>NC_141150.1:3970833-4281805 GCF_053477565.2 Lygodium microphyllum | reverse complement strand
ATCATCACTAGGAAGTGACTGTGTGGTCAAATACCACTTTTGTCAGTTTTGCAGATTTGCCCTTGTGAGGCTAAAGCTGTGTTTTTTTGCAGTGACAGAATTCTTTGCAATGTTCTGTAATGGCGTCTGATTCTCTTTCACAGATTGTCATTGAAAAGCTTGACAAGAACAACTTCCAAGCATGGAAGTTTAGAACGACGAATTTCCTTATGGGAGAAGGATATTGGGAATTCGTTGTAGGAAATGAAGAAGAACCAATTCTTCCTGATGTTCCCAATCAACAGCAAATGCAGGCATTTAAAGGATGGCATGAGAGAGCCAGAAAATTTATGTACTGGCTGTCTATTAGTATTTCAAACTCTATGATTGTGCATATTCAGGATGCAAGTATGCCAAAGGAGGCATGGGACACTTTGTCAAAAATGTATAGTACAAATACGCAAGCCAGGAAAATGCAGCTCAAGCAAGAGTTGCACAATGTGCAAAGAGAAATTATGAGCATCAATGACTACCACATGAAGGTGAAGAAGATTGTAGATGCACTTGCTTCCATTGGGTCGCCAGTGGAAGATGATGATTTAGTTTCCATGACCTTGAATGGTCTAGGAAAGGATTATGCACAGTTCCGAACATCCATTTCCATTCGTGAAAGATTTTCTGATTTTGAGGAGTTGATTGCTCTTCTAATTTCTGAGGAGCAAAGAAATGGTGGTGCATCTTCTTCAGGAGGAACTTCAAAAGAAACTGTCTTCTACTCAAATGCTAGAAGAGGTAGAGGCAGAGGTAGAGGAAGCCAATCTAGAGGCCGTGGTAGAAATCAAAATATGCAGGAAACTCAAGAAAACCAGTCCTATGGAGGAGGACGTGGTAACTCTAGAGGCAGGGGGAGCTAAAGAGGTCATGGTGGATGGCAAAGAGGCCAAAATGCAAACAGAAATGTTGAATACTACTACTGTGGTAAAATGGGTCATATGGCTAAAGACTGCTATAAAAAGCAGAATGACATCATGAATGGAAAATTGCAACAAGGGAATTATGCATCTTCTAGTAGACAGGGTGATGACAGAAATGAGCATTTGTTTATGGTGTACCACATGAACAATTCTGTGACAAGTGCAGAAGAAAGCAACGAAATGTGGTATGTTGACTCAGGTGCGTCAAACCACATGACAGGTCATGTAGAATAGATGCAGGATGCAAGGAAAATGGAAAAACAAGGATTTGTGGAGACTGGTGATGATACTGCACATCCTATTGTGCAAATTGGAAAATTTCCTTTGTCTATGCAGGATGGGAAAAAGAAATACCTATCGGATGTATTTCATGTCCTGAATATCACCAAGAATCTGGTTTCTGTTGGTCAAATGGTTGAGTAGGGCTTGCAGGTCAGATTTAATCCTCATAGATGCTTTGTTGAGGATATGAAAAATAAAGGTCGCTTGATAGCAAAAGGAAAGAAGAAGGGCAGAATGTTTACATTGGATGTAGACATGCCTGAATTGAGTGCAACAATGTTTGCACATGGGACTGGTGTAGTTACAGATATTGATATCTGGCATAAATGCATTGGTCATATTAATGTACAGCGACTTAAATCAATGCAGGCCCAAAATATTGTTGCAAGATTGCCTAAATTAAAGGTTGTAGAAATGCATAACGTATGTGAAGCCTGTCAATTTGGAAAACAGGCAAGGAAACCATTTCCTAGACATGTTCAAGAGAGTAAGAAACCATTGGAATTAATCCACTCTGATGTGTGGACTACTAAAGCTGCATCTATTGGAGGCTATCATTATTTTGTCACTTTTATTGATGACTATAGCAGAAAAATTTGGGTGTATTTTATGAAAAAGAAAAGTGAAGTGTTTGGGCATTTCAAAACTCTTAAAGCTATGGTTGAAAAAGAAACAGGCCTGCAAATAAAATGCCTAAGGTCAGATGGAGGGGGAGAGTACCTCTCAAATGAGTTTGCAAGGTTCCTACAGGAGCATGGCATAAAGTAGCAATATTCATGCAGACATACCCCACAACAAAATGGAATTGCAGAAAGGAAAAACATGCATATTGGAGAGGTATCTCATGCCATGCTCAACGAAAAAGACCTGCCAGATTTTTATTGGGCTGAAGCAGTTGCTACAGCAGTCTACATAATGAACAGGACTCCCACTGCAACAATACATGGCATGACTCCAAAGGAGAGGTATACTGGTAGGAAACCAGATATTTCTCATTTGAAATTTTTTGGTTACATTGCCTATGTTGATGTGCCAGATGAGTTGAGATCCAAGTTGGATCCAAAAGCTAAGAAGTGCATCTTTGTTGGTTTACAGTGAGCAGAGATGTTGTTTTTGATGAGATGAGTAGCTGGCATAAACCAGTAAATGTGATTGATAATGTAGATGCGCAAAATGGTAATGTTGCACAAAATTCACAGCAGCAGTTACAAGATATTAGTGGACCTGGAGTGTCCTCTAGCAGTGGTTCACATTCTTTGCCATGGACATGCAGATTGAGATCAGGAGAATTTTCTCAAAGCAATGCAAATAGTGGTATGCAAGTATCACAAAAAGGAAAAGAGAAGGTAGATCAGCCCATGTTTAATGTGAATGCAGGTCACTCTTATGTGGATGGTGAATCCAGTGGCTCAGAACAGAGCATTGATGATGAGTTGGGTATTCCTTCTGTTGTTACACCTAGAGTAAGGAAGACCAAGGATGTTTTGAGAGCATCTGGAAGTGAGCCTACTTTGCGCAGGTCTACTAGAGCTAGGTATCCTGTGGATAGGCTGAAATATAATGGATTTACAGCCATTCACTATGTCTATATAGTCAAAGTGATACAGGAACCAGAACCCACTTCTTTTGAGCAAGCTATGGGAAAAGAAAAATGGGAGAAAGCCATGGATGAAGAAATGGATGCTTTGGAAGCAAATGCTACATGGGAATTGGTACCTTTGCCTAAAGATAAGAATGCAATTGGTTGTAAGTGGGTTTATAAGGTGAAGCACAATGTAGATGGTTCTCTGAACAGATACAAGGCAAGATTAGTAGTCAAGGGGTATGCACAAACATATGGCATTGATTATGAAGAAACATTCAGTCCGGTTGCAATGATGGAAACCGTAAGAGCAGTCATTGCTATGGCTGCATCAAAGGGATGGTCTTTACATCAAATGGATGTAAAGAATGCCTTCTTGCATGGTGATTTGCAAGAAGAGGTCTATATGGAGCAGCCACCAGGTTATGTGCATGTTGTTCATCCTGAGTTTGTTTGCAAGTTGAAGAAAGCCTTGTATGGCTTGAAGCAAGCACCTAGAGCATGGTTTGACAAGACAGGACAGTATCTTGTCACTATTGGCTTTCAAATTTCCAAGGCAGATTTCTCACTTTATGTGAGAAAAACAGAGAAAGGTATTATGCTGCTTGTCATTTATGTTGATGATTTGATTATGACAGGTGATAGTGATGAAGATATCCTTCATGTGAAAATGCTATTGAAGTAGAAGTTTGAGATGAAGGATTTGGGAGAGCTGTGTTATTTCTTGGGCATTGAGGTGATTAGTTCACCAAGTGGGATATGGCTCTTGCAGAGGTAGTATGGATTGGACATGCTGTCCAAATATGGGATGACAAGCTGTAAGCCTATTTCAGTTCCTTTGGAGTAGAATGTGAAGTTAAGCGCAGATACAGGTGAGCTTCTCGAAGACCCTACTATGTACAGACGCATAGTAGGAAGTTTGATTTATATGACTATTGCCAGGCCAAATTTGAGCTATGCTGTTGGATTGGTAATTTAGTTTATACAGGCTCCAAGGAAACCGCATTTGGATGCAGCTAGATACATACTTAGGTATGTGAAGTCCACATTGCAGTATGGACTATTTTATGAGACTGGGATTCAGATACAGTTGCATGGATACACTGATGCTGATTGGGCTAGTAGTATTTCTGATAGAAGATCTACCAGTGGATATGTGTTCTCTTTTGGAAGTGCTGCAGTCACTTGGAGCAGCAAGAAACAACCTACAGTTGCCTTGTCGAGCACAGAGGCTGAATGCAGGGGTGCAGCAATGGCTGCATGTGAGGTAGCTGTAAACGCCCCGGACAACGTAGTATGCTTAACAATTATGATATTCGCTTGTTTTCAATATTTAATATAAAAGAGAATGAACACTTAAAGCTGAAAACATTAGGGCCAAAAACACTTCAAAAAATGCACTTTTGTTAATCACGGGATTAAGGAAAGGGCCAAAGAGAGTTCGCCACGTGTGCAAGAATATGGTATTCTTGTCTTCTCTTTTTTAGAGATAGTGGAGTCCATTTCGTGATTCTCTCTTCTTTTTTAGCCAAAACCCCTAAAGTCTGACATGTTTTGGAGTCCCAAAGACGTTATTTACTTACAAATCTGACAAAATATGTGATAGAGATGTGATGAAATTAATAATGAGTTTTTTGAAAGTCAGGAGATCTTTCAATATTGTTTTTGGCGCCCAATACATACTCATTTGGGTTCTTGGCGCTACTTTTTAGTTCATTCACCCCTCTTTGAGCTTCTTTCTCTGCGCTTTCATTCTTTTCATGGCTTCCTCCAGGCGCCCTTCTCGTTTAATACACTCTTGCACAGTCTATAGCCAGGGAGTAGATGGAAATTTTGAGCCCAAAACCTTTGCTGTAAATGATTGGGTTACCATGCTGCCATCTTGCAAGGGCTCTCATAAGGTGAAAAGAAGAAAATGAGATGATATAAAACATCACTGGAAGGGGCGTATCATTGCCTTCAAAATTATGCCCGATGTTGAGATATCGAGCTCCACTCGTGATACGCCAGGGTGACCGTTGTATATTTATGTCACCGACTTGTCAGTTGCAGACGCGGTTGGTACACCGCCCATGAATAATAGCTACATGATAGCTATCCTTATCTACTCTAGTTCGTGGCTCTGTTAGTATGCCACCTTAGTTAGTTGAGTTTGGTTTGAGACCCATATATAGGGTTCTTCTATTTCTTTGTACTTGAGTTCTTTTGGCTTACAAAACTAAGAAGAGGAAAACTGTTTTCAGCCTCCACCCTTGTGTGTCTTCCCCCATTGTGCAAGCAAGAAAGCTTCAAGCGAGACTCCTTCCTTCTCTCCCACAATCTTGACATGGTATCAGAGCCTTGTTTGTGGTAAGGAGCTCAAGAAAGCAAGCCAAGCTCGCGGTGGTCTGGTAAGAGGAGCAGTGTTGCTTTCATTTCCTGTTTTGGGAGCAGATCTCTGCAGGTAGCACAGCCGGAAATTGCAGGAGTGCATTGTCTCAGGTTGAGACGCCCTTCGCGGTGAAGCAAGAGGGCAGTATATGCTGCGGGTGAGGGCTTTAGCCCTCGGCGACCTTGTTTTTTTGATTTGAGGCCATTTCGGGGCCTGTTTTGCAGACGGAAGTTTTCTGCACGCACTCAAGAAAAGGCTCAGTTTTATGCTGTGCGACCACTGTTCTACAGGTCGGTGAAAAGTTACTGTAGAAATTGCATCGTATGCTTGTGCGCAGAGACATTGGGAGTTTCAGAATCATCCTTGGTTCCTCTTTATGCAAAATCGTCACTAGGAAGTGACTGTGTGGTCAAATACCACTTTCGCCAGTTTTGCAGATTTGCCCTTGTGAGGGTGAAGCTGTGTTTTTTGCAGTGACAGAATTTCTTGCAGTATTTTGTAATGGCGTCTGATTCTCTTTCACAGATTGTCACTGAAAAGCTTGACAAGAACAACTTCCAGGCATGGAAGTTTAGAATGACGAATTTCCTTATGGGAAAAGGATATTGGGAATTTGTTGCAGGAAATGAAGAAGAACCAGTTCTTCCTGATGTTCCCAATCAACAACAAATGCAGGCATTTAAAACATGGCATGAGAGAGCCAGGAAAGTTATGTATTGGCTGTCTATCAGTATTTCAGACTCTATGATTGTGCATATTCAGGATGCAAGTACGCCAAAGGAGGCATGGGATACTTTGTCAAAAATGTATAGCACAAATACGCAAGCCAGGAAAATGCAGCTCAAGCAAGAGTTGCATAATGTGCAAAGAGAAAGTATGAGCATCAACGACTACCACATGAAGGTGAAGAAGATTGCAGATGCACTTGCTTCCATTGGGTCGCCAGTGGAAGATGATGATTTAGTTTCCGTAACCTTGAATGGTCTAGGAAAGGATTATGCACAGTTTCGGACATCCATTTCAGTTCGTGAAAGATTTCCTGATTTTGAGGAGTTGATTGCTCTTCTAATTTCTGAGGAACAGAGAAATGGTGGTGCATCTTCTTCAGGAGGAACTTCAAAAGAAGCTGTCTTCTACTCAAATGCTGGAAGAGGTAGAGGCAGAGGTAGAGGAGGCCGATTTGGAGGCCGTGGCAGAAATCAGAATATGCAGCAAACTCAAGAAAACCAGTCCTATGGAGGAGGACGTGGTAACTCTAGAGGCAGGGGGAGCCAAAGAGGTCGTGGTGGATGGCAAAGAGGCCAAAATGCAAACAGTAATGTTGAATGCTACTACTGTGGTAAAATGGGTCATATGGCTAAAGACTACTATAAAAAGCAGAATGACATCATGAATGGAAAACTGCAACAAGGGAATTATGCATCTTCTAGTAGACAGGGTGATGACAGAAATGAGCATTTGTTCATGGTGCAGCACATGAACAATTCTATGAAAAGTGCAGAAGAAAGCAATGATGTATGGTATGTTGACTCAGGTGCATCAAACCACATGACAGGTCATGCAGAATGGATGGAGGATGCAAGGAAAATGGAAAAACCAGGATTTGTGGAGACTGGTGATGATACTGCACATCCTATTGTGCAGATTGGAAAAATTCCCTTGTCTATGCAGGGTGGGAAAAAGAAATACCTGTCCGATGTATTTCATGTCCCGAATATCACCAAGAATCTGGTTTCAGTTGGTCAAATGGTTGAACAGGGCTTGCAGGTCAGATTTAATCCTCATGGATGCTTTGTTGAGGATATGAAAAATAAAGGTCGCTTGATAGCAAAAGGAAAGAAGAAGGGCAGAATGTTTACATTGGATGCAGACATGTCTGAATTGAGTGCAGCAATGTTTGCACATGGGACCGGTGTAGTTGCAGATATTGATATCTGGCATAAACGCATTGGTCATGTTAATGTACAGCGACTTAAATCAATGCAAGCCCAAAATATTATTGCAGGATTGCCCAAATTCAAGGTTGCAGAAATGCATAAGGTATGTGAAGCCTATCAGTTTGGAAAACAGGCAAGGAAACCATTTCCTAGACATGTTCAAGAGAGTGAGAAGCCATTGGAATTAATTCACTCTGATGTGTGGACAACTAAAGCTGCATCTCTTGGAGGCTGTCATTATTTTGTCAGTTTTATTGATGACTATAGCAGAAAAGTTTGGGTGTATTTTATGAAAAAGAAAAGTGAAGTTTTTGGGCATTTCAAAACTCTTAAAGCTATGGTTGAAAAAGAAACAGGCTTGCAGATAAAATGCCTAAGGTCAGATGGAGGGGGAGAGTACCTCTCAAATGAGTTTGCAAAGTTCTTGCAGGAGCATGGCATAAAGCAGCAATATTCATGCAGTTATACCCCACAACAAAATGGAATTGCAGAAAGGAAAAACAGGCATATTGGAGAGGTATCTCGTGCCATGCTCAATGAAAAAGACTTGCCAGATTTTTATTGGGCTGAAGCAGTTGCTACAGCAGTCTACATAATGAACAGGACTCCCACTGCAGCAATACATGGAATGACTCCAAAGGAGAGGTATACTGGTAGGAAACCAGATATTTCTCATTTGAAAATTTTTGGTTGCATTGCCTATGTACATGTGCCAGATGAGCTGAGATCCAAGTTGGATCCAAAAGCTGAGAAGTGCATCTTTATTGGTTACTCTCTGCAGCAAAAAGGGTATAGATGCTATAACCCTTCTACTCGTAAGTTTACAGTGAGCAGAGATGTTGTTTTTGATGAGATGAGTAGCTGGTATAAACCAGTAAATGTGATTGATGATGAAGATGCACAAAATGGTAATGCTACACAGAATTCACAGCAGCAGTCACAAAATATTAGTGGACCTGGAGCGTCATCTAGCAGTGGTTCACATTCTTCGCCATGGATAGGCAGATTGAGATCAGGAGAATCTTCTCAAAGCAATGCAGATAGTGGTATGCAGGTATCACGAAAAGGAAAAGAGAAGGTTGATCAGCCCATGTTTGATGTGAATGCAGGTCACTCTTATGTGGATGGTGAATCCAGTGGCTCAGAACAGAGCATTGATGATGAGTTGGGTATTCCTTCTATTGTTACACCTGGAGTAAGGAAGACCAGGGATGTTTTGAGAGCACCTGGGAGTGAACCTACTTTGCGCAGGTCTACAAGAGCTAGGTATCCTGTGGATAGGCTGAAATATGATGGATTTACAGCCATTCACTATGCATATATGGTCAAAGTGATACAGGAACCAGAACCCACATCTTTTGAGCAAGCCATGGGAAAAGAAAAATGGGAGAAAGCCATGGATGAAGAAATGGATGCCTTGGAAGCAAATGCTACATGGGAGTTAGTACCTTTGCCTAAAGGTAAGAATGCAATTGGCTGTAAGTGGGTTTATAAGGTGAAGCATAATGCTGATGGTTCTGTGAACAGATACAAGGCAAGATTAGTAGTCAAGGGGTATGCACAAACATATGGCATTGACTATGAAGAAACATTTAGTCCGGTTGCAAGGATGGCAACCGTAAGAGCAGTCATTGCTATGGCTGCATCAAAGGGATGGTCTTTACATCAGATGGATGTAAAGAATGCCTTCTTGCATGGTGATTTGCAAGAAGAGGTCTATATGGAGCAGCCACCAGGTTATGTGCATGCTGTTCATCCTGAGTTTGTTTGCAGGTTGAAGAAAGCCTTGTATGGCTTGAAGCAAGCACCTAGAGCATGGTCTGACAAGATAGGACAGTATCTTGTCACTATTGGCTTTCAGATTTCCAAGGCAGATTTCTCACTTTATGTGAGAAAAACAGAGAAAGGTATTATGCTGCTTGTCATTTATGTTGATGATTTGATTATGACAGGTGATAGTGATGAAGATATCCTTCATGTGAAAATGCTATTGAAGCAGAAGTTTGAGATGAAGGATTTGGGAGAGCTGCGTTATTTCTTGGGCATTGAGGTGATTAGATCACCAAGTGGGATACAGCTCTTGCAGAGGCAGTATGGATTGGACATGCTGTCCAAATATGGGATGACAGGCTGTAAGCCTATTTCAGTTCCTTTGGAGCAAAATGTGAAGCTGAGCACAGATGCAGGTGAGCTTCTAGAAGACCCTACTATGTACAGACGCATAGTAGGAAGTTTGATTTATATGACTATTACCAGGCCAGATTTGAGCTATGCTGTTGGATTGGTAAGTCAGTTTATGCAGGCTCCAAGGAAACCACATTTGGATGCGGCTAGACGCATACTTAGGTATGTGAAGTCCACATTGCAGTATGGACTATTTTATGAGACTGGGGTTCAGATACAGTTGCATGGATACACTGATGCTGATTGGGCTGGTAGTATTTCTGATAGACGATCTACCAGTGGATATGTATTCTCTTTTGGGAGTGCTGCAGTCACTTGGAGCAGCAAGAAACAGCCTACAGTTGCCTTGTCGAGCACAGAGGCTGAGTACAGGGGTGCAGCAATGGCTGCATGTGAGGTAGCTTGGTTGCATAAGCTACTTTATGATATGCATCAGTCTACAGATGGGCCAGTTGTCATTTATTGTGACAACATGAGTAGTATACACTTGGCAAATAACCCAGTCTATCATGCTAGAACAAAGCACATTGAGGTGCATTATCACTATGTGCGAGAGAGGGTTTTACTAGGTCTTATTGATCTAGTTTATGTCAGCACAGAGGATCAGGTAGCTGACATATTCACGAAGGCATTGGGCGCAGAGAAGTTGCGCAAGTTCAGAGACCTGCTTGGTGTGCAGGAATTGGGATTGAGCTCGAGGGGGAGTGTTGAGATATCGAGCTCCACTCGTGATACGCCAGGGTGACCGTTGTATATTTATGTCACCGACTTGTCAGTTGCAGACGTGGTTGGTACACCGCCCATGAATAATAGCTACATGATAGCTATCCTTATCTACTCTAGTTCGTGGCTCTGTTAGTATGCCACCTTAGTTAGTTGAGTTTGGTTTGAGACCCATATATAGGGTTCTTCTATTTCTTTGTACTTGAGTTCTTTTGGCTTACAAAACTAAGAAGAGAAAAATTGTTTTCAGCCTCCACCCTTGTGTGTCTTCCCCCATTGTGCAAGCAAGAAAGCTTCAAGCGAGACTCCTTCCTTCTCTCCCACAATCTTGACACCCGAAGGCTGGTTTGTCAAGGTGCAACATGTTTACATGGCCAAGGATATGCACTTGCCTCCAAACGAACGTGTTCCCCACCAAACACATTGTAAGTTATAAGTTGAATAACGTATATAATTCTTTTCCATTTATGCAAGTTCTAACAAATGGTTCGTCATTGTAGATATCTTTCCGTCAACAAGTATTGAATGGCAACCTGTGGAAAGCCTAAGTGGGACTTTCCATGCCATTCATAAGGTATTGGCAGACATTATTTATGCCGATCAAACTGTGTCTTTTTATAGTGAATGCAAGGTTTTTATATATTATGCACAGTATGTGGTTCCCTCTAAAGTGGATAGGTATGGGAATATCGAAGATTTGCCATTGCCAAGTCTTTCATCTCTAAACTGGGAGATTCCTGACAAGGTAACGGTGCAGAGTTTCAAATTCAAAATATCTCAAGATATTAAAAAGTCTATGACAGCTGGAAGGATCTCAAGAAGAATACGTTTATCATGGTTTGTACCCCTCCATATCTTCGTGGCTTGCTTCAAAACAGCAAATTTACTAAGAACAAAGGTATCTTGGCTAAGTAGAAACTTTTCGGAAGAGGATTTGGACAACACAATAGGGACGCATTGGAAATCTAGAGAGTGCGACCATAAGGGTGATATCTTGAGGTGCAGTGCATGCCCTCAATCCTTGGCTTTGGCTTACAGTATCCCTCGCCAAACTCTTGCTTTGGGCATTGATTACAGGAGATACAAACTAAGATTGGGTATTTGGGTTCCCTTGGATTTCGATACAGATTACACACCATATAAACTTGCGGTGCACGTTTTGCCGCATGAAGAAGTAAAGAAGGTGAATGTTACTTCCAATTGGAGTCTGAAAGATGTGAGGGATACCTTGGAATTGCTAGACAATACATCCCCTAGATATAAGCTCAAAGTGAATGGTGTAACAATTGGTAAAAGAGCCGAGCGCTCTTTCTTTTGTACGAGTTGTTTGTCTCCCACAATTGTGAGTTTTGAGCCTTGAGAATGAAAACTTGGCAGGAATTTATCTTAATAGACTGTCCTTAAGATATTTTTTAATGGGAACTCATAAGCTATCATGAAGCAAGTTGCCTTTCGAATGTGTATAAATAAAATGTACATTACATTCGATTTACAAGTGAAAATTTTCATTACACAATGAGGTACAAAAATTGCATAAAAATGTACAAAGCCAAAATAATAAGGCTCGTGTATGCTTATGTTTGCTATTTTCATTCTTTATCGATTTCTTCAAAGATATTTTTTCTCACAGGGCCTTTCTTTGATTGTTGAAAAAATTTCACCTTTACTGGTAGTCTCTTTTCTTGGGGCTTAAGAGGGGATGGATCAAATTTAAGAGGAGAGAGCATTTGCATTCCTTTTTACTTAGACTCTGCAGCAGTGGTCCCATTGCCTTTGCCCTTGCCCTTGCCTTTACCATTGCCATTGTCCTTACCCTTTCCCTTGCCCTTTCCCTTGCTTGTGCCCTTGGCCATTGAAGTTTTGGGAGGAAGAGGGGAGTCAGGATCATATGGTGTGATTGCCTTGTCCAGAATCAGCTCGATGCATCTCTCCCTTATCCACCAAACATATGATTCAGGATAGTCTCTACACTGTAAGAATAAATGTTATAAGTTAGTGAAAAGAAATCATGATAAGGGTTACACAAACATCAAATGAAATTAACTTACATTCACTCCTTCTATTTGTAACAACTTTGAATCCACTGTTCTGCAAATGTTTGAGATAACTCTCCATCCACAAGAATGCGCATCGCTTTGCAATGGAACTTCTTGTAGAAGAAAAGTATAAGGCCTTTGAGGATCAGCAAGATCCTCGTATGTTGTATCCAAAAATGTAGAAACGAGTCTACCAGCACTGCAAAAGGAAGCTTTGTAAGTTCAAAATATTCTTTATAAATAAAATCAAAGTAAGTAATTTTCTTTCAACATACATTCGTGCTTGACCATGAACACCGCTGAGAGAATTCATAAAGATAATTTCCCTTGAAAGACAATTAATGTAGATGAGACTCCAATGCCCTCTGCAAATTCATAAAAGAGGTGAGTAGAAGGGTGAAAGCAAATGAATATAAATTTTCCTCTACAGAAAAAGAAAAATACCTTTCTACATAAGGGAAAAAGATGTGGTAATTTGTCACACTATCGAAGCTACGAAAAAACGGTGAAATATTAGAACCAGATTTTGCAAAAAGTTCCACAGAGAGAAGTGGATCAACAATGTATATGGTTCTTTGGATATCGAGAGTGAGAGAGGAGACCAATGCCCTGCAGACAATAGCAAAAGCTATTCAATACAAATTTCATCCAAAATATACTTGAACCTATAAGACTTAACTTACGCAAAAAAAAAAAAAAAACCTTACCTTATGCAACAAAAAACCACGGAGTCAGATAGTTGGACATCCCTTTTTTCCAACATGGGCTTGTCCTCGGGAGATATACTAAGATATTCCTCCTCAGGTTCCGCAGAAAAATTCACAAGAATCTGCTCATACACTTTGCCCATCCTCTCGCTGTTGACGGGAGCAAGTGATGCGGCTTTCCTCTTGTAAACATCGTCTTCAGTTTCAAACACCTCCTGATTTTTTTCACTCAAGAAAGCCTCCTGCTGGGTGGCACCCCTTGTAGAGTAAAGGTGAGTAACATCCTCAACATTTAGCTTTTTCTCTTTCCTGGACAATTTTGGGGGAATGTTAAGGATTTCAAGGGCTTTTTGATCATTGGAAGGCAAGGGCCTCAGCACTTTGTCAAACCTATACCTGACTCTGCTGATGATGCTGAAATCTTTATTCATAAGGGTGATCCTATGAGCATGGGCGGCAACAATGTAAGCATCGTTCATGAAATCAATAACAAAATCTTCTGCAGCCTCTTGCAGGGCAAGAATGGCTGAGAGTTGCCACTTCTTATTTAGACTAGAGACAGTTGCCACTTGAGACAATCTATCAGAGATCTCTTTAACGATCCTTATAAAAGTAGCTTTTGGAATGACATGCTGTGTAGCTCTCTGGGCTTTCCTGATCTCACTGAAACATCTCTGCATATAGAAGAACCTGGACTTCCTCTTTCTCTTTTGTGGCTTGGGAGGTTCAGTGGCTTCAGCAGATGTAGGCTCAGGTGCCATTGTAGGGAATGAATCTTTCACAGGGCAAGCCTCACCCTTTGCTTCCTCAACTTCAGGATAAGAAACATTTATAGAAGATGTTAGGCCAACACCTGGTGTAGGGGGGATTTCTGTTGTAAAATGCTCTGGGGCGTGTGATGGACCAGCTTCAGGAAACTTAGAAGAGGGCTCCTCCTCAGATTCATCAAATTTTAACTTTCTTCTACCCCCACTGTCCTTCCCATCCAGATACACTCTTCTTGCAGTTTGCTTTGTCCTTGCCATCCAGAAAAGCAAAAATAACAACCAGAAGGATAATAATTGAAATAGTAAAAATCTGTAAACCCAACAGGCTAATTGGCGCGAAAAGGGACGAAATGAGCAATTCCGATACGGTGCGATATGAACAAAACGAGCAGAATGGAACAGCGCCCTCGCTCCGTATTGGAGACCACAATGCTGATACGGCGCGATATGGAGGAAACGAAGACAGCGTATAGATGCCCACGCTTCGTATTGGCAATGATACAATGGTGAGACCAAAATGCTGATACGGCGCGATATGGAGGAAACAAAGATAGCGTATGGACACCCTCGCTTCGTATTGGCAATGACACAAGCGGAATGTTAATAGACCTGCTCCGTATTGGTGAGACCAAACTGATGATATGGCGCGATATGGAGGAAATGACGACAGCGTTTGGATGCCCTCTCTCCGTATCGGCACACCTCGTTTTGACTAGCGAATAAAGGACTTAGCCAAAAGACCACCGATACAACGCGAGAGATAAGAAACGGAGAAGACGCAAGTCTTGTATCGCACCATATCGGCAAGCAAGGCGGAAGAGCTCGAGAAATGAAAAGTGTACACGTAGGAAAAATAACCACTTATATACCCACGCCAATCATGACACATGTCGGACACGTCTCCGACTCTGATTGTGCCACGTGTCTGCATTTATGGTCCGTATGCTATGTGTCAAGTAATGACCGGTCCACTTGTTTGCCACGTGGTTATCGGCCACGTGTTGGCCAACGGCTACTGCCACGTGTCGGAGACCAATGGATACTGCCAGGTGGCATAATTCCGCGCCTACATAAGGGTGTGTCCCTTATCCGTACGGCTTTTTTCGGTTTTTTTGGGACCTCTATTTCTTATCCTAATACGGCGCGAGAGCGACTGTTTGCCTTCTTCGCTTTCCTCTCTTCGCGTCATTTTGGAGGTTCTGCAGAGTCTTCTTTCAGCTCTCCTCTCAAGCTCATTCTGCCCAAGCTCGTGTGACCACCGTTGTGGCTCTCTCGCTTCTTGCTGGAATCATCGATACGGCGCGAGGGGGCCTATCCGTTTGAATCGTTTCTCTCTTATCGTGCCGTATCGGCAGAAGTTGTAAACATGTCTGAACCCATAGAATTCCTAGGATCCAAGGTTTCTCCAGGAACTGGTAAAAGAAGAAGGCTTTCAAAAGGCTCAAGGGCATCAACATGCGATGAACCTGTGCATTCTTTTTCCTCTCCATACTCTGCCACCAGTGTGAGAAGGCCAAGTACATCTCCAGGGAAGCGAACGTCGGTAGTGAGAGGTCAAGGAGTATCAGAGCTCACTGATATCACTCCATCAGAGAGGCTACTTGATTTTATGCTTCAGAATGGAATGGATCTCTCATTCTATGGAGTTGTGAAAAATATGTTTAATCCTGATTGGGAACTTGACAAAGTTCTGAAATCTTGTGAAAAATATATTGTGGAGGACTTTTTGGAGTTTGAAAATCTTGCAGGTCCTTCTGTTGAAGTTGGCACAATTGAATATGTCCATGTTCCCATTGGGTCAACAGGAAATGAAAAGTCAGTATTTACTAAAAAGTGCAGTGCCCACTCTCTGGAGAGGTTTTATTCAAGAGACATATTTTGTTGCACTCATTCCAAAAACTGCAAGATGATGAGAAAATCTGCTGCTTTTATTGTTTTCACCCTTGTCAAATATCCTGTGAAAGCTGAGGAGCAACAATTGGAAGGAGCAAAGTCTGCCAGCTTTTGCATGTTAGATGATTTGGTAGATGAAAAGGAAACAGAGGAGGTTGTAGATACAGATTTTGAGGCTTCTATTGCTGAGAAATTGGATGTTGCTCACTTCAAAGCTGAGACTATCATTGAGGAGAGCCAAGGAGATACAAACCCTCAACCTGATGAGAGTTCTCACCATATTGTTCCTTCCCTACCATGTATACCTTTCAAGGACAAGGAGTACATTTTATTGTCAGATATTCAAAAACTTTTTAATCTCAGGGAAGATTATTGTCTTGCAATTATTGCAAAGGCTTCTGATGCTGCAAATGGGATAATTGACACAGAAAATGAATCAAAGGAAGAGATTCTGAAACTTGATAAAGAAACTCTAGATGATAAGTTTATTGATGCTAGTGAGGCCCTCTCTCTTTGTTTTGAAAAGGCCAAAGAAGCTGAGAAAGAGTTGAGTATTATTGATGAGGACTTCGATCGCATTCAAAGCAAACTCGGGATTTCCAATTTTGGAAGAGAGGAGTCTGAATATGTTAAAGAATTGACTAACACCAATGAGACAGCATCATCAATTAATTTATGGAATCCATTTAAATTGGAGTACGATGAAAATCAAGTGGTAAGATAATTTTGAATTTGCTTTTACACATTGGTAGGTTTACATTTCATGCTCATTCAGTATGGGTTTTATTTGCAGTTGGAGATTGCTGATACAGATAACTTCTTGGGGCGTGGCAAAGGATCGAGAGCTGCTAGTAACACATTCAAAGACATTGCACTCGGCCACTACTTGGCTAGGATTGACCCTGATTCCTTTTTTGTACTTCATAGTAGTTTCTCAGAGGATGCAGTATGGCCCATACTTTGTATTAAAGCTCTTACAAGGCTTCTAGGTTTCTCAGGATTACAATATAATGCCCACAAAGTAATGTTTTTGGAAAAGACTGCAGCAATTAGGATTTTTGGCTACGGTCCAGGTTACTCTGCTTCTAGAGCAGGATAATTTTTGGCGTTTTCATCCTACGCCTTAGATGCAGACCGAACTGATGTAAAATCTATAGCTGGCTACAAGAGAAAAAAATTTCTACGTTATAGAGGAAAGATTCCTGAGGAGGAAGAGAATGTGAGAGTTTTGGAAAACTAGCTTTGTATATATTCTTTCTTATATATAAAAGTGCAATTGCTCATGTGTCATTGCCGTCTTTTATTTGCATTCTTTGAAGTTGTCGTCGAAAAAACCAGTTGAATAGCTCCTCCAAAGCATTGCTTTTTGTAACTCCTCCCCCATGCCTTGTGCTTCGAAAATAACTTGTGCGTGCTTGATAGTGGGATTTTTCCATGCCTTGGTTACTATAAGTTGCTAAGGGGCCATGCTCCTCCACAAAGAAAGGTCCATGAATATGAAGAATATGCTGTAATACAAAGTAACACAAATTTTATACCAATTGAAAAACCTATCAAAATAAGCCCATATTAAATAATTATTACTTTACCAGATAAAAAGTGATATCTTTTTCTCCCCATGCCTCTTTTATCGCCTGAACAAGCTTTGTGATTGATCTTTTGAACTCTTCCGCATATGTATATGTTGTCTTATGTTGCCTGAGGAGTTTCAGAAAAACATCAAGGTGTATCCAGACCTCCATTCTAAGAAACGCAAGCCTCGGCGTGCTTGCAACATTTGTTGTGATCTCACATAGCTCTCTTCAACACTCCCAAGCCGCATTCACCTGCCTTCCTGAATGGTTTCCTAAGAATCGTCTAGCTTTTGAGCCTCCCATAGAGACATCGGCCAAGATATCTCTTGTTTTTCCTGAAAGTATTGGATCCTTTCTCAAGTGAACTTGGCCCCCATGAAATCCCATTTTCGATAGCAATGCCTTGCATTTATCAATACACTCATCTGATAAAGATAATAGCTTAATGGAATATGCGTAGTCAAGATGCAACCTGAGAAGATTATTGATTATTCTAATCTCTGCATGCAAAGTACAAATATGAATATTATTAAGAGAGATGGAAAGAATGGGATCCCAGATGTCTTCTATGTTTTTAAATTTACTCAAATCTATAGAGTCTCTATTTGGGGCTCTTCTTACTGGTCGCAAACTACTCCAATCTTTGGATCCAATACTTTCCATGCAATAAATGCAAGGATATTTTGCATTTGCACCATTACATATTCCAAGCATACATTTGATAGTTTTCAAATCAGCACTCATATGCCATTCCACATTAAATTTACCAACCCCATCAACTACCAACGTTTCGCCTTCACTTTGAGACTTAATGATATTTGGAATACCTGTATGGTTGAACAACCATTTCAATGTTTGATGATTTTCAATTGGTACCTGGGCTGCACCAATCCACCAAATCTCCATCTCGGATTGGATCTTATGCAATGGAGCTTTGGCCTCGCCATTGCCATGGTCCAATGCCATGTTCATGAGGCAAATGCTAATTCTTTCCATCTTCTGTCCCTTTTGAATCTGTGCTTCATCCAACTTCAAGGCAAACTTTAGAACACCATAACTTTCTTCTACTGTGATTTTATACATGTGAACCGTTGCAATTTGCACCTTTTTTAGATCAACCCATATATTGTTAAACTCATTGTAATAAAAAATTGCCTGTTTTTTTTGTTTTTCATAGGACATAGACCTTTCGATGTGAATGTAATCTCCAAAAACATGTGGAATCTTGCGATTCATGGAAATTCTTGTAGTCGAAACTGCAAGGGCTCGGGGCAATCCAAATATAGTTACCCTATTGCGTTTAAGATTTTTAAACCATAATCCAGAGACAGCACGATAACCTTTTCGACTTATACCCACAATATCACATGTCTCTACGATTTCATTTGCTTTCATTGTGCCTTTTAAATCCTTCACTAACTCTCTCAGAGTTGGACCTCTCAAATCCACATTTTCTGGTGACTTAAGAATCCTCAAAATATCTTTCTTATTCATGGTTTCCTTCAAAAGTTTGATTCTTTCCTCATTCTCTCGGATATTTATGCCTAGTATGTTAGAGACATATTTCTTTGTAAGATTTAGTCTCCTTTTCTTTGCTCTCACACACAAGCTGGTTATATTTTTTAATGGTCTCTTCCTCTCTCTAAATCCTACTGGAGTTTCTCTCAAGCGTGTTAGCTTATCCTGCAATGAATTGTTAACATTTTTCAAAATATCAATCTGACTTGTCAACTCTAAAATATTTGTTTGTGTAGTTTCTAGTGCTTTTTTCATTTTGTGCACTTGAGCTATATATGTGTAAGATGCAGAGTATAACCTCATACAGTAGCCAAGCATTCCATTGTAACCTTCTCTAGCATATCTTATATAGTCATGGACATTCAAAAAAGGAGGTGGTTTACCTGTAGAAGGATCCCTGGGATAGATATTTCCATCCACCCACAAATCTATATGCTTCATTCCTTGTGTTCGCAACCTGTTGGCTTCAATCTCATCTATCAATACTCGATGATGTATACTTCTCCAAGATGTGTAAGTCGGATCTAGCTGAATAGATAGCTTGTATTTACGTGTACTTGTGCCTACGTTATTTGAAGTAGTATTGCTAGACATTCTAGCAAATGAACCGAGCAAGAATCTCAGAGTGATAGGAAGCAAGTGCAACAAAAGGAATGGTAAAAGAGAATAGTGTGTAGAAAGAAAACGCGGGAGCAAAAAAATGCGAAGTTCGTACGAAAATCTCGAAAATACAAAATCTCTCGAGTTCCAAGACAATAAACGGCCAAAAAGGTGACCCCTGACCTGGATTAAAAGATGAGGGCAATTAATGGCCGACCTCTTCAATGAACCAAATATTCTCTCATTAATCACATCTGGACAACCAAATTTAGAGGTTTTATTCTTCCTAAACCTCAACTAATTAGCAACTTAATGACTTTCTTACAAGTGTCATTTTTGAAGCGTTTTTTGCCCTAATGATGAAAATTACTCACAAATTTACAGCCATGAAAATGTAAAAGTAATGGAGACAAGATTGAGGATTGAAGATGGGCAACCCACCCCCCCCCCCCCCCCCCCCCCGAAGGAATGTATTTCTGCTCAACCCAAGTCCCTTAGGGAAGAGCTCAGTTACAATCAACCTGAGAGTGAGAAGAAGTAATTCTCACTCTCACAAGATCATGCAAATATGTACAAACACACACGCATTATCTATTATGCAATGATAAGAACTGATTTCTTTATAGTATGAGAGAAGAAAAAGGGAAAATCAGCCTTCTCCATCGTTGAGCAGTAGTACATGGATAGGGCTTGCTTCTTGTTGCTAAAATGGAAGAAAGAGCTTGAAAAGGAGGTGTTGTAATGAATTTACAGGCTTGCTGTTCTGTAAAACAGGAGTGATAGAAGAGGGAATATGAAGGAATTTGATAATGGAGAAGTGGGGGATGATGATGGGGATGGATGGGGCCAGTTTTTGGCTATCTGTGGGTGATGTACATGAGTTTACAGCAAAGAAAAATGATGTTGAATGAAAAAAAACGAGCTCTTATTTATAGGAGAGGGGAGAGCTAGTACAAAAGGGGAAAGTGGAGTAGCACAAGACAAGTGTCCAGCCACATGTCATGAGATGTGACAAGTGGTGCGACACTTGGAAACTTGTGTGACAAGTGTCTTGACACTTGTCTCTTCTCTACAGCCTTCCTTTTTGGGTTGAATACTGTCAAGAATAGAAACAACCAAATTTAGTAAGCACAGTCAGAGTACAGAACTTACTATTTTTAGAATGGCATCCCTATTTTTTAGGACTAGCATTTTTAGGCTAATTCGAGGCTCCTAAAATTTAGGGACCTCCTAAAATTTAGGGATCTCCTAAAATTTAGGGACCCCCCAATATGGGTGTCATACGAAAGCTTTTTCCGTGTACATCGCAAAAATGGTATCTGAATCTTCATGTGACTTTCCTATGCAAAGAAATGTGCATTTCAAGCTTTCAGACCAAACATGGACATTATACAAGCATTTCATGATCATGCCATCTTGTTAATTGTAACTGTCTGTTCTGGTGGATCTAGCCCACAATTCAAGGCATCAATCCTTTCTGTGTGCGAGTCTAACCCTGATATGCATGAGTTCTAGTCACAGGCGTCCAATCGGGTCATATAGGTGGAAGTATGAACTATCTTTTCTCTAACCCACCATGTGGGTCCACCATAACCTGTGACCACTCATCAGTGGCCGGCTCCAATGCACTTTTCTTTATATCTAATTAGTGCAAAGGAAATAAATTTAATAAATCATTATATAGACAAATTAATGAAAAAGGATACAAATTCTGTTTCTATAGAGTTGTGACAGCCCTCTGGCTTTTATTCAGCTGTCCTCAGCTGAAAAGCTTATTGATATGGTTGAAGAATGTTTGGGTAATCCTTCATGAATTTTTCATCTACCCACTGTGCATCTGTTGTGGGTAGATTCTTGAATTTTAGTAAGAATTTTTGTGTCACAAGGCCACTTCTCGTGGTTCGATCCTTGAGAAACAAAATCTTTTCAAGTTCCAAGAGTTGCTTTGTTTCTTCAACTTCTGGGGGATCTTCAGTAATGGGTTCCTTTGGTTCTACTCCTATGTAAGGTTTTAGCAAACTTACATGAAAAGCATTGTGTATTTTCCAATGAGTAGGAAGCTCAAGTCGATTAGAAACTTTATTTATTTTCTCAATCACTTTGAAGGGTCCAAAGTATCTACTGGAGAGCTTTGGAAAAGATGAATTTTGACCAGAACCTTGTTTGAGCCTGCTTTTATCAAACTTAAGCAAGACATATTGACCTTTTTCAAAAGCCAAAGGTCTTCTTCGTTTATCTGCTTGCTTCTTTTGTCGCTCTTGGGCAACTTTGATAGTGGCTCGAACTTGATCCATTGCGGTTTTTAAATCTGAAGCAAACTCATCAGCAGCAAAAATCTTATCTTTAGTGTGAATAATTGGAGGAATCACTTTACCCTGTACTATTTCATTTGGAGCTTTCCCTGTGGATGAGTGCAATGCATTGTTGTAAGCAAACTCCAATAATGGAAGATATTTCTCCCATTGTGACTTATGTTCACTAACATAAGCTTTCAACATATTCAAAAGAGTGAGATTCATCACCTCTGTTTGGCTGTCAGTTTGAGGATGAAAAGCTGAGGAGAACTTTAAAGTGGTTCCCAAATTCTCAAATAAAGCACACCAAAAGTTACTTGTGAATTTGGAGTCTCTATCTGAAATAATCTCAGAAGGCATACCGTGTAATCTGAAGATATGTTGAATGAAAAGTCTTGCAGCTTGTGCGGATTTCAATGTTTTATGACATGGAATAAAATGTGATTGTTTGCTGAATTTATCAATTATGAACCAAATCATATCATGACCTTGAGGTGTTCTTGGAATACTTGAGATGAAATCCATTGTGATAGATTCCCATGGATCTTTGGGCACTGGAAGAGGTTGCAACAATCCTGGAATCTTCTGCCTATCATATTTGGATTTTTGGCATACCAGACAAGCCTCAATGAAGTTATGTGTATCTCTTCGTAATGTTGGCCAATAAAAGTAGCGCTCAATTGCACTTAGAGTGGCTACCCTCCCTCTATGCCCTGCATAAGGGGGTTCATGACTTTCTTTAAGCACCTTTTGTCGAACAGAAAGAGTGACACAAATGCAATTGTTCATGAGAAGGTAACCGTCTTTGATGGAATAATCTGGATGAGAACCTCCTTGCTGTAAATTTGACCAAATTGCTGCAAAATCAGTATCTTCATCATAACTATTCTTCATCGTTTGAAAATCTTCATGATGAGCCACTGTAATAGTTGCAATGCAAGGCACTCTAGAAAGTGCATCAGAAACTACATTTTGTTTTCCTGGAGTGTACATAATTTGAAAATGAAACATAGACAAGGAATTTTCCCATCTTGCATGTTTCTCCTGCAAATGCTTTTGAGTCTTGAAATACTTCAAGCTTTGATGATCAGTTTTAATAAGGAATCCATTGCCTAAAAGATCATGTTTCCATATCTTTAAAGCATGAACCACTGCTAAGAGCTCCTTTTCATAAATGTCATACCTTTTCTCCACATCATTTAGACGGCGGCTTTCAAAGGCTACGGCATGGCCTTCTTGATTTAGCACTGCACCAATACAATCACTGCAAGCATATGCTTCCACCACAAATGGTTTTACCAGATCTGGAATGATAAGAACAGGTCCAGAAGTAAGAGCTGTTTTCAGCCTTGTGAAGGCTGCCTTCTCTTTTTCCTTCCATTGGAAAGAGATCTTCTTCTTTGTAAGGTCATGAAGTGGAGAAGCCATATGTGCAAAATGCTTGATGAAGCGGCGGTAATAAGAGCATAAGCCAAGAAACGATCGCACCTCATGTACATCATGAAGATGAGGCCATTCTTGGATTATCCTGATCTTTTCAGGATCCATTTGAATCCCTTCAGAAGAGATGACATGGCCAAGGTAATTTATTTTATGTATGAAAAATTCACTCTTTTTACCATTTGCCAAGAGTTGATTTTGTTGAAGTAATTGTAGAACAATTTCCAAGTGTTGATGATGCTCCTCTTCATTCTTGCTAAAGACAAGAATATCATCAAAGAAAGTACCGACATATTATCGATGCTCTCTAAAGATGTGCTCCATCATTCGATTAAAGGTGGCTGGTGCATTGGTTAATCCGAAAGGAACCACCAAGAATTCATAAAGACCGTATGAAGTGCGGAAAGCAATTTTGTGTACATCTTGTGGTATTACCCTAATTTGATGATAACCACTCTTTAGATCAATGCGGCTGAAAACCTTTGAGCCTCCTAGACGATCCAAAATGTCGTCAATTCTGAGAATAGGAAACCGATTCTTCACAGTGATTTTGTTGAGGGCTCGATAATCAATGCACATCCTGAATGTGCCATCTTTCTTTTGAACAAGAAGAACCGGTGAACAAAATGGTGAGCTACTTGGCTTAATTAGCCCACAGTTGAGTAGGTCTTTGACTTACTTTCTGATTTCTTCTTGTTGAGGACGGCTCACACGGTATGGTGCTATATTAGGAGGAGAACTACCCGGGATAATATCAATATGATGGTCTTCTGGCCTTTCTGGGGGAAGCTGATAAGGAAGATCTTCCGAAAAACAATCTTTATACTTTTCAAAGAGCTGAAGTCGCTCTTGGTTTTCAGCATTCATATTATATTTTACATCAGTGACATAAAGCAGACAACATTGAACACAATCCTTAATTGCTCTAGAGACTTGCATATGGCTTACCATAGGTATGGTGTCTCCAGAAACTCCAGCTTGGATCTCGTACTTCTTGCCTTTGTTGGTGAGTTCTACCTTCTTTTTCTGAGAGAAGATGGTTGAATCTACTCTATGATTCCAGGGCATGCCAAGAATCACATCACAACCATCAAGGTCTCCGATACAGAAGGTATCTTCGTCACTGTAGCCTTGAATTTGAAACTTGAGCTTGCCAATGTAGGGTATCACAGTCTTTACTGTGTCACCTTCATCAGCATTTAAAGCTTGGCGAACTTCCATCTCTTCATTCTTTAATCCAAGCTCTTTAGCTAATTGCAAGGAAATGATATTTTCATTCGCCCCAAGATCTATCAAGAATAGTGCCTGCTTACCTTGCAACTGTCCCCAAGCTTTTAATAATTTGCGCATCTATGGAGTATGAGTTGTGTTTGCAACTACATCACTGATAGCATTGATTTTCACTGGCGACTTAGGCTTGTTGTCAGAAACCTTCCTTTGTCCCTTGTTTGGACATTGCTTCGCTATGTGGCCTGTTTGTCCACATTTAAAGCACTTCCCTTCTTTCATGAAGCGTTGCTTTTCTTCTTCGGAAAGTTGCTTTGCTTGTGGGTATAGATTGGAGCGAAATTGAGGAGCATTAGGAGGTGCATAGGGCTTCATCTTCTTTTGATTTGATAGATGCTTTTGCCACTGTTTTTGTCCTTCATTTGGGGCTGAACACTCCTCATCATCAAGTACTCTCTTGTTATCATTCTTTTGGAATGTTTTGTTGCCATTGTGCTCCATTTCCCATGTCTCAGCATAGTCAATGAGTTCCCTGAGACTAGAACAATGATAATGATTAAGAGCAGTACGAAGTTTAAAATGCAAACCTCCTTAAAACTTCCTAAGCTTTTCCGAACTGCTGATCTTCTTGAAATGTTGGACCTTCAAAAGTAGCTCCCAAAATCTCTTGGTATAGTCACCAAGTGACTCATTTTTCCTTTGCCAAAGCCGATCCCATTCCATTTTTACATCTCTTTTGAAATGAACAGGAAGAAATTGGCTTTTTATCATGCAAACAAAGGACCGCCATGATTTTGGGGCAGCATGATCATATTCCAACCCCATCCACCAAGTATGGGCTAAGTCGGTTAAATGTAAAGCTGCAAACTTAATCTTTTCTTTTTCTTTATACTTGTCACGACCATACAAAATTTGAAATTGACGAATAAACTTCAGAAGAAGATCAGGATTTTGGGAACCATCATACATACTGAACTTGATATTCTTTTCAAGTTGAGATAGTGACTTAGTCTTCTTCTTCTTCTTATGCCTTCGTCCATGCCCAAATCTTGAGTTTGAAGATGATGAAGTGCTTGATGGGGATGAAGATGGAGACGAGGGTGAAGAATGTCGACGCCTTTGACGATGATGAGGTCTTCCACGAGAAGGGTGTGACTCTTCGTTACTAGAAGAGGGTCCATCAGAGTAGGCGCCAGATGACTTTGAAGAAGAGGATGAGCTTTGACGCGATCTCTTTCTTTGTCTTGAAGTAGAATGGGACTGCCTCTTAGAAGTAGTTGGACTTCTTGATCGTCTCCTTTCATTGGTATGGCTTTGTCTCCTTGAAGTAGATGGGCTTCTTTCCTTGAATTCTTTGGGATTCTCAACTTTTTCTAGTTTGAGAAGCTGCTCACGAATTTGCTGATTCTCCTCTCTAAGACTTTGAATGGCTTGAAGGATAGCACTCGATTGATCCATTGAGACTCTTAAGAAAAAAAAATATGCTCAAGCACTCAATGGAAGGGCTGAAAACAAACAAACTTATAATTGTAAGCACTACCAGTGTTGGGGTGAGGACCGAGCCAAAGCTCTTATACCACTGTAAATGCCCCGAACAACGTAGTATGCTTAACAATTATGATATTCGCTTGTTTTCGAGATTTAATATAAAAGAGAATTAACACTTAAAGCTGAAAATAAAAATTACTCACAAAATTACAGCCATGAAAATGTAAAAGTAATGGAGACAAGATTGAGGGTTGAAGATGGGCAACCCCCCCCCCCCCCCCCCCCCCCCCCCCCCCGAAGGAATGTATTTTTGCTCAACCCAAGTCCCTTAGGGAAGAGCTCAGTTACAATCAACCTGAGAGTGAGAAGAAGTAATTCTCACTCTCACAAGATCATGCAAAGATGTACAAACACACACGCATTATCTATTATGAAATGATAAGAACTGATTTCTTTACAGTATGAGAGAAGAAAAAGGGGAAATCAGCCTTCTCCATCGTTGAACAGTAGTACATGGATAGGGCTTGCTTCTTGTTGCTAAAATGGAAGAAAGAGCTTGAAAAGGAGGTGCTGTAATGAATTTACAGGCTTGCTGTCCTGTAAAACAGGAGTGATAGAAGAGGGAATATGGAGGAATTTGATAATGGAGAAGTGGAAGATGATGATGGGGATGGATGGGGCCAGTTTCTAGGTATCTGTGGGTGATGTACATGAGTTTACAGCAAAGAAAAATGATGTTGAATGAAGAAAAACGAGCTCTTATTTATAGGAGAGGGAAGAGCTAGTACAAAAGGGGAAAGTGGAGTAGCACAAGACAAGTGTCCAGCCACATGTCATGAGATGTGACAAGTGGTGGGACACTTGGAAACTTGTGTGACACTTGTCTCTTCTCTATGGCCTTCCTTTTTGGGTTGAATACTGTCAAGAATAGAAACAACCAAATTTAGTAAGCACAGTCAGAGTACAGAACTTACTATTTTTAGAATGGCATCCCTATTTTTTAGGACTAGCATTTTTAGGCTAATTCGAGGCTCCTAAAATTTAGGGGCCTCCTAAAATTTAGGGATCTCCTAAAATTTAGGGACCCCCCAATATGGGTGTCATATGAAAGCTTTTTCCGTGTACATCGCAAAAATGGTATCCGAATCTTCATGTGACTTTCCTATGCAAAGAAATGTGCATTTCAAGCTTTTAGACCACACATGCACATTATACAAGCATTTCATGATCATGCCATCTTGTTGATTGTAAGTGTCTATTCTGGTGGATCTAGCCTACACTTCAAGCCATCAATCCTTTCTGTGTGCGAGTCTAACCCTGATATGCGTGAGTTCTAGTCACAGGTGCCCAATCGGATCATATAGGTGGAAGTGTGAACTATCTTTTCTCTAACCCACCGCGTGGGTCCACCATAACCTGTGACTACTCATCAATGGCTGGCTCTAATGCACTTTTCTTTATATCTAATTAGTGCAAAAGAAATAAATTTAATAAATCATTATATAGACAAATTAATGAAAAATGATACAAATTCTGTTTCTATAGAGTTGTGACAGTAGCTTGGTTGCATAAGCTACTTTATGATATGCATCAGCCTACAGATGGGCCAGTTGTCATTTATTGTGACAACATGAGTAGTATACACTTGGCAAATAACCCAGTATATCATGCTAGGACAAAGCACATTGAGGTGCATTATCACTATGTGTGAGAGAGGGTTTTACTAGGTCTTATTGATCTAGTTTATGTCAGCACAGAGGATCAGGTAGCTGATATATTCACAAAGGCATTGGGCGCGGAGAAGATGCGCAAGTTCAGAGACATACTTGGTGTGCAGGAATTTGGATTGAGCTCGAGGGGGAGTGTTGAGATATCGAGCTCCACTCGTGATATGCCAGGGTGACCATTGTGCATTTATGTCACCGACTTGTTAGTTGCAGATGCGGTTGGTACACCGCCCATGATATAATAGCTAGATGACAGCTATCCTTATCTACTCTAGTTTGTGGTTCAGTTAGTATGACACCTTAGTTATTTGAGTTTGGTTTGAGACCCATACATTGGGTTCTTCTATTTCTTTGTATGGGAGTTCTTTTTGGCTTACACAACTAAGAAGAGAAAAACTGTTTTCAGCCTCTACTTGTGTGTGTATTCCCCCATTGTGCAAGCAAGAAAGCTACAAGTGAGACTCCTTCCTTCTCTCCCACAATCCTGACAGTAAACCCTACCATTTTATCAAATATTCCATGATTGACACTTCTTTTCTCTTTGGCCAATGACCATCTCTGGAATGTATTGAATGATGTCTTCTTCATCCATGGGGGGAAGCTCCTCTATGTAATGCACTGATGATCCAATAATGGTCTTGAGCTAACTCACATGACAGACATTATGAATCCTAGTAGGAGGTAATTCCTGTTGGGGGTAAAGGCAACTTTGCCTAGCCTCTCGTGTATTACTACACTGACAGTACCCCGCCACTACACACTACAGGTGGCAGGCACCCGTCACCTCACTTTATTCTTTATACTTTTAGTGACAGTTTGAATAAAGAAATGTCCGATCACACATTGTGACTGTTGGAGTTCCTATTTTGTATCTCTCTCTTTCTTCCTCTTGCTCTCTCGCCATAGCTCTTCCAAGAAAGCTTCGATCCTTCTCACCTTTCAATTGGTATCAAAGCATGGTTTCTTGAGCATTTGAGCTTGGTTTGTGACTCCTTCAGCTTCCTATTGATTATTGACACTCATTGGGTCTCTTTCCCCGGCAGCCATAGTCGACTCTCTCGAGCTCCTGTCACTCCCTAGATTCCCAAGCACCTACCCGGCCCATTTGGGCACCCTTAAGTCATTCCTTCAAATGTATTGAAGTATTCTTTTGAGTGTTTATTTCAGTTTGCAGGGTACAATAGGAAGGGATTTCCAAAAAAAAAATCTTTTTTTACTTCAACCCTCCCTTGGCACTCATTGGCAGCTTGAAAACACTTCATTTGGCACTTGGGAACACCCTTTTGATGCTCGGCATTGGTGGTTATCATTGGCATTGATTTGTGTACTGATTTACCTCAGTCTAGGACTATTTTCCACAAGCCACAAACAATGTTACATCAACACTTTATATTTATGCTTGGTTGACATTGACATTTGATGCACGATTGGTCCCGAATGTGTAGCAAATGCTCCCCGAATGCTAGGGGAAGGTATGTCTATTGATTGGCCACATTTGGAGCTGATTTAGTGGCCTGAAGTACTTAGTTTTGCACAATAAATCACTATTGTACACTCCAGGGCTGAAGCTTGCTTAGTCGCTTTATGCTTTGCCTACTGGTCACATGTGCTTCTCGAGTGTTTCATATGACTATTGGGATGCAAATGAAGGTTGGAAAATGCTTTGGATGGTTTCAAAATGTATTTTGAGGCTTGTTTGAGCTCCGTATTGGTTGGAATTTACTTGACATTGGTCTACAATGGCATGCTTTGTGACAGAGGTTATACCTATGGTCTATGTATGACCCATTGGTACATGCTTGATGCTTATGTTACCTACACATGCTAGTTACATTGTTTGGAGTGAATGCTATTGGAACTTTGTTTGGGCTTGACTTTGGATATTTTGGAACTTATTTTGGTCTTTGTTTGGCTTGTCAGAGATTGATTGGGATTGTCTTCATAACATTGGATGCTATCATTGGATAACTGTTCATATGCTCTAGATGTCTTACTGATGTATGATCTTTGATAGTCTGTCTCACTGTTGCTCTTACATGATTTTTTTGAGCTCATTTGCTTGACACTTATGGATTTTGTGCCAATGGGAGTGTCTTTGTATGCTTATCAGACATTGAGTAGTGCAGGTTATGCATATTGAGCTTTTGGATCTTTGAGATTGGGATCTCCTCGTGGATGATGTATGGCTGATATACATTGGTCTATGTAGATGTACTTGGACTGATTCTGCTTTGTATTCACTGAGCTGACACCGACTTGTGTTAGGTCTTGGCAATGGTATGTACATTTTTCCCTGTTGATTGGGGGGTGTATTGACTTTACTGATGGACTTTGTCTGGCATGCTTGGGTGTTGGCTCATGTCAGTTTGACTATTACATGCTTGTTTATGCCCATTTGATGCTGGTTTTTCATTGACAATCAGTGATTGACTTTGAATATTGGGTTTTGTTGCCTACTGTTAGCTCTCATTGTACACTGCTATCATAAATTACAACAAGCATATATCTCCGGACTGTCATGTATTTTTCATGTTGAATCATCCTGGTTTGATGTAATTTTGATGGTACTTAGTGGGAAACATCATTAAATACTCATTTCTTATCAGTTTGCCCTGGTTTTGGTTTTTTGTCATTTTTTGCAATTTATAGAGAAGCAATTTTTGAATTGTCTGCACCTTTTTGGACTACAGTAGTGTGGCATCTTCTTCCACTGACAGTACTATCTTCAATATCACTAATCTTGATGGTATGAATTATGCCTATTGGAAGAGCCATGTTTGGCAAGTATTGGTACAAAAGTCATAGAGAAAGCCACTAAGGATGCATGGCAAGCAGCCTAAAACTATGATTGATTATGAATGGGATGAGCTTAATGAGTTATGCAAGTCCACCCTCATCTTATCTCTCACTGAACAAGTGCATTACAATGTGGTTGAGGAAGCACAGAGTGCTTGGCAGCTTTGGGATAAAATCAAGAGTCTCTATGACAAGAAAAGTTCAGCAAGTCAGATGTATTGGCTGAAGCAACTTATGGACCTATACGTGAAGGAGAATATGATGATGTCTACTCATTTGAGCTAGTTCCATACTATTCTCAAGAACTTGACTTTTCAGCATTACTTTCAATGATGAGGTTACTCCATTTTTTTTGCTTGGGACTTTGAGTGAGTCATGGGATGTATTCTGCAGTGCCTTATGTGCTCCTGCTACTATTTTGAACTTGCATGATGTAGAGAGTGCTCTTCTATAGGAAGACCGTAAGAGCTTGGATGCCTCTTGTGTGTCGTATGCTTTTACTATTAGAGGTAGAGATGGTAATGGAAAGAATGACCATGGGTATGGACATGGCAGAGACTCGTAGAAGTCTAGGTCTAAGTCGTGTGGCAAGTTGCGTAGCAAGTCTCGTGGGAGAAATGCTAATGTGACATGTCATCATTGTGGCAAGAAGGGTCATATATGCCCATAGTGTCATGAGTTGCACAATGAGAAGCACAATGAGAAGGGGAAAGACAAAGTACAAGAAACTTCCTTCGATCGCAGCATGGTGCCTGCAAAATCCAGTGTGAAAATCAAGTAAATAAATGTCATGCAAACTAATGACTCCGATGGGGAGTACATACTTGCAGCTAGTTCTTGTGATGCTACGCTATTGACAGAGGTTCACTCTATGTATTCGCAATGTTAGCTTTTGGATTTTGGTGCTTCATTTCATGTTACACCATGACGTGAATGGTTCCACTCCTACCACACTATCTCTGGTTCAGTTTGCTTTAGGTCACTTGCTATTGTTGGCATTGGGGATGTACGACTACAGTTCTTTATTGGTAGTACTTTTTTATTACAGGATGTACATCATATACGTATGCTTACACGCAGTCTTCTATCTGTAGGGGCAGCTTGATGATGTTGGGTTTCATGTTTCATTTGGGAATTCTGCCTTGAAGATCACCCGTGGTAGACTTGTGCTTGCTAGAGGTGCCAAAGCTAGCAGCCTCTATCCTCTTGTAGTTGATGGGTCCTCTGTTGACCATGTTTTGTCAGTGGGTTCCATCCCACATGTATTTATTTAGCATTCCCGTTTGGGCCATATGTCCTTGAAGGGAATGAAAATACTTTTTGGTTTGCAGTACTTACCACCCCTTGACTATGCATGTTTTGATTCATGTGAGCATTATCTTTATGGTAGACAGACTAGGAATACACATAAGAAGTCTAGTAGGACACGCATGAGTGAGCCCCTGGCATTGGTACATTCTGATGTCTATGGGCCCATGCACTATCAATCTATGGGTGGTGCAAAGTATTTTGTGACATTCATTGATGATTTTTTTGCATAAAGTCTGGGCTTACCCCAAGACAAATTTCTTGTTGAGATATCGAGCTCCACTCGTGATACGCCAGGGTGACCGTTGTGTATTTATGTCACCGACTTGTCAGTTGCAGACGCGGTTGGTACACCGCCCATGAATAATAGCTACATGATAGCTATCCTTATCTACTCTAGTTCGTGGCTCAGTTAGTATGCCACCTTAGTTAGTTGAGTTTGGTTTGAGACCCATATATAGGGTTCTTCTATTTCTTTGTACTTGAGTTCTTTTGGCTTACACAACTAAGAAGAGGAAAACTGTTTTCAGCCTCCACCCTTGTGTGTCTTCCCCCATTGTGCAAGCAAGAAAGCTTCAAGCGAGACTCCTTCCTTCTCTCCCACAATCTTGACACGGTATCAGAGCCTTGTTCGTGGTAAGGAGCTCAAGAAAGCAAGCCAAGCTCGCGGTGGTCTGGTAAGAGGAGCAGCGTTGCTTTCATTTCCTGTTTTGGGAGCAGATCTCTGCAGGTAGCACAGCCGGAAATTGCAGGAGTGCATTGTCTCAGGTTGAGACGCCCTTTCGGGGCCTGTTTTTTTGATTTGAGGCCATTTCGGGGCCTGTTTTGCAGACGGAAGTTTTCTGCACGCACTCAAGAAAAGGCTCAGTTTTATGCTGTGCGACCACTGTTCTACAGGTCGGTGAAAAGTTACTGTAGAAATTGCATCGTATGCTTGTGCGCAGAGACATTGGGAGTTTCAGAATCATCCTTGGTTCCTGTTTATGCAAAATCGTCACTAGGAAGTGACTGTGTGGTCAAATACCACTTTCGCCAGTTTTGCAGATTTGCCCTTGTGAGGGTGAAGCTGTGTTTTTTGCAGTGACAGAATTTCTTGCAGTATTCTGTAATGGCGTTTGATTCTCTTTCACAGATTGTCACTGAAAAGCTTGACAAGAACAACTTCCAGGCATGGAAGTTTAGAATGACGAATTTCCTTATGGGAAAAGGATATTGGGAATTTGTTGCAGGAAATGAAGAAGAACCAGTTCTTCCTGATGTTCCCAATCAACAACAAATGCAGGCATTTAAAACATGGCATGAGAGAGCCAGGAAAGTTATGTATTGGCTGTCTATCAGTATTTCAGACTCTATGATTGTGCATATTCAGGATGCAAGTACGCCAAAGGAGGCATGGGATACTTTGTCAAAAATGTATAGCACAAATACGCAAGCCAGGAAAATGCAGCTCAAGCAAGAGTTGCATAATGTGCAAAGAGAAAGTATGAGCATCAACGACTACCACATGAAGGTGAAGAAGATTGCAGATGCACTTGCTTCCATTGGGTCGCCAGTGGAAGATGATGATTTAGTTTCCGTAACCTTGAATGGTCTAGGAAAGGATTATGCACAGTTTCGGACATCCATTTCAGTTCGTGAAAGATTTCCTGATTTTGAGGAGTTGATTGCTCTTCTAATTTCTGAGGAACAGAGAAATGGTGGTGCATCTTCTTCAGGAGGAACTTCAAAAGAAGCTGTCTTCTACTCAAATGCTGGAAGAGGTAGAGGCAGAGGTAGAGGAGGCCGATTTGGAGGCCGTGGCAGAAATCAGAATATGCAGCAAACTCAAGAAAACCAGTCCTATGGAGGAGGACGTGGTAACTCTAGAGGCAGGGGGAGCCAAAGAGGTCGTGGTGGATGGCAAAGAGGCCAAAATGCAAACAGTAATGTTGAATGCTACTACTGTGGTAAAATGGGTCATATGGCTAAAGACTACTATAAAAAGCAGAATGACATCATGAATGGAAAACTGCAACAAGGGAATTATGCATCTTCTAGTAGACAGGGTGATGACAGAAATGAGCATTTGTTCATGGTGCAGCACATGAACAATTCTATGAAAAGTGCAGAAGAAAGCAATGATGTATGGTATGTTGACTCAGGTGCATCAAACCACATGACAGGTCATGCAGAATGGATGGAGGATGCAAGGAAAATGGAAAAACCAAGATTTGTTGAGACTGGTGATGATACTGCACATCCTATTGTGCAGATTGGAAAAATTCCCTTGTCTATGCAGGGTGGGAAAAAGAAATACCTGTCCGATGTATTTCATGTCTCGAATATCACCAAGAATCTGGTTTCAGTTGGTCAAATGGTTGAACAGGGCTTGCAGGTCAGATTTAATCCTCATGGATGCTTTGTTGAGGATATGAAAAATAAAGGTCGCTTGATAGCAAAAGGAAAGAAGAAGGGCAGAATGTTTACATTGGATGCAGACATGTCTGAATTGAGTGCAGCAATGTTTGCACATGGGACCGGTGTAGTTGCAGATATTGATATCTGGCATAAACGCATTGGTCATGTTAATGTACAGCGACTTAAATCAATGCAGGCCCAAAATATTGTTGCAGGATTGCCGAAATTCAAGGTTGCAGAAATGCATAAGGTATGTGAAGCCTGTCAGTTTGGAAAACAGGCAAGGAAACCATTTCCTAGACATGTTCAAGAGAGTGAGAAGCCATTGGAATTAATTCACTCTGATGTGTGGACAACTAAAGCTGCATCTCTTGGAGGCTGTCATTATTTTGTCAGTTTTATTGATGACTATAGCAGAAAAGTTTGGGTGTATTTTATGAAAAAGAAAAGTGAAGTTTTTGGGCATTTCAAAACTCTTAAAGCTATGGCTGAAAAAGAAACAGGTCTGCAAATAAAATGCCTAAGGTCAGATGGAGGGGGAGAGTACCTCTCAAATGAGTTTGCAAGGTTCCTGCAGGAGCATGGCATAAAGCAGCAATATTCATGCAGCTATACCCCACAACAGAATGGAATTGCAGAAAGGAAAAACAGGCATATTGGAGAGGTATCTCGTGCCATGCTCAATGAAAAAGACTTGCCAGATTTTTATTGGGCTGAAGCAGTTGCTACAGCAGTCTACATAATGAATAGGACTCCCACTGCAGCAATACATGGAATGACTCCAGAGGAGAGGTATACTGGTAGGAAACCAGATATTTCTCATTTGAAAATTTTTGGTTGCATTGCCTATGTACATGTGCCAGATGAGCTGAGATCCAAGTTGGATCCAAAAGCTGAGAAGTGCATCTTTATTGGTTACTCTCTGCAACAAAAAGGGTATAGATGCTATAACCCTTCTACTCGTAAGTTTACAGTGAGCAGAGATGTTGTTTTTGATGAGATGAGTAGCTGGTATAAACCAGTAAATGTGATTGATGATGAAGATGCACAAAATGGTAATGCTACACAGAATTCACAGCAGCAGTCACAAAATATTAGTGGACCTGGAGCGTCCTCTAGCAGTGGTTCACATTCTTCGCCATGGACAGGCAGATTGAGATCAGGAGAATCTTCTCAAAGCAATGCAGATAGTGGTATGCAGGTATCACGAAAAGGAAAAGAGAAGGTTGATCAGCCCATGTTTGATGTGAATGCAGGTCACTCTTATGTGGATGGTGAATCCAGTGGCTCAGAACAGAGCATTGATGATGAGTTGGGTATTCCTTCTATTGTTACACCTGGAGTAAGGAAGACCAGGGATGTTTTGAGAGCACCTGGGAGTGAACCTACTTTGCGCAGGTCTACAAGAGCCAGGTATCCTGTGGATAGGCTGAAATATGATGGATTTACAGTCATTCACTATGCATATATGGTCAAAGTGATACAGGAACCAGAACCCACATCTTTTGAGCAAGCCATGGGAAAAGAAAAATGGGAGAAAGCCATGGATGAAGAAATGGATGCCTTGGAAGCAAATGCTACATGGGAGTTAGTACCTTTGCCTAAAGGTAAGAATGCAATTGGTTGTAAGTGGGTTTATAAGGTGAAGCACAATGCTGATGGTTCTGTGAACAGATACAAGGCAAGATTAGTAGTCAAGGGGTATGCACAAACATATGGCATTGACTATGAAGAAACATTTAGTCCGGTTGCAAGGATGGCAACCGTAAGAGCAGTCATTGCTATGGGTGCATCAAAGGGATGGTCTTTACATCAGATGGATGTAAAGAATGCCTTCTTGCATGGTGATTTGCAAGAAGAGGTCTATATGGAGCAGCCACCAGGTTATGTGCATGCTGTTCATCCTGAGTTTGTTTGCAGGTTGAAGAAAGCCTTGTATGGCTTGAAGCAAGCACCTAGAGCATGGTCTGACAAGATAGGACAGTATCTTGTCACTATTGGCTTTCAGATTTCCAAGGCAGATTTCTCACTTTATGTGAGAAAAACAGAGAAAGGTATTATGCTGCTTGTCATTTATGTTGATGATTTGATTATGACAGGTGACAGTGATGAAGATATCCTTCATGTGAAAATGCTATTGAAGCAGAAGTTTGAGATGAAGGATTTGGGAGAGCTGCGTTATTTCTTGGGCATTGAGGTGATTAGATCACCAAGTGGGATACAGCTCTTGCAGAGGCAGTATGGATTGGACATGCTGTCCAAATATGGGATGACAGGCTGTAAGCCTATTTCAGTTCCTTTGGAGCAAAATGTGAAGCTGAGCACAGATGCAGGTGAGCCTCTAGAAGACCCTACTATGTACAGACGCATAGTAGGAAGTTTGATTTATATGACTATTACCAGGCCAGATTTGAGCTATGCTGTTGGATTGGTAAGTCAGTTTATGCAGGCTCCAAGGAAACCACATTTGGATGCGGCTAGACGCATACTTAGGTATGTGAAGTCCACATTGCAGTATGGACTATTTTATGAGACTGGGGTTCAGATACAGTTGCATGGATACACTGATGCTGATTGGGCTGGTAGTATTTCTGATAGACGATCTACCAGTGGATATGTATTCTCTTTTGGGAGTGCTGCAGTCACTTGGAGCAGCAAGAAACAGCCTACAGTTGCCTTGTCGAGCACAGAGGCTGAGTACAGGGGTGCAGCAATGGCTGCATGTGAGGTAGCTTGGTTGCATAAGCTACTTTATGATATGCATCAGTCTACAGATGGGCCAGTTGTCATTTATTGTGACAACATGAGTAGTATACACTTGGCAAATAACCCAGTCTATCATGCTAGAACAAAGCACATTGAGGTGCATTATCACTATGTGCGAGAGAGGGTTTTACTAGGTCTTATTGATCTAGTTTATGTCAGCACAGAGGATCAGGTAGCTGACATATTCACGAAGGCATTGGGCACAGAGAAGCTGCGCAAGTTCAGAGACCTGCTTGGTGTGCAGGAATTGGGATTGAGCTCGAGGGGGAGTGTTGAGATATCGAGCTCCACTCGTGATACGCCAGGGTGACCGTTGTGTATTTATGTCACCGACTTGTCAGTTGCAGACGCGGTTGGTACACCGCCCATGAATAATAGCTACATGATAGCTATCCTTATCTACTCTAGTTCGTGGCTCAGTTAGTATGCCACCTTAGTTAGTTGAGTTTGGTTTGAGACCCATATATAGGGTTCTTCTATTTCTTTGTACTTGAGTTCTTTTGGCTTACACAACTAAGAAGAGGAAAACTGTTTTCAGCCTCCACCCTTGTGTGTCTTCCCCCATTGTGCAAGCAAGAAAGCTTCAAGCGAGACTCCTTCCTTCTCTCCCACAATCTTGACATTTCTTAACATCTCCCCAAAGGCCTTTCCAATGAAAACTTTTGGCAATTTTATCATAGGTTTTAAACACCCCCAAATGGCTAGCTATATGTGATGAATGCATCTCCTACATGATCTTTTGCTTGAATGGAGAAGTGTATGGAATAGCAATTCTGCCCTAAAACCATAAGAGGCCTTTTTTAGTGGAAATGGGGAGTTCTCCTCATAATGACCTTGCTATAATTTCTAAAAAATATGATTGAAATCATCATCCAACAAATAGGCCTCATGAAGCTCATTTATCTAGTCACTATGAAGTTCCATGATAGCTAAGACCTTGCATGCCCACATTCTTGATGGGGAATTAGTCACTGCATTGTCCTTCCCACGTGCATGTGTGATATCAAAATCATAGTTCTACAAAGTGGCTACCCACCTACATAGTGAGATTAGACTGGGATAAGAAATACTTGAGTACCTTGTGGTCACTTTTGACTCTAAATTGGCTACCATATAAATAATGGTGCCACTTTTTAATAGCATGGAGTATTTCTAGCATTTCGTAGCCATAGACATTCATAACCATCTCATCTTCAGCAAGTTTATGGCTTTCAAATCTGAACACCCCATGTTCCTGTAAAAGTATTGCACCTATACCGCTCCCACTGGCATCACACTATATAGTGAACTCCTTGGAAAAGTTAGGGTGGTAGACTAGAATTGGGGCTAGAGTGTGTAAGTCCTTCAACTAGTTGAAACTCCTATCTGCAACATCATCCAAAAAAAAAGCTTCCTTCTTAAGTCTGTCAGTAAGAGGAGCTGCAATAGTTGCATAATGCCTAATAAACTTGCGATACAAGGAGGAAAGACCTAGAAATCCTCTCAATAAAGTAGTGTTTGCAGGGGTAGGCCAGTCTCTAACACATTGCACTTTCTTTAGGTCAGCCTTAATGCCTTCCTCACTAACAATATGGCCCAAGTACTCTACCTCAATCTGCATAAAAGAGCATTTTGGATCCTTGGCAAAAAGACTATGGTGTCTCAGTATATCAAACACAAGTCTCATGTGTGAGAGATGAGCTTCCAATGAATGGTTGTAGATAAGGATATCGTCAAAGAAAACCAACACAAATCTAAATAAAAATGGATGAAGTATCTTTTTCATTAAGCTCTAAAAATTTGCAGGTCCATTGGTTAGTCCAAATGGCATGACTAAGAAATGATAAAGCCCTCAATCAATCCGAAATGTTGTTTTGACCTCATCCCCTTCACGCATACAGATTTGATAATAGCCAGATCTTAAATCAATATTTGTAAAGTACCTAGTCCCCCTTGAGTTCATCAAGCAGATCATCCACTCTAATTATGGGATACCTATTCTTCACAATAATCTAGTTTAAATCCCGATAATCAATACACATCCTAAATGATCCATCTTTCTTCTTGACTAGTAAAATAGGTGAAGCATATGGGGATGAGCTAGGCTTGATGAATCCCCTATCCAACAATTCTTTAATCTACTTAGCAACCTCTTCTCTTTCACATTTGGACAATCTGTAGGGTGGTTTATTCACTGGCTTCAAATGTGGCTCTAAATCTATGGGATGGTCAACTACTATTTTGGGGGGTAGTGTTGTGGGTAACTGAAACAAGTCCTTACACTCTTCAAGAAGGGCTTTCAATGCTGAATTATTCACTGTTTTGTTGGGTTGATCTGAAGTATCCTTATTTAATTGCAGTACAAAGAGTTGGGAACATCTCTTAAACTCTTTCTTGAGTTGTTTGGTGGTAATGAGCTGAAATTCAGTTTTGTTTTGGATTCCCTACATATGAATGAGTTGTCCAAAGCACTAAGAAACTCCATGTACAGCAATGAGAAGTCCATGGTAATTGTGCCTAAAGTTTTCAACTAGTCATAACCCAAGACCACATCTAAAGGTCCCATCTCTAATGCAATTAAATCCATTTTTTGTTCAAAAATTTTATCTATTTGTATATGCACAGCAAGGCAAATTTGAGTTCATATTTCCTCATCTTTGTTGGCAACTTGCACCTTATGAAGAGGTTAATGTAATTCTGTGGGAAAACACTTCAACTTACCCATGATTGCTTTATTGATGAAGCTATGTGTACTACCATTGTCTATTAATATAAACACATCCTTGCCATTAATTTTTCCTTGAATGCGTAGTGTAGTATGACTTCTTGATCCTGTCCAAGCATCGAATGATATAGAACAAATAGTGGCAACATGCAAGTCACTCTTTCCACCCACATCCAAAGACATATGACCACCTCGGTCAAAGGGAAAGGTGTCTGTGGGGTCAATGTACTCTTATTGACCAAGTTCCTCATCAATATCATCATTTTTAATAGCCATCAATAAGGCATTTACATCCTCATGATCATCCTCCAAATCCTCAAATACCAACATACTTTAAGCCCTTGCTTTTGCATTTCGATAGGAACATTTTGTGGCATGTTTAGTTTTATATTTTTCACCACATTTAAAGCAAAGTATTTTCTCTTTTCTTTCCTTGTACAAGTCCATAGGAATGGATTTTTGGCTACCAAAAGCTGAAGCATTTTTATTCTTGTTGTCCCCTTGTCTATTATCCATTCTTGCATTGTTTGCTATCCTGAAATTACCTTGATGTCTTGAAACATTGAAGGTGGGGTATGTGGGGATTTAAGGAGTGTTGAATGTTGTATTACCACCACCATAACTTGTCCCAAACTATCCATGTCTCACAATAGCTCTTTTTTGTCCAAATGATGACCACACATGCCCTCTTTGCAATCCAAAAGATGTCTGAGATACTCCCCTTTTTTTTCCATAATGTGACTGAAATGAAGTATCCATACGATACTTTTGAGAGTACCTTTCAATTCAATGTCCTTGAAAAAATCTAAAGGATATTTTGCTAAAACATCAACTAAAAATTAGGGATCAATCTCATATATGTATTTGTGCAACTTGGCATCATCACTAGTTGATTCCACATACATGGTGACATTGAGAAATTGATTGGGTGTAATCTTGAACAGTGAGACCATGCTGCTCTAGGCTATACCATTGACAAGAAACTTTCTCTTTTTCCATGGATGACACAAAAACTTGCACCATAAGTGCCTTGAATGCATCCCAAGTGTCTACTTGTTGATTTTCTCTTTTTATATACCGCCACCACATGTGAGCAAACCCTTCCGAATGTATAGTGGAAAATTTAATTTTTTGGTCATTGCTCCTTGGCAACTGTCAAAGTAATCCTTAGGATTTGAGAGCCACTCTTCAAGTTTAGTGGGGGACAATGATTAACCATTGAACTTAGAGAAAATGATATTATCCCTTAGTTCCCGTTCTTGGGGAGGGGGCTGTCCAAACTGAGGCTGATCAGTATGGTTGCCAAGGAAGGTGCTATTATTGGAAAATTTTCTTCCAAAAGAGTATTGAAATATTGTGGAAGGCATGGAACTTTGTGGAACTTGAGAAGTACCCTATAGTGCATTGCCCCTTGATTTGTCTTGCCTACTCCCCATGCTCAAAACCACTAGTAGGAATACCCATTTTTCCCAAGATACCTTGAGAGCTCACATTTACTATTGAGAGAGTCAGTCACTCTTTGAACATGTACATGTGATCTATCCTCTTGTTGTTTTCCTTTCATCTGAAGTTCCATCCACTTAATGAATTGGCCACTAAGAGTATCCATGGTGGCTCTCATTTGGTGCATTTCATTCATCATTTCTGCATGGTTGACTATGTTTACTGCTATGCCCACCATCACAGCTTCGTGTGTTTCCATCATGGCCTCATGTCTTTCAACATGCCTTTTTTGTGCAAACATAAGGTGTGGTTTAGATCACTTAGGCTTCCCATGTCATGCGAATACCCTTCATAATCGACTCCATGGTTGTGTCCAGCTTCTAAGTCCTTAGCATCCTTGATTTGTTGGTGTACATCATCATTTTTCTTTATTTTTCCCTTATTCCTTACCATTGTAAAGTGGAGTCCAGTCCAAATCATTGCTTACATCAACACACCATTACTAACCATAATCATAAGCATCTCAATTCCAGAATTTACCAAGCATGGGCATCTCATATGCACCTTGAGCATAGGCATTCCACTGCCAATGACTATATATACATTCTCATGATTACATCTTATACATTTCTAGTCAAGAGTGCATCCTAGTGTATCCCATACATGAATACATTGATGAATACATCAATGGCACACCGCTTTCTTGCTATCCAAAGGGGGTACCTACACTTGCACCTAAACTTGAAAATGCATGGTCTCCGAGATCTAGGAATGTGTGCAAAGTTCCTCCCTAGCCAAGTTGTGCATCCCTTCTGGATCTTTGATGTGAGGGAGTGTTACCTCTCTTTTGTCCCACATCTCACTGGGCATCTCCTTTTCCTCACAAAAATATACATGGCAATGGCATGCTAAGCTTAAAAATCAGCATGAAGTGCATGATTTGAAAGGAAAATTTCAGCCCATTACATGAGATGTAGGAAAATTGAGAATGGAATGAAAAGGGATAGGTGAAGGCTTACCATGCAGAGACTCACTACTTGCTTACCTTTATTACAATGGATTTCTCCATAATGTCTTATGCTCAATCAATCAACAATAGTCCAAATGGTTGAGGTCAAGAAAGAGTGTCATCACCACCAATAAATTTTCAACATTAAACAACTCATTCCAATGCAAGGGAAGCATAACAATAGGATTGAGATAAAATGGGCAACATTCAAGAAATGAAGCCTTCACCTAATGCATCAATTAGCTCCTTAATCTCTCCAACAAGTGGCACAGGCTCAACAAGAGGATGAAATGAGAGAGAGATCAAGAACCAAATGCCTCTTAGTGCTTGATGAAGATATACGGTTCAATCAATAGCCATAGCCCCCAAGATTAGTCCCTATTGCTCCACAATACTCCATAATCGCAATGCTCAGCAAAGGTCCCTTGATACTTGAAGATGAATATTTCTACTATAGAAAGGACTCCCAACCTCTTAAGAGTGAAATCCCCTTATTTTGAAGCCTTCTTGATAGGTATTCCAATGATTTCCAGTGAGCTACTGAGTATGCATGTTTTCCTTCACTTCCCAAACATCACATTGACCCATTAAGTCTTCAACTTTGAAACCAGAGAATTGCCTACAGACCATTGAAGGACATGTCCCATCATACCAAATACCACTATAAGGCATTGCTCACAAGCTTTCCCATAGGCTTTTTGCATGATTTAAATTGGCAAAATATCTTTGATGGCAAACCTACATCTAGAATGAGTTGTTTTAGTCAAAATAGTAATAGTAATGTTGAAAACTAATGCTCAGTTAATGTTTTGCATAGTGATAATTTTGAGAAGTGGAACTTTCATATGAATGTTAATGCAATAGTTAGCACATTATGTGATAGCATCATTGATGCATAGAACATGGTGCTATCGTGCCCAAGAACGAGACATTGGCGGAGCCTAGATCATACTCTTATGTTAACTATCAGCATGAAGGGTCAAAACCAGAGCTGACCTATGATGAATTTTGCCTTGTTCATCTCCTTATTGGATTAGCTAAAGCTTTAGCAGCCCATAACATGAATTTGGCACTTGTGCTACTTGCTTGACTCAAGGAGCTTGTCTCTCTTTCTAGGAGAGTAGCATGTAGAGAGTGTCTGCCTATTTCTATGATGGATTCCAACTCTGTGTGGATGGTGGCTCGGTCCTTCGTGAAGGCAACCACATATCTGATATTGAGGTATTGTTAGTTTTTCAAATTCTTCATTAGATATCTCCATACATCAAGTTTGGCCACTTCACTGCTAGTCAAGCAATCCTTGAGGCTATTGAGGGTGAGAAGCATTTGCACATTATTGATTTTGAGATAATGGAAGGGATCCAATGGCCTCCTTTGATGTAAGCTTTAGTGTTGAGAAGGGGAGGCCCTCCACGCTTACACATTAGGCATCATGGAGACTATGGTATGGCATCTACGCATGCAACCAGTAGGCAGTTGTTAGAGTTTGCATCTTCACTAGACCTCCCTTTTTTGTTCATTATGGTGAAGGTGGATGATGTGCAAGAAGGGTTTGGCAGTACAACTTTGAAGGTGATGAAGAGTTGTCTTTTTTGGTGGACGGACAGCTGTCCTAAAACACTTTGAATGTCCAGAAAGTAAAGCTGATGCTTTTGCTACTACTTCTGCTTCTTCTTCTTCTTCTTCAGTTGATGCTACTGCTTATGTTGCTCCTTCTTCTTCTTCTTCTTCTTGGAAATTTCCACTAGTCTTCAATACTTCATGTCTTCTTCTTGGAAATGTCCACTAGTCACTCCAATGATGTCTGCCATGCATGCACTTGTGTACCTGAAGTTCTTGGATTTGTGTGGCTAAAAAGGAAAAACTAAACAAAATATGATATGGATCAAGAACCTGAGAAGCTTTGATACCACTTGTCAAGGAGTGGACTAGAGAGAAAGAAATATAAGAGAGATACTATAGAAGAGAGAGAAGATGAGGTGAAAAAGAGAGAGAAATAGAGTGATGATGAGAGAGAAAGACTAGGAAAGGAGAGAAAAGGCAACCATGAAAGCTCAGAAAGATAGAAGATGAAGGAGACTTGTATTATAGTAATGATGATCCAAAAATCAACTCCCTTACACCTTTTATACTGGTCAGTGTAGCTGGTATTTGATCCCCATTATTTTATTTCCCCCTCCCTTACAACAGCTGAGTTAAAAGACTTTCCATATAGTTGAGGTGGTTGCAAGGGATGTGTTAGCCTTCATGTCCAATCTATAAATTTCAATTAATAATCCATATTTAGAAGACTTTGACTGCACACCAAACAATGTGTCCAATCTTTTCCAAGTGGCATGAGACATATCATATGCATCTACGTGGTGGATATAGCTATCATTTAACTCAAGATTTATGATGGCTTGGGCTTTGTCATCACTCTTTTGCCAAGCTACTACAAGAGCAACATCTTGAGGCTTCTTCTCTTGACTATTGGTGATTGCCCATAAGCCCTTCTTCATCAAGATCAACTTGATCCTTATTTCCCAAGTGTGAAAGTCGGCTCCCTTGGAGCAGCATGGTGGTGAATCTTTTCCCATTCTAGATGGTAGGATCAGTAGCAAATCAGCACCAAAAATTTCAAATCAAACCAGCAAATGAGTTGACCTTGGATGTGTCAAGAAACACAAGTGCTACGAAGCACTAAAATGAGTATTAAGAGATACTATGATTTGAAGAACATGATGTTGATGTGAAATCTTCTTGTTGAGCTTGAATCTTTCCCTCCTTGCTAATTTGATTGCTATAAGTCGAGTAGTACAATAGATCAAAGTGGCAATGGCAAGTTTGAGCTCAAAGAAATGAGAAAGTGAAGAGGTTTATGAGCTTTGAGCTCAAAAGCTATGGAGTCTGAGATTAGGGTTTAGTAGGTCGTCTGGTTTTTTTCTTTCTTACAACTCGTAGAGATGATCATTGCTAAGATACTAGGTGAGAATGATGCTCATGTAGCAAGCTTAAAGAGCCCTTAAGCTCATAAGATAAATGGTAGACTATTCGCACAAAACAAGTTTTACAACCAACAGATGGCTTGTTTTTTTACAACGATGTTAAAAAATGGCACAATGCTAAGCTAGATGGTCATCAATGTCCTGGTTTTAGGTGACAAGAGGGACAACCTTGAGGAAAGAAGGAGGTCCATAGAAGAAATAACGAGCTAATATGGCTTATTTTGAGAAATCCAAGAGCTCCAAGCAGACAAGGTGCTATTGGCTATTGCAAACATGAAGCATAGAGTGGAGATGGAGTGAAGAGATGAAGTCAACTGCTTGACCTCAATTGTTGGAATTGAGGTTATGGAAAGCTAAAGGAAGGATTTGCAAAGCTGGGCCATGCTCACCATGGATCTAATATCATGTTGAGAAACATAAATCTTGAGCATGGTTGGCTATGGAGGTCAAAAAGCATGGACTAGAAACATGATGATATAGGCAAGAGACAATGACTGTTACTCAAGTGAATTAGGTTCCAATATAAAATGCTTGGATCATAAGCACAATCTTGAGTAGGACAGGACAATGATTGAAAGGAAAAAGTACAATAGCATTCATTCATTGAAATTGATGTCAAGTACATTCTTTTATAGAGCAGGTTTGTATTGCTTTCTACACTATACCTATGGGATTGAGTATCTCTTCCTAGATTCACCTACATGTTGCTTAGCTAGCTATTCCATACAAAGAGGCATACATGGATGTGATTTTATAAATCTCAACAAATAGCTAGATAGAAAAAAAATTGAGAACTCAATGGTGTTTGGTAGGACAGATTATGATTTACATCAGTAATCAAACTACTATTAATGCATACCCAAATGGCAAGCAAAATTGACCAATGTTGCACCTCTCCAAGGGAAATAGTTGGGATTCTTACACCCAAGCCAAAACTTTTACTTGCTCACAAGCACTTGATGAGGCAAGAGACCTAGTCACCATTGAATGATTTCTTCAAGTAAATTTTCTCATTCATTTTCTGTTTGTAAACAAACATAGTTTTCTAAGCATAGCATGCTACACATATTGTTTGGCATATAAAGATAGCTTCATTGATTATCCCCTTAACACTAAGTTTCTCTCACATTTTCTTCAAAAAACTACATGAAAACAAGAAGTTATTCCTTTATAATTACTTATTTTTAAGTAGTCTCTACTCCTTAAGGGCCATAGCCTAGGGGTTGCACCTTATAGAATATGTAAGATACCACATAAGTTCAAAAGATATGGTATTTTATTTATTAAAATTTTCAATATTATATTTACAAAAAATAAAGGTTTCCTTTTATGGCCGCATGGAAACTAGGGTACTCTAGTTGGTTTTGGCTAATGTTCATAGCTAGACCTACTATAGAGAAGAAATCTATATAAATATGTTGTGGTGAGTATTGAGAATCCAAAACTATAGGTAGGGTGAATGCCCAAAGAGTCCACCTTATAAAACATATAAGATACCACATGGATTCAAAAGAAGGGTATAATATTTAATAAAATTTATAGGATTTTATTTACAAAATGGATTTTTCTTTTACAATTTGAAAAATATCCATAAGTTTTGAGAACTAAAAGGGATCATTTTAAGGCCTTATAGCATGTAAATAAATGGTATTTGTTAATATCTTTTGAACACACATTATATAGGCAATTTCTTATAGGTGGATCCCCCAGGGTTGAATGCCCTTTAATAGCCCATATTTTTGTATCTATGGCCCTTGGGAAGTGCATCTATAAGAAATATTTTACATAACATGCATTCAAATGATATTAAGAAAGACATGCTCTTTATATGCTATAAGGCAATGAAATGACCCCTATTACTTTACTAAACTTATAGATTTGTTCCAAATTGTAATTTAAACACCCTCCCTTGCATTATTTGGGTCTAAGAGGTATACTACACAATATGAAGGGGCACTATTGGGAGGGGGAGGGGGGTGTCACAGTCTCGAAGACCCCCCCTCACATTATTCAAGTGTGAGGGTTATACTACACAACACGAGGGGAGGGATATCCCAAATCTCAATAACCCCTCCCCCTGGCATAGTGCTAGTTTAGCCTCTTTCATCCAATTTTTTGACTTTTTTCCCTTTTCACTTTTGGAGTTCTAATATTATCTTTTTACTTTCTCATATAGATGGCTAGGACAAAGCATGCTGCCAAAATGGTATCGTCATAGGACTCTCATATTGCATGGCAACGATCTTTGCCTCTAGGGAGAGTGTGTAGCAATGAGAAACCAGTGGCTTTGGGAAGAGCATGCCTACACTACAGGCTAGAGCTCAACAAAAGAGATATCAGTAGCTCAAGCCTGCCATCCTCAAGGAACTAAAGAAAATCATGTGTTGAGATATTTGCAATCACACCTACTTTAGTCCCTTTGCGAGAAGCAGTGAGGGCTCAGGACCAGAATCCCATATGCATAGTAGGAGAAAGTACCACCACTCAAATCCTATAAAGCATTGTACTTACACTATTTTTCTAATGCAATGATAGTACTCTTTTCTTTCTAGTAAAGTGTCATGTCACTGTCAATACACAAGATTGTGTCTATGAGTCCAAGTCTCAATCTTGGAACCTAATTCACTTGTGTAACAATTTGTCCTAGTCAGGGTCAATGTCTTCATGAGTTTCTTTTTCCTGTTTCAACCTCCATAGCTTTTGCATCTGCCATGCTCTAGATCTTGCGTATTTCACATGGTCTCAGAGCTCAGTTGAGCATGGCCCAACTCTCCTTTCACTCCTCTCAGCTCCTTTCCATCTCTACTCAGCTCAGTTTGAGTACTGGACCATATCTCCAACTTCATTTGCATTCCTACCTTCAATGAAGCTTCCATGGCAGCCATAGCCAGTAGCACCCTATCAGCTTGAATCTTTCATATCTCTCTCCACATGCCAAATATCTTTGAACTTCCTTCTGGAGAAGTGTTTCTCTACTTCTAGAGCTCCTCCTTGGCATCTCAATCATTGAGATTGGGCAACTATAGCTTCAGCATTGCCTCTTTTTAGAGTTGCTACCATAACTATGTCTGTGGACAGCACCTACCTACCTCTATTGGAGCAGCCATATCTCATCAACCAGGCCATATCTCTTTAAGCTTTCTTCTTAGTCAAGGCGCAACTTCTTGGCACAAAAATCAAGGAGATTGATGCACACCATGCTCGGCATTTGCATTTTCCCAAATCTAGCCACAGTTTTGACAGCAACCACCTTGAAGGCTTAGATCTCTCAACTCGGGAAAAATGAGTACAAATCCTCTTAGGGGGAGTTAAAACCATTAGTGAGGGTCCTCCATCTCAAAGGGTTTGAGCAAATTCAACTTGTGGAGCTTGTGGGAGCTCATTTACCAACCGTTGGTCCCTTTTTTAGCAGGACAACCATAGCCAAACTTCACCAAGCTTAAAAATCTCATCATTTTCTCTCTTCTGCCACCAAAACAACCCAGTGCCACTCAGATCTGAAGGTCCCAGCATCAAATCAAGAAGGGGAATATCTAGATCTCAAAGAACTTGAAGGATTTTTGCAGGTTTGAAAGACCCAGGGAAAAAACATAGTATCTATTGACACTCATTTTTAGTGATCTGAACACTTCTGTCTCTTGACACATCTCAACCAACTCTTCTGCTACTTAAATTTGATAAGTCTGAAGATGATTTACTGCTCGTCTCTCAAGTCAAATATGGGCAAAGATTCCCCAACTGCCCATTTCAAAGGAGTCGGGTTTCAGACCTGGCAGACCTGCATCAAACTTATCCTGATGAAGAAGGGCCTTTGGGCCATTACCACTGGAAAAGAAAAGAAGCCTCATGATGTGGATCTTGCTATCACTTGGAAAAAGAACGATGATAAGGCTCAAGTCATTATCAAACTGGAGCTAGATGTTATATCCACCATGTGGATAACTGTGAGACTTCACAGGATACATGGAAGAGACTTGACACTTTGTTCGGTGCACAGTATAAATCATCAAAGTATGGTCTCTTGATTGAGTTTTTCAGTCTTGAAATGAAGTCCAGCACATCATTTGCCACACATCTAAATTACATGGAAGGACTTCTAATCCAACTTGCAAGAATCAACATTAAAATGAAAGAAGATGTTTGCATTGGTGTTCTACTTAAGAGTTTGCCTCCTGAATATAATAATGTATCAACAACTCTAATTAATATGCCAAACCTTGAACTTGTTGATATCCCAGGCATCACTGTTAAAGGAGGAAAAGAAGATAAAAACTAAAGAAAAACCAAGTACCTCTAGAGATGAGCATGCATTATATGTTGGCAACAGGTACAAAGGCAAGAAGGATCAGCTCTTATGTGATTTTTGTAGAAGGACCGGACACACCAATAGGTTTTTCCATGCCAGAAAGAGGTCCCAAAAGGCCTATCTAGTTGCAGTCAAAGAAGAAGAAGAAAATAGAGAAAAGGAAGAAGAAGAAGAAGACCACTAGGAGAAGGAAAAACCTCATCAGTCCTTCTATTCAGACAAAATTTTTTAGCTGTGTATTTCCTAGCCCTAATGCCTCAGACATAAACTTGTAAACTCCTCAGTTATACTTGTAGTACAGCCTCTGTACACTTTGTGAGGCCCCTGCTACAGTCTCTCGATGTCCATCATGTTTGTGGTACCCACACTTAGCCTTTTCTACAACAACCTCTGGTGTTTTGCCATGTTTATGGTGTGCCCACACTTTGCAGGTGTTGCTTTCACTAAAGCCTCTACACACTTTGTACTTTTGGTTGTGATTGAGGAGGGGTGTTGAGATATTTGCAATCACACCTACTTCGGTCCTTTTCTGAGGAGCAGTGAGGGCTCAGGACCAGAATCCCATATGCATAGTAGGAGAAAGTACCACCACTAAAATCCTATAAAGCATTGTACTTGCACTCTTTTTCTAATGCAATGATAGTACTCTTTTCTTTCTAGTAAAGTGTCATGTCATTATCAATACACAAGATTGTGTTTATAAGTCCAAATCTCAATCTTGGAACCTAATTCACTTGTGTAACAATTTGTCCTAGTCAGGATCAATGTCTTCATGAGTTTCTTTTTCCTCTTTCAACCTCCATAGCTTCCGCATTTGCCATGCTCTAGATCTCGCGTATTTCACATCATGGACCATCATGAGCTTGCCATCCCTAAGATTGGGTTTGTAAGGATTGTCAAATATATATGTGAAAGAAGAAATCTAGACAATTACTAGCATAGCTCAATGCTAGATTACGTGCATGAAGCTGCAAAATACTTTATCGTTGAGTTCTTCTAGGATTTATGCATTCTTGCAACTCATGTGTGTAGAGTTACGATTATGCCAATGGACTTCACATCCCTTATGATTTTAAGGTTTAGATATGACAAATTCCGAAGCCCAAATGGCATTTTGGATAGAAAAATGAAGGCAAATTTGGAAATCTCTCCCCTCAAAAGGAGTAGAAAGGTTAAAGAGAACCCTCCACTTCCACCAAATGAGGCTAAAAAATAAAATGGTGACAATCCAAGCAGGAAGGGAGACCCATGAGATAGGGGTCAGCGAGACCAGTGACATTAATGTGATTCATGAGAGGCATATTAGTTTGCATGAGCAAAACCATGAGGTGCTTGACATCCTTGGTCCATTCTTTAACGTCATACCAATGATCCGAGAAAATCACAAAAAAATATTTATCTAACACTTTGTTGATTTTTTGTACATTTGGAGGTTTGAAATAAAGAAGAGGGTGGGAACAACCTCTTGGGAAATCCAAGAAATCATTGGATGGAAATATTTCATGGACCGGTTTACCAAGGGGGGGTGAAGAGTAAAGATCAATGGAGGAAGGTGAAGGGAAAATGTGTAATGTGAAAAGAAAAGACATGAAATGGATTTGGAGCCATCCAAAGCGCATGTGAGGCTCATAATATCATGGCTTTGGAGCCTTATGATAATTCAAACAAATGGGACCCTTCTTGGAAGCATTAGTGGAAGAAAAATCAAGCACATGATTTTGTAAGATTTTTAAAAAATAATTCCACTCCGATCCCAAAAAAACTTTCAACATGAAAATTATAGCGCGCGAGCTGAAGTTTTGGCTAGTATTTTTTTGTAATTTTTTGGAGCTACAAGTCGGGAGATATAGCCAAAATGGTGGATGCCAACTTTTTCCAACTGCAGCGGAGACCACCTCCCAATTTTATACACACCTACACTTTCTTCCCCACACTTAACACTTCCATAAAACATCATTCATTAGACTCCCGACCCTTTCCCCTCTCTTCTCCTCTCTCTCAAGCTAATAAACCATTAGAATTACCCTCCTAAATCACCCTCAAATCATCCTTAATTATAGTAGTAATATATGAATTCTCACTACTCTCTCTCCATTACTGCTAGACATGATCTTATTTTATGAAGATTCTCTATATTTTTTTATAGGAGACCTCTTGGACTCAAGCTATGGGGAGGAGAATGGAGACAACTTACCTATGATGGAACTTGATTAAGTACAAAATTGGTCAACAAAACATCTAGATGGAGCTTCCACATTGGTGGAACTGCCTTAATGTAGCTTTGGTAGTGTTAATTCCTATTCTATCTTAACCTCCTCCCTAAACACCCTCAAGGCCTATATAAATAGGCCTTCTCCTTTGTAAAAAAAAAAGAGAGAGCTAAGAGGCCTTCTTTAGCCCTATTGAGCCTTTCCCATTCTCTCTCATGAGCTTATGCAGCTCATTCCCTTACTATAGCTTATCCATGCTCTACAGTGTAATAAGCCTATGATATTGGTGTCCATATTGTGTATATTGGTTATGTCTTGAGGGTTCTCCATCTCTTGTGCCCTCTTAAGTTTTATTGATTCATCTATTTTTTGTAGTTCTCTCTCTCTCTCTCTCTCTCTCTCTCTCAAGCTCCTCTCCCTCTTGCATAGCATCCTAGTCCGCTCTTCCATGACTAGATGGTGCCCTTACCACATTCACTTTGTGGCAGAAGGAAGTTTGGCATAGTATAGAGGCTGCCATACAGAATTTCCTTCATCATAAATTGGTGCGCCCACTGAGGACATTCTCATCCACAATTCTCTACCTCCTTATGCGGAACGATACAACACATAGTGGTGCATCCTCTACAACAAGTGCTCCAAGTGTCTCTTCTCCAATGCCTTCACCAACTCTTTTTGAAGCTGATCGAAGTACACAACTCCCACAATGGTCTCCCAAGGAAGCCCAAGAAAGGAAGTATGCCTATCGGATGACGGCACGTATGCAAGTAAAAGGTGTTCACCTTAGAAATTCAATTCTCTCACAATGGAAAAAATCATGTTTCCATCAATTGCTAGGTTCTCATAATTGTGGTGAGTGTTTTGCAAACAAAGTGAAGTCCCTTTCAGGAGGTCCTTGTCTCCAAATCATCAAATCCCTCTCTCTCTGTGGCCTAATCCACATCAAAGGAGGACAAATATGCATGAACGGTTTGGAGTTTTGTAGAGGTGCAAAGTATGGAGACTACCTTCAACTATTGCTAGCTCAAAGGTTGGGTGTGGTTGAAAAGGTGGCCATCACACCTTATGAAATATATGTCGTTGAGGATGGACACACTAAGACAAGAACAATCACTGGGGAGCAAATTCTCTGTATAGCAAAGTTGGTGGGTTCCAGAAAGAAACACTCTGGGAAAAATCCTTTATAATTCAAGAAAGTGCATTCCCTCTACTCCCTTAAGTAGTCTCCACTTATGAATAATAATAATGGCCCGAATTTCTACACCTTCCACTCTGTACAAAACATCCGAGTTAATGTATACATCAGTAGGAAGATTTTCTTCTAGCAGCGTCTTATCACGTACTTTGGGGCTGAAAGGTTAAGGAAGATTATTATATCACCAGAACCTATAATCTTCCCAATGCTAGACTACAATTCATCCTTCAATGTACATGTCTTTATTTTATTATAATATTTTCTCATGAATCACCGTGAGTTGTATGGACCAATCCAACCTCTTGCTATACAAATTGTGATATTGTAGCCAGCGCAAAGCTTAGATTCCAAGGCATTATTAGAAGCATACTAGGGCCTAAACGTATTGCTGAAATCAATGCATTTGTGAACCCATTCATCCTTCCTCTCATAAAATATAACTTAAGTCTAAACGTGTTCATCTTTGTACTCTACTAAGCCAACATGGCATTTCCAAGCTTCTTTGGGCGCAATGGGGAAAATGTAGTGGATTTTTTAGACAACCTTGAGATGGCCTTCCTTGTCTCTAGGAGGGATGATGAAGCATTAAAGTTGAGGGCTTTTCCTTTGGTGCTCAAGGAATAAGCTAGAATGTGGTTCCAAACTCTAAATCCAGCCCAAAGAGCTGAATGGGAGGGATTAAAGGCAGTTTTCTTGCAAAGATTTCAACAAACTAACTTAGCTGAATAGTTATGGCAATGGCTTTTGGCCCTCCATCAAAGTGATCCTTATGGTTATGCAACTTATAAGGAAGGGTTTGTGAAGCCTTGGAAATCCTAGTGAGAGAGCTCCAAAGTGTCTTCAAATGATCGATTTATTTCAGGTTTGTACCCCTTGCTCAGGGAGAAGGTAAAGATAAAATTTCCAAACACTTTTGAAGAAGCTTTGATAATCACTAGGGAAAAGAATCAAAATTTTCTCTATCAAGCCCAAGCTAGCCAAGCAGTTTTGGGAAACAACATCACAATATGGAGGCCTCTCAAGTTCTCCCAAATGTAGCTAATGCACCAGGCCTTGTTAGAGGTCAAGAAGACATGATCCAACAAATAAACAATCTTACCAATCAACTAGAGGGTTTGAGAGTGAATCTTGTGCAAGGTGCAAGAAGACCTATCGAGGGGAATGGTAGGAATCGACCAAAAATGTGGCGACAAGAAGAGAGATGTTGTGTTACAATTGTGGAGAAAATGGACATGACATGTACAATTGTCCTCACCCTAGAAGATATGATTACCCTGTCAGAGGTCCTCGACAACAAGTAAGCCCTCCTCGTGCTAGGACTCAAGAGCAAGAGCACTCACGACCTGCAATTTTACAACCACCTTATGTTCAAGCTGAAACCCCTATTGTTCAACCAAATGTTAATGTCATAAAAATAGAGGAGGTGATAAGGGATAGTAGGCTCCAAGAAGAAATAGCGAGAGGTAAGATGAAGGTAGATGTAGTAGAGACCATGCCTATCAAGCGGGTACGTGTCCAAACTGAGACAAGCAAGGAAGCAATCAATGAGGCAAGTACATCACGGGCACCTAGAGATGAAGGGAAGAAGAGAAAGACTTGAACTAGGTCTAAAATTGATATCTTCGACTTTCCTTTGGGTTCTTGGACATAGCCTTATGATCTGATAGTAGATGTGAGCTCTCAAGGGCCAAAAATTACTTGGCCACAACTACTTCATGCCTCTCCAAAGCTACGACAACAATGGTAAAAAATGGTAAGCACAAGGGCAAGGCAAGGTAAAATGGTTAGTGCAATCAATGCATATGGCCTCAAAGATATAGTGCCTTTAGTGGAGGCTCAAATCAAAGGTTAACAAATTCGAAAAACATACATCAATAGTGGAGCAGAGGTTTGTGTCATGACATAAAATCTTATGCATCAATTAGGCTTAGAAGTAATGGAATCCTCAACCTTTAGGGCAAAGATGGCCAACAATGATGCGGTCACATGTGTGGGTGTAGTGAAAGTTTTGAGAGTTTCTGTTTTTGGAATCACTGCAGTAGTGGATGTTTATGTGATGCCAGTAAAGGGAGAAGGATATCCCCTCATCCTAGGGAGACCTTAGCTTATGGGCATCAGAGCTAGGCAAGATTGGGCAACAAGGGATCTAGAGTTGAGGCCATGTAAGGTGGGTGGCCACGATCAAAATGTGGTTTGCAACTTAAAGAGTGGGCATCAAGAGAACCTTGAACTAGAAACATCTTCCGATGAGTGGAGCTCAAGTGGATGTTCCTCATCGGTAGAAGAGGAAGAAAGTTCAAGTGGAGAGAGTGATAGCACTCTCGAAGATATGGGCATCACCTTAAAGGAACCTAACTCATCAAAAGACAACCCAAGAATCCAAGGAGAAGATGTGTGGGATGCTAGCCTAGAGAAGATGATATCCAAGGATATAAAGGATAAAGAAAGGGAGGGTTATGTGAATGTTCTCATGAAGCATGCATCATTATTTATTTCTGATTATACTCACATTACAGGTGTCACTGCAGTGAAGCATCACATCCAACTCAAGGAAGGAAGCAAACCTGTAGTACAAAGATTGAGAAGACTGGGAGTTGTGCAACAAGATGCACTATTGACGTAGGTGAAGAGACTCTTGAATGCAGGATTCATATACCCAGTGGGAGATTCAGAATGGGTCTCCCCAATAGTAGTGAGGCCAAAGAAAAATGGTAAGTGGCGAGTATGCATAGATTACAAGCCACTAAATGTTGCAACAAAGAGGGACCACTTCCCTCTCCCATTTCAGGATGAAATCTTGAATGAAGTAGCGAGACATGAGCGGTATACAGTGTGTGATGGCTACTCTGGCTACTTCCAGATTTGCATTGCAGAGGAGGATCGAAAGAAGACCACTTTCATCACACCATGGGGTTGTTTTGCATTTCGGGTCATGCCCTTTGGTCTCACAAATGCCCCAGTAACCTTTTAACGATTCATGAATATGGTCTTCCAACCTCACTTTGGTAAGTCCATAAGGGTTTTCATAGATGACTTTTGTATTTACAGCTCAAGGAACATACATCTACACAAGGTTGATGAAGAATTTACTTGCTTAGCTAGGTTGGGTGGACAACTAAATAAGGATAAATGTCACATTGGGGAAAGCAAGGTTACACTACTAGGGCATGTAGTGTCAATTGAAGGAATTGAGGTAGATCCAAAAAAGGTAGAAACATTGCTAGCTCTACCTTCCCCAACCTCCATCAAAAAATTAGTCTCCTTCTTACAAAAGCTAATATATTTGGGTAGATACACTTACTCTCTCACGCCATATATCCCCTGCAGCCAACTGACACACCAAGAAACACTTGTATGAAGTGAACAAAGTGAATGACATTTTAAGGAGATAAATAAAATGTTGGGGTCACTTCCTATAATCCTCCAGCCTTGTTGGGAAGAAAGTGCTACTCTCCTACAAAAAGATCCAAAAACATCCTTCATGAGGCCTGTGTATTTTGCCAGCCACCTCATGAAAGCCTCAGAGAAGGCTTACACCTCCATGGAACAACTAGTGTTGGCCCTCATGTTTGCAGTAACCAAATTTCGGCCATATTTTCTTCCAAAGAGGTTTGTGATCATCACTGTGAAGGATATGTTTCCCTATGCACTACAACATATGGAAATCTCTGACAAAATAGCAAAGTGGGTGGTCCAACTTTAAGAGTTTGATTATATAGTGCAAGTTGAAAAAACAACTCGAGCATGCCTGGCTGATATTTTGATAAACAGGTGCTATGAGAAAATCTCAGGGTGAAAAGAAAGGACCTTCCACCACCCCCATCCATAAAGACTCTTGTAGATGCTTATAGTCTCTACTTTGATGGTGCATACAAGAGAACTAAGGATAAGGTAGCCACATGCATTGTTGTTTTCTCTCATTTAGGAGAGAAAATCTATGGTGAAGGAATCATCTTGGAAGGTGTCCACTCTAACAACAAGGCAGAATATCAAGCTTTTAATTCATGGTCTTTTTTGTGTCTTAGTAATTCAATCGAGAGGTTGAATGCTCTTGGAGACTCCATGCTATTGGTAAGGCAGATGCAAGGTACATGGGCATGCAAAAATACAAACCTCTCTAATAAAATGAGAAAGGCCAAATCTCTTATGAGAAGATTTAGGGAGGCACAAGTACATCATGTGCCAAAAGACCAAAACAAGAATGCCGACCATCTAGCATCATCAAAGCTGAATAAGTCAGTGGTGGGAGCAGTGGCTATCAAACCCCCACTTCAGCAAGGCAAGGAAGACTTAGAAGATATTCTACACCTCTTAGAGCAAGGAGAAGCTCCCAAACACTTAACTAAGACAATGGCTAGCTCGGAAGGCTACAAGATATCGCATGGTAAATGATAGCTTGTATTGTCTTGGTAAGGATGGTGTGCTTAGGAAGGTGCCTTCAAAGTGGGAAATTGAAGAAATATTAAAATCTTGTCATGATGATGTGTGTGGAGGACAATTTGCACACGACATCACAAGTAGAAAGGTTCTACAAGCTGGCTTTATTTGGCCCAGTCTACACCAAGATGTCAAATATTGGTGTCAAACATGTGAAGAATGTCAGAAATCAAGACCATGATGGCTCATAGCAGAACCCCAAACCCCAATCAAGGTCTATGGACCCTTTGAGAAGTGGGGAATTGATGCCATAGGGCCTCTACCACGCACTCCATCACGAAAAGAGTATATTATCATGGGGGTAGATTACATGACTAGATGGGCTGAGGCTATGCCAACTAGAAGAATCACTGCTAAGGAAGTGAGTAAATTCATCTTCGACCACATTTGTTGTAGGTTTGGTATCCCTCTTGAAATACTATCAGATAGAGGACAAGGGTTTAGAGCTAATGTGGTGGATGAACTTATGCAAAAGCTAAATATTTAACGACGACATTCTACCCCTTACTACCCTCAATGCAATGGATTGGTGGAGAAGGTAAACAGAATGATTTGTAAAATCATCAGTAAACAGGTACATTCAAGGCCCCGAGATTGGGACAAGCACCTTAGTGGAGCTCTATGGGCTTACAGAACCTCCTTCAAAACCATGTTAGGGTTCACATCTTTTCATCTAGTTTATGGACAAGAGGCTCTTTTTCCTATTGAGGTGAAATTAGCTAGCCTTCGGGTATTAGGTGGCACAATAGGCTCTCAAAAGAAGAAGTCACATCAAAGATTACTGGACCTAGGGAGGCTACAATTCGATCGTAAAGAAGCCATCAACCACTACTCCCAGGAAGTTGAGAAGCATAGAGAAAAGTTCAACAAGAAGCTAACAGATAAAAACATCAAGGAGGGATCTTTAGTGCTTCGATATGACAATTGCTTTGATAAAAGAAAGAATGGCAAGTTTCTCTACCGGTGGGAGGGACCGTTTTGGGTCACAAAAAATTTCAACAATGGCTCCTACAAAATTCAAGACATTGAGGGAAAAGTGCACAAGACCAAGGTAAATGGATGGCGCTTAAAACCCTATCACATCAAGGTGGGGTCAGCTCAAGATACCAAAGAGTGTCTAGAGGCATAAATATCTCCAGCTAGGTTAGGGGGGGCTATATGATCTGAGAAAATCACAAAAAAATATTTGTCTAATACTTTGTTGATTTTTTGTACATTTGGAGGTTTGAAATAAAGAAGAGGGTGGGAACAACCTCTTGGAAAATCCGGATGGAAATATTTCATGGACCGGTTTACTAGGGGGGGGGGGGTGAAGAGTAAAGATCAATGGAGAAAGGTGAAGGGAAAATGTGTAATGTGAAAAGAAAAGACATAAAATGGATTTGGAGCCATCCAAAGCACATGTGAGGCTCATAATGTCATGGCTTTGGAGCCTTATGATAATTCAAACAAATGGGACCCTTCTTGGAAGCATTAGTGGAAGAAAAATCAAACACATGATCTTGTAAGATTTTTTAAAAATACTTCCACTCTGATCAAAAAAACATTTTCAACATAAAAGTTGTAGCGTGTGAGCTAAAGTTTTGGTTGGTATTTTTTAATGATTTTTTGGAGCTACGAGTCGGAAGATATTGCCAAAATGGTGGACGCCAACTATTTCCAACTGCGGTGGAGACCACCTCCCAATTTTATACACACCCACACTTTCTTCCTCACACTTAACACTTCCATAAAACATCATTCATTAGACTCTCGACCCTTTCCCCTCTCTTCTCCTCTCTCTCAAGCTAATAAACCATTAGAATTACCCTCCTAAATCACCCTCAAATCATCCTTAATTGTAGTAGTAATGTATGAATTCTCACTACTCTCTCTCTCCATTATTGCTAGATATGATCTTATTTTATGAAGATTCTCTATATTTTTTTATAGGATAGCTCTTGGACTTAAGCTATGGGGGGGAGAATGTAGACAACTCACCTATGATGGAACTTCATTAAGTACAAAATTGGTCAACAAAACATCTAGATGGAGCTTTCCCATTAGTGGAACCGCCTTAATGTAGCTTTGGTGGTGTTAATTCCTATTCTATCTTAACCTCCTCCCTAAACACCCTCAAGGTCTATATAAAGAGGCCTTCTCCTTTGTAATTTTCAAGGGAGAGCCAAGAGGCCTTCTTCAGTCCTATTGAGCCTTTTCCATTCTCTCTCATGAGCTTATTCAGTTCATTCCCTTACTATAGCTTATGCATGCTCTATAGTATAATGAGCCCATGCTATTGATGTCCATATTGTGTATATTGGTTATGTCTTGAGGGTTCTCCATCTCTTGTGCCCTCTTAAGTTTTATTGATTCATCTATTTTTTGTAGTTCTCTCTCTCTCTCTCTCTCTCTCTCTCTCTCTCTCTCTCTCTCTCTCTCTCTCTCTCTCTCTCTCTCTCTCTCTCTCTCTCTCTCTCTCTCTCTCTCTCTCTCTCTCTCTCAGTTTTCCTCTCTTCTCCCTCACAAGCTCCTCTCCCTCTTGCATAGCATCCTAGTCCACTCTTCCATGACTAGGTGGTGCCCTTACCTCATTCACTTTGTGGCAGAAGGGAGTTTGGCATAGTGAAAGCCACACCAAAACAGTAGGACTTGAATGCCAAAGTTTGGAGAGGACATGTTGGTGCTTGCAAACCTCCATAAGGTGGATAAACAATCATGTGATGAATGTTATCCTAATGTATATTTATTAAGTCATAATACTTGAAAATTTTTGCATGCTTTTCTTGATATTACATTACTTGAAACTTATTGTTTGTTTAATTTGTAGCTTAGTTCTTGAAAATCCACCATTCCATCAACAAGATAAGGTTTTTGTCCTAGACTCCTTGCTTTCTCTATAGTCTTGATCCAAGAGAGGACATCCCTTGTGGATATGTACCCATAGAAACTCAAAGATTGCAACTTAGATCTCATATAGTACCCATAGAATAGAGGTCTTTGTCCTAGACTCCTTGCTATCCACAGTCTTGATCCAAGTGAGGACATCCCTTGTGGATATGTACCCATAGAACAGAGATTGCAACCTAGATCTTGTATAGTACCCATAGAATAGAGGTTTTTGTCCTAGACTCCTTGCTATCTACAATCTTGATCTATCCAAGAGAGGACATCCCTTGTGGATATGTACCCATAGAATAGAGATTGCAACTTAGACCTCGTATAGTATCCATAGAATAGATGTTTTTGTCCTAGACTCCTTCCTATCTGCAATCTTGATCCAAGAGAGGACATCCCTTGTGGATATGTACCCATAGAACAGAGATTGCAACTTAGATCTATACAGTACCTTGTGATTGCATGCCATGAAATCTAAGGAAACATTTAGTATGTTGTTCTAAAATATCTCAATTTTTTATAATTTTATTGTTCTCCTTGCCTTGTAGATGATAATGTAAAGAATTAAGTTCCTTAAGCCCATGAGAGGGAGGAAGATGGAAAGAGAGAGAGGTACCAACATTGTCTTCCTTTATCAAAATAGATCTATTGAGAAACTTATCAAAGGCTTTGAGGCCATCACCCAAGACAATGAAATACCAGACAATATACATGTAGCTAAGTGTTGCAGAGTACCAAAGCAAGGTGATGGCCATAGCTATGGATGGAGAGTTCACTACAACATCAAACTGCTCCTAAAGTATCTACTTGGGATCCAAACCATTGATGTAAGTTTAATTTTTATTAAATTAAATTAAAGTAGTGTAAATGATTTTATAGTTAGCCTTATTTTGTACAATTTTATGCAAGGTGATCTTTTTTTTAATTACACAAATAATGACCTTATTCTGCTCAAAGCAAAGATGGTTGAGAATTTGATGAACTATACAATGCATAGAAATGTCTCGATACCACCTACCTATGCACCTTCACTGCCTCGCCCACCTCTCAAAGAAGTTAGAGGGATTGAATTCCATTCAAATGCCATATATTTAGATGATGTGGAGCCTTGCAACAAGACAAAAAGAAATTTATAATTTTTTGTAAAGAAACTATTGTATTAATTAATTGGACATTTTATTGACATACGAGCTTCCTCTTGTACACTTGTATACAAATTAAGTGACATTATAAGACTACAATGTGCACAAAGTAATTTTTTAAATTAAAAGTAAGACCTAGGTACATGAAAAGGAGGAAAGACCAATCATATAGCCATAAAGAGGGTTGGAGATGGAGGATAGCAACGATGGTTTCGAAACTTTAGATGTAGAAAGAATGCAAAGTCTATAAATACACCATGATTTTGTATACAAATCAATACTTGTCTTGTTGTATATAAAACATAGCCTTATAATCAAATGCACTCATTGATAATATAATTTAAATTATTTTTTATTGCATTTTGTCCTTGTTGCAACTATTACATATTCCTATCAAATAGGTTGTGGCAACAGGAAAAGTTGTTTTGTCATAACATTCATATATAAAGTATTTTTCTATTTTTTTGGAGTACTTATACATAAGTTTCACCATGATTAGCATGTAAATAAAAAGACATATCTTAGAACAATGCCACGCATTCTTAATTTGCATATCCTATTTATCTTGTAACCATTACACTTGAAGGAATAAGCAGTAGTAACACGTATACTCTAATTTGCTAGGTTCATACTTGACATAAGATGATGTCTGTTGAGATCACAAGCTCAACACATGTGAATATTGATTATGGAACACCAAGTTAGATGGATCCACACATCTACACTTAGCACATCACTAGTCATTATGATCCTCACATGGCCACTAACTTATCACATATCATATTTGGTTTGTTGCACCTAGTTCCAAAACCCAACACATCATGGCGGATTTCTTGTCTCTCCTTGACTCCAAAGAGCCCCCAACTAGTATAGAGGATGACTTTTTGGATGCTTAGCGATTTGTTGCAAAAGTGAATGTGCCCAACTAACCCCGCCCAACCCTTTGTGATTGTGGTATGAAAAAATGAGGATTTTCTTGGAAACAAAAGTATCGATGTCTCATCTCTAGAAGGACCAATGGGAATGACTAGCTATTTGGAGTCGACATTTTGAAATTGTCATGGGGCAATTGTACTATCGCATGCTCTTTGAAGTGCTGCAAAAAGTGGTTCTCCCTATTGAGCAGCCTACTATCTTGGAGGAAGCCCATCAAAAAGGAATTACCGGTGGGGCCACTTAACTACTGGAGTTACAACTCATAGAAACCAGCGATCTTGATTATGCTAGCCAACCATGATGGTGATATCCACAATTGGGTCATCAAAAAGGAAGCCCATCAAAAAGGAATTACCGGTGGGGCCACTTAACTACTGGAGTTACAACTCATAGAAACCAACGATCTCGATTATGCTGGCCAACCATGATGGTGATATCCACAATTGGGTCCAGCACCATGATCCCTATTAAAGACTAGGATGGCCAGCTTGGAGCTAGAGATGGCTTGCAGCTCCAACTAATCCTACCTCTAGAATCTTTCCAAAAGTGGGGATTGGACTTCATCGTTCCCATCTCTCCAATTGCAGCTTACACAAGAAAAAAAGCACCAAATGGGTTGAAGCATGGGTCCTACCAAAACAATACAATGAAGTTAGTTTGTTTGCTAAATGTCTAGTTAAGGACATCCTCACAAGATATGGCACTCCAATCAAACTTTTCTTCAATAGAGATATAAATTTTATAAATAAGGTAATCAATGAGCTCACATTATTCTTTCTAATTTTATATAAGAAACCCCCTCCTTACCACCCACAAGCTATGGCTTATTAGCTGAGTCCACCAACAAAGTCTTGTGTGTAAAATCTTAAACAAGTTGGTAGATCAGAATAGAAAAGATTGGGACACTAAACTTCCCACAAGATTATGGGTGTAATATTTTCACCACAACACTTCATATCAAGAAACAAATTCATGCTTAAGGCATTTTAAAAATTACTCATCGAGCTATCACATAAGTGACAGCACGTAATTTTCATAATATCAAGTCTTGCATTAAATCAATTATGCAATCCGACACGAGAAGATGCCTCAATGTTCCTAGCCAACAAAAAATCAAAGATACTACGTAAATAATATTACGATAGCTTTATCATAAATTTTTCCGCATTATATTTGATTTAGCATTCCCAATTCCATTTAATGCATCAAAGATTGCATTGATTTTGTAACTACAAGACAAATCGCAAAAGCCTTAATCAACAAATGAAGAATGCACAAGAACAAGCATGATATTGGGTAAGTTAAGTATCAAAGCATATGACATGACTTTATAAACTAGATAACTCATTAGGTAACTTGGCCAAAAGCCACTACATGAAGTCGTTTTGAAGAAAAAAGTACATTTTTGAAAAAATAGGCCACAATATATGATGTTTTTTATGTCTCGAGGGAGAGAAGGCATAAAATAATCATCCCCCTGCCACCATCCAACAACTGGGCAATCAAAATACATTTTTAATAAAGCTCACTTGGCAAGTAGCCAAAAGGATGAGTCGATTGCATCCTCCCCCTCATGCCTATAAATAGACCTTCTCTCCTTTACAAAGAAAGCAAGAAGGAAGACCTCGTGATGATGTAAAATTTTCTCTACTTCTTTTATCCATGATTGAAAGAGAAAAATATCACCCTTCTACCTCATTTTCATTTTCTCTGCCCCCTGTTACACATTCGTTCCATACGACCATACCGCTAAGCGAAATGCTGGAATTTTTTTTTTGAAAGACAACGATCAACTCTCCTTGAACTACTACTTCAACTTTGCCTAACATCCATGGCTCCCTGTGGTCGTGAAAAATAAAAAAGCCGATTTGAAGCAAGGGAAGCAAGGAACACAATCGATGGAGAAACTGACGCGGTACCCCATTACTACAAACCTGGTAGAGGTAACATCTTGTTGATTTGGAAAAAATTAATTTTTTATACGCTTATCACTATATTTGGCTTTAAATGATTATAAACACATTCTAAAGAAAATACATGTGAACTGCCGCTTAGGAAAATAACCTAGGTAATAGAATAAATAACTATTCAATGAAAAGACTCTTTCACTTGAAAAAGAATTATATGCCTATCATTAAGAAAATATCACACTTGAAAAAGAATTATATGCCTATCATTAAGAAAATATCATAATTATGATTGATTTCATGATATTTATTGTTATTTCATTAATGACACATGTGATCATAATAACAAAAAAAAGGTAGACTGTGTTAGGGGGAAGCGAATATTTTATAATTTCTCCTCAAAAGTGACTATCTCTATTTAATTTATCTAATGATAAACAAGTGTATATGATTTTATGATCATTTATACAAAATAATTTTTATAATATCATGAAATAATCAATGCATTAAATCAATAGAAAATTGTATAGGAAAATATATACTAGAAATGTATAAATTAGGTACGTAGTAATATAATTTGATATCTAAAATTTGAAAGAAAAATTGCACTTATGATTTTTGCATTGCCTAAAATAAACTTTTCAGAAAAACAATCAACATTGCACTTAGGACATAGCTAAATGAAAATTGTTCTTTCTAGATAACATTGAAAGTTTGGCAAATGGTTGGACATCATTGATTAAACCATAGAATATCATTAGAATAAAATAAAAATTATTTTCTTGTTAAAAATACATGCAATGTTAATATTAATGATTATATTAGCGAGAGCATCAATATCATGAGTTGACCCACGTATGAATCAACAAGAAAACCTAACCTAAAATATTGAGAATGTTAAAGCAAAAACAAATATGAAATACTTGACAACCTTGAACTATTAGTATCAAGAAATTAAATAAATATCAGAAGTCTATTGGACTTGTTGGACATTGATAAGAATTTGTGGATACAAATTCTAAAGTTTAAACAACCTTGGAAAAGCATTAGAAATCTTGCTAAGCACATGTTAGGGCAAGGCAGCACATGAATTGCTTGGCATAAGTATAAATGTTCATATTATCTTTTAAGGCAAAAATATCAAATTTTTCATAAGGATAAGAAAAACTTCAGATTGACGAAATAACTTGTGGATCCCAAAAAAGAGTTGCAAGTAAGAAGCAAATCCCTAAGAATAAGATGGGACCTTAAATTAGAAACCTAGATTTGGGTGGGGCTACTTCTTATGCTAAAAACACTTGATGTTATTTCTTTTTTATTTGTGCGTGCATTGATGGTTGCACAGGAAAGATTGATTGTGCTTCCAACAATTAGATTCAATTGTAAATATATATCAAGATAATGTCGAGACCTAAAGCGAACCCCCAACACTAGCTATGTTGGAAGAAGGGAGAGAGACAGAGTGGAGCGAAAGATGAGCCTCAGCTCATTGTTGTTCTTCTTCCATTATTCTTCCATCATACTAACTGAAAGAGACACACATAGGTATGACTAACCAAGACTAACTATGGTTGAGTCACTGACTACAACGACTTATTGAATGTCACACACATGTACAACTGTATCCAGCTAATGTCAGTCACACTCATAAAACTAGTTTGACTGAAGAGTAACGGGAGCTTGATATTCTAACACTCCCCCTCAAGCTCAAACCATCTGACAAACTCCAAGTAGTTGTCTAAAATATATGAACTTTCCTTTACCAAGAGACTTGGTAAATATATCTGCTACATGTTCTTCAGTCTTCACATGAATCAAGTCAATCTGCCCTGTAAGAACCATTTCTCTAATGAAATGGTAGCGAACCTCAATATGTTTGGATCCAGCATGGTAGACACGATTGCTAGCCAACATAACACTGCTGAGATTATCACAATGCAATCTCACTCTCCTTTCCAATTGTATTCCCAAGTCTTTCAGTAGTTTCATTAACCAAACTACTTCGCAAGCCACTAAGGCAACTCCTCTATACTCAGCTTCTGTACTAAACAATGCAACAGTAGGATATTTCTTACTCTGCCAACTGATCATACTGCTGCCCAATCCAAATGCATAACCACTAGTTGACCTCCTATCATAGGCACAACCAGCCCAATCACCATCAGTAAACCCTATCAAGTCAAGGGATTTTCCATATACATCTGTAGTACCATTTACATATCTCATGATCCTCCTAACTGCATCTAAATGTGGTTTGCGGGGCTTCTGCATGAATTAACTAATCAACCCCACTACATAACATAAGTCAAGATGGGTAATAGTCGATTATATCAAACTACTCACCATCTATCGATAGATGGTCACATTCTCTATGTCATTCCCAACGTCAATCTGCAGCTTGACATTCCAATCAAGAGGTGTCTCCATAGGCTTGCATTCAGCCATACCATACTTCTGTAACATGTCATGAGCATACTACTTCTGTAGCAGCTATATACCTTGAGGCATAGAGACTACCTCAATCCCAAGAAAATACTTTAGTTCACCAAGGTCTTTGACTCTGAATTCAGCCTGTAAACATGATTTAATTTCAACAATGCCCTCTTCATCATCCCCAGTGATGATAAGATCATCTACATAAACCACTAGAAACACATATCCATGATCTATCTTCTTTATGAACAAACTCTAATCTGCATCACCCAATCTAAATCCATGTTGTTGTAAATAACTATTGATCCAAGCATTCCATGCTCTAGGTGCCTATTTCAGTCCATATAAAGCCTTTTTAGCTTACATATATGTGTAGGAAAGTCCGGATGAACATAGCCTTCAAGCTGCTCCATATATATTTCCTCAACCAAATCACCATTCAAGAAAGAATTCTTGTCATCCATTTTCCATAATTTCCAGCCTTTTCATGTTTCCAAAGCAATGATAGTTCTGATTGTTGCCATTTTAGCCACCGGAGTGAAAGTCTCCTCATAGTCAAGGCCATATTGGTGTGCATGCCCTTTTGCAACCAACCTGGTCTTATAGTGTTCTAACGAACCATCTGACTTGCACTTAGCCTTGCACACCCATTTGTAGCCAATGGAGAATTTTCCTTCAAGCAACTCAACCAATTCCCATGTCACATTTTCAACCAGGGCTGCATACTGCTCATCCATGGCAGCACACCAGTTATCATCTGTAACTGCATCATCAAACTTTGTAGGTTCTTTATAACCTGTCACACTTTCCATATATGCATAATGGCGGGCTGAATAACCAATGTATGTAAACTTGTCAATTGGTTTTCTAACTCTCTCAGATCTCCAAAACTGTGGCTCACTCTGAGCTTGCCTCTCATAAGGTGGTACATAACGACTCTACCTTGCTCGAGGCGTCATAATATACGGAATGCCCAACTCACTATCCAAACTGTCATGTTAGATAACTCATAACTTGATGTAAGTGGACATGTCACATCCTCAAGCATCTTTTCTTTTCCCTTATCCAATCTCTCCCTCACTGACATATCCGTGTCAATGGATGTAGGAGTACAACTCTGCAAGCGTCCTGACCAAGAAATTACTGTAAGTGACCCATAACCTGTAGGACCACTCATAGATGTACTCATTGTAGGTGTATTTTTAGCATTACTAGTGTTGGTTGATCCATCAATAGCCACTGCAACAGGATTACCATACCATGATGCCATCTCATCAAAAACAACATCTCTTCTAATCAATGTCTCATATGTAGACAGTACATAACACTTGTAAGCTTTCCACTCTTGTGCATAACCAAGGAACACACTCTTGACAGCTTTAGGATCCAATTTCTTCCTCTTTTCATCAAGAACATGCACATATGCAATGCTGCCAAATACCTTCAAGTTTGAAATGTCAGGCTTATGACCATACAACTTCTCATATGGAGTTACATCATGAATCCCTGTTGTAGGGGGTTCTCTTCAACACATAGACAGAAGTCACTACTGCTTCATCCCAATAACCATTTGGCAAACTCTTCTCATTCAGCATAGCTCTTGTTGATTCCATCATTATCCTATTTTTCCTTTCTGCTACACCATTTGTCTGTGTTGTATAGCTACAAGTTAACTATCTTCTGATCCCATGTTTAGCAAGGTACCTGTCAAAGTAATTAGAGACATATTCTCCACCTCCATCTGATCTAAGACATGAAATTTTATAGCTCAACTCATTTTTTTCATTCTTATTGAAGTCCTTGAATGCATCAAACACCTCATCCTTATGTTTCAGTATGTAAAGCCAAGTATACCTGCTGAAATCATCAATGAAGAATATACAGTAACGAGCACCACCAAATGAAGCATTATGCGATGGACCCCATACATTTGAATGTACCAACTGCAAGGGTCATGAGCTATTCTATACATGTCTCATAAATGGAAACCGTGCTTGCTTTCAAAACGTACATGCATCACATACATGTCCAAAGTTATGATACTTGAACTTAGGTAGTCCAAGCACAATCTCCTTTTGCTACATAGATTTCAACTTTTGTACATTCACATGGCCAATCCGCTTATGCCATATCTCAACATCTCATATAGCACCATCATCATGTGCGAACATGGCTACTTTCAATTCTAGAATTGACGCATCAAGAGTAAACATTCTACCATCTCTTCGGCCTCTAGCAATCACTTTTGCATACATTACCATATTCTTCAACAAAGCATCCATCTTATTAATTCTCACCTGCATATTCTGTTCTACCATCTGTCCAACTGACAAAAGATTCTTGGTTATTGTAGGTACATGTACTACATCATGTAGGCTCATTTTCTTGCCATCAGGCATCAACAACAAAACAATTCTTGTGTGCTGAATGTCATGTTGGGTGTCATCCATAGTACACACATAACCATGTGAACCTGCAACAATCTCATCAAACCATTCTCCATGGGGTGTCATATGATTTGAAGCCCCTAAATCAATGTACTATATCTCATCTTTGTTTTTCCTAGATGCATTCTTAGACACATGCTGCATGGCAAACAATCTGTCAACCTGCTCAGCAAAATTGGGAGGCACTGAAGAAGACAACGCCCCCTCCCCACGTTTCATAAAATGCAACTTTTTAAATCTCCAAAGAATAATTAAGCTTAAACTCAAAAATAGTTTAAGTTTCTTGTGTTCACACATTGGCCTAAGTGGGTTTTTCTATTATGATGAGGCAAATGAGCTCGGATTTGAGATTCAATTGGACAGTAGATTCGTGGCATCGAAGTCTATAAAGTTGGCCTCCATCATGCACTTATCATCTCTCAGATCACATAGTTGATTCATAATGTTGTCATGCCGCTATGTAGACACAGTGTGAAAAACTCTAGAGTGCATCATCATTTGGCTTTCTTATTGATCTAGAGACTCAATACCATATTAGTCATTAGTGTTAGTGTCCATAGTGTGGATGGTCAAAAATACTAAAATTTTGGACAAGTTTAGCCTATTTTTGATATTTTTGATATTATTTCTTATAAATATCCAAAAGTTGTAGACAAATTCTAGAATAGGATGACATGTAAAAACAAACAAGTGGCTTTCAGCCATTTTTGAGGGATTTTATGAAAAAAGAAGGATTGGCAAAATCGTGAGATGCGTGATTGCAATTTACATGCAACAAATAGTACTCCGAAGAACTAGAAGGAGAAGAAGGAGTGATGTGGGAGAATTCTGACTAGGTGTCTTGGTATTTTACCCCCCTAGCTAACGGAAACATTAGATTGGTGGTCTGAGCAGTAGAGAGGAAGCTACTATTTTATGCATGTTTTTGGTCTACAAGAGATTTATCTTCTTAGGATGCACAAATAAATTGACAGGCTTCACCTCTATGAATATTCTTCTACATCTCCTATTTCTTTAAACCCCTTCTCTTTTGTCTACTCCTCTCTCTAAGTCTCCCTTCATCCTATTGTCTCTTACCCCCGTGGTAGACTTTCTATCCCAAACGCTTCGATAGTGGTGAACTCGATGTGAAAGTCGGCAATAGGTGTGTAAAGATGAGAGATTGTGCAGGTTCAAGTGGTGGTGATGCTTTACAGTAGATGATTGCTTTGTTGCAACAACAGCAACAACAACATCAGTGTTTACATCATCAGATGCAAACTCGAAAGAAAGCAAAAAGAATTGATTCCTTATTTGTGAATGCATTGTAGGCAGTGTGATACGAATTGAAGCAATTTAAGGGTCAAAATGTTTTGGTCTTCATCCAGTTGTATGAAGAAAAGATGTTGTTTCATGGCGTACCATAGTATGCATGGAGTCTGTATTTCTCCCGTTTGGCCATGCATGCATTGCATGATCAGATTGATGGAGTTACATAGAAGAGATCCTGATTTGGTAGCTTTTAGGAAAGCTTTGAGAGAAGAGTTTTTCTTGGAAGATACAAGATTGGTAACTAAAAAGACATTTACAAATTGGATTGAAAATCCCAATAAAGGGTTGGCTACTACAGCTTTGCTCTGTGAATTTGAAAATCAGTATGCGCAATTAATGCTGATGAGCAGCAATAATTGGAGATTCAGAAAATTGATTTGTTTTTGAAGGCTATAGATCCTGTCTTGCAAGAGAAGCTGACTGGTTGTTTAGAAGATGCCTCTTTTGAGATGAGACTAAAATAAGATGGGCTAATGTAACTGAGGCAGTGCATATGTTGGTAAAGAGAGAGCATATGAAATTAAGATAGGGTACATGCACCACACTTGCCAGTGCTCATAAGGGGGCTGAAATTGCAGCCAAGGCACCTGTGGCTATGGTAGAACAATCAATTATACCCATTGGTCCAACTCTTAAAGATGATGCTGTGGATGAATTAATCAAAGGCATACATGATTTGAGGCTGAATTTGACAGAAATCTATTCAAGGATCAAAAAGTTGGATGTTAGGGTAGAAGAGAAGGGTCAATCAACAACCCAAAGACCATACAAAGAAGGATACAAGAGGAGATGCATTTGGTGTGACAATTTACAGCATGAAAAGTGAGACTGTATAGCCTATCGTGAAGCAGAAGTGAAAAGGTTAGACTTTTGGAAAGATGGAAAAATACATGCAACATAAACTGGTCTTCTAATAGAGCTAAATTTTGGAAATGGTGGCATATAGAAGAGGTTGGAAGATATTGTTGCAAGGACAACATTTGTTGCCATAGATGCAGCCACATATGGGTTGAGAATTGAAAGGACCAAAGAAGTTCAAAAAGGAGGCATGATTGAAGTGAAATATCACGTTTGGATGAAGGCATTAGATTGCATGGAAAAAGGCAAGACAAAAAAGTTTAATTTGGCTGATGCAAGTTAGAGTATACAAGGGAGAACATGATGGAGTGCACGAGTGGATTCATTTTCAACCTATGCTTATTTGGTTGAGGTTCATAATCAAGAAGCTCTTGTGGAAGAAAAGAGAATAAGAGACGAGGACACTGCTAGTATTCCTCTTCGAGCCCATCTAAACACATAATACGAAGTAAAATGGACCAGTAGAAAGAGATTGAAAAAGCCATACCTAAGGATGTTATGGAGGATGCATCTTAAAAGAAGAAATAAGAAGGGAAGAAAAGGGGCAAGTAGCACAGTTACATGTTACAATTGGAACTTGAGACTGCCACAAACCTTAAAAAGGTCTTGGAAGATTGCATACTTGGTAGTAGAGTGGAATTCACACTTGGAAAAGTTTTTGGAATCGCAAAGCGTGAATTTCATGATAGAATCATTGATATGTTGAAACGAAAAATAGAGTTTAATGGTGAAGTTTTGCAAACATTGATACAGGTTGACAAAGACATAGAGATACAACTTCAAAGGGAATATGATGATGCATATAATGGTGATTGGAGCAGGTTGGTGTTGAAAATGGGTTAAATGGGAGTGTAGATAGCAAGCTTGTGGCTGGAATTGGTCTTATGGGCAGTAGTAGAGAGAATACTATGTATAATGGGGAAGTCCATCAACAAGTACATGAAGAAGAAGATGCTCATTTTATTCCAAGCTGTCATTATTCATGAACACATTAGGCTCGTGCTACAACATAGACAATTATTAAAGTGGGAGAAAGAGAGACGCCTTGCATAACTCTCTTGGATCATGGTTTTGAAATCAATGTTATGGCACACAGTTTGTATGAGAATAGAGGTTGACCGATTGATGTAGATTCGGGATGGTGCATGCGGGCAGCAAACAATTCATCAGGGTATCTTTATGCGGCTTCTTTGACTATACCCCTGACTATTGAAGATGTTAGGGATGAATATCATTTTTTTGTGCATGATTCATGTAGTTATTCGCTGATTTTGGGACATCCCATTTTGAAATCAAGGCTGGAAACAAAACCTTGGATGATGGTTCTTCATGCACTCACGTTTGGAGTAAAGACAATACAAAGGCGGTACACTTTCTCACTTTTTGTGTGAATCATCCCCGCAATCAAAATAGTCTATGGGATAATCCTATGCCACCTAATGCACGAGGGTTTAAGGGTTTTTAGATGGCACTATTGTAAGTGGAAGCTGTGTGTTGAGATGGCAAGCTCAACATGTGCGGACATTGATGATGGACCGCCTAGCTAGATGAGTCCACACATCTACACTTAGCACGTTGGTGGTCATTATGATACTCACATGGCCATTGAATTATCACTTATTATATTTAGTTTGTTACACCTACCTACAACTGGCAAAGACATAGCGCCAGTCGATTAGTGTAGTCGGTTATGCATTGTTTGACTTAGTAGGCCACTTTCCTTTATGTTGTATCTTATCTATACTTGGTGTGCATTGTATAGTGTGTGGAAGAAGAAGAAGAAATCAAGAAGAAAACGTTTTGGCCTCTATCTCTCTTCTTCTATTCTTGAGTGAGCTTTCTCTTGTGTATACAGTGTGTATTTGGCACAGCAGCTCAAGCAAGTCCCCCCACCACACGATTCTTGGCACTATGGCAGTGCCTTTAGGAAGATAATTATGCCTCCAAGAAAGGGGGAAACTGTGTTAATGTCTAGATTGTAGGAAGAATGGACATGTAGTCTTTGTAGTTTTAAGAATATTTTAGCCATGTGCAAGGCTGAAAGGAAATATGTAGGATGGGTTGAAAAAGATCGAAAGACATATGGTGTAATGACTACAAATGAATGTATTTTAGGGATATTTTCAAGGTTGGTTGATGTTGATACAATGGCTTAAATTTTTGTAGCAATTAATGCTGAAAATAGGGTAGAAAAAGATGTTATTTATGTTAACAATTTAGAGATTTATGAAGTCATTCTGAGCATGAATGTTATGGGTTGCAATATGGGTTGCAAAATAGGGCTAAAGCAAGGGTGGATACAAAGTACAAGACAGTTGCAAAGAAGGTTAAGCCTGTGTCTTTGCCTTTACAATTTGAAAGTAATGGGTTGGCTAAAAAAGTGACTCAACAACCTAGTTTATGGGATCCACATGGAATACAACATACATTTACAACTGAATCTTTACTAGAGCTGAAAATTGGTGATAAAAAGATTCCTTTTGCCTATAGAAAGAGCTTGTTTCTTGCAGATGTTGGCAAGGCATAGGAAAGCCTTTGCATTTCAGCCAAATGAAATTGGATACGTTGATCCCCGACCATAGTTGCACCTATGGTAATCTTTACAATACCTCATGTGCCATGGAATTTAAAGCCTATTCCAGTGCCTCGGGCATATTTGCCTAATTTGCTAGAGCTTTTGAATGAGAAGATCAAAATATGGAATTTGGAGCCTTCTTCAGCTCCATATTTGAATTGGTTGTTTACTATTCCAAAGAAGAATGGTGCTTTGAGGTTTATACAGGATTTACAACCAGTTAATAAGGTCACCATAAGGAATGTTGGATCATGCCTGATAGTGGATGAATTTGTAGAAGCATTTGCAAGCAAGGAAATTACTTTATGGGTGATTTATATTCAAGATATGATCAATTCTAGCTTGCATTGGAAATCCAGGACATCACTACCATGAAGTCACTACTTGGATTGGTTAGGATGTGTATGCTTCCACGGGGAGCAAACAATTCAATGGCGCATATGATGAATGCTATGCATAAAGTTTTGAGGAAGTATATTCCTCAGTTGACCTTACCCTTTCTTGATGATGTGCCAATCAAAGGATGTGATATCTATGAGAAGAATGAAGAGTTGAATGAGTATGGATGTAGAAGAATTGTGGATGATCATATTGCTGATTGTGACATGATTTTGAGCTGTCTTGAAGAAGTGCATTTGAATTTGTCAGGAGAAAAGTCTGTTTTTGGAGTGGAGGAAGTATTACTTGTTAGACACATATGTGGACCATATGGGAGAAATCCCTCATTAGTAAAGATTGATGCAATAAGTAGGATGTACGAGACATGTTTGAATGTATTCGAGGTGAGAAGATTTTTGGGTGCATGTGTCTTTCACTTGATATGGATTCCGTATTTTGCTCATGTAACTGAAAGTTTATATCAGCTCTTGAGAAAAGGGCAAGAGTTTTGGTGGGGTAAACAACATATGAAATCAGTTTAGAAGTTTAAGAGCTTATTGATTTTAGCCCCAACACTAAAAAGAGCAAATGATGAGAATAGGCAGCCTATTATTCTCACAGTGGATACAAGCCCAATTGGCATTAGTTGGGCAGTGGGTCATGATGATGTTGATGGGAATAAATATGCCATTTAGTTTGGAGCAAAGGTCCTCAATGAATGGCAACGATGGTATTCTCAAGTTTAATGAGAGCTTTGGGGTGTAGTGATATCTCTTAAGTGTGATAGGGAGTTTTTATGGGAGCTCATGTAGCGGTAGAGACTGATTGTCTACGTCTATTGGGCATCATAGTAAATTGCTTAACTCCCGATATTGCCATGTTACGGTGGATTGTATATATAAAGTCACTTAACCCTAATTTTCGGCATATTGCAAGTAGAGAAAACCCCGTGGTTAACATACTTTCGTGAGCAAGGCTCAAAGATGAAGAGGAGATGATGGAAGATGAAGAGGATGATGTGATAGGTGCTAAAAATGAATTTATGACAACAAGGATTGAGTATGCAACTACTATTACTATAGGTACAATTGTTGTTGCAGGGATTTTAGCAATAAAAAAAGAGCTTATAGCCCTGGAGAAGAGATGGGCAGTAGAGAGAAAGCATCATCAGTGTTGTGCTTCAGTGAGAACACAATTTTTGGAAGAGTTGTATGAGGATGATTGGCTGAAAATAGGCCAATATCTTAGCCTCATGACAAAGAAGGTTGAGTGGTCTAAAGTTGAATTCAAAAGGATTAAAAGAAAAGATTATGGGTTTTTCTTGAAAGACGAATATTTATGGAAACATGCAAAGAAAAAGAGAGGAGCTCCAGTGCATGTATTGGGAGATAGGGCTTCCCAACAACAGGTGATGCAGGAGTTTCATGAAAGATTATGGGCTGGACATAGAGAAGTTTGGGGCACATTTGCCAACATTAAAGAGAAGTATTGGTGGCAAAACATGTATAAAGATGTGGAGAATTATGTGGAATCATGCAGTGACTATTAGATGTATTCCATGGTAAAGCATAAAGATGGGTTGCAACCAACCTATCCATTGTTTATGAATTACAAATGGGTAGTTGATTTGGTTACCATGCCTATAGGTTTATGGAATATGAGATATCTTGTGCTTGCACAAGAAGACTTGACAAATCAAGTGGAAGATCAAGCTCTTAGTAAAAAACTACTCAAGCAGTTTGTAGGTTCTTATTGGAAGAAGTCATTTACAAGTATGGTTGTGTTGGTAAAGTGGTTGTAGATAGAGAAGAATTGGATGCAGACGAGTCTCATGATTTCTTTTCACGATTGGGTATCAAGCTATATTTAACTTCATCCTCCAATCCTAAAACAAATGGAAAAAGTGAAAGAGGTCATTAGCCTATCATTAAGGCATTAGCAAAGTCATGCAAGGGCAGGATGAAAGAGTGGCCAAGAATGTTACCCTTTGATTTTTGGGTTGATAAAGACCACTCATAGTGTAATTACAGGGTATATGATTACTGAATTAATCTATGGACAACAACCAACCATTCCTATTGAGGAGACTATTGCTACTTGGAGTGTTCTATCATGGGAAGAGGGTTTGAATAGAGAAGAGTTGTCGGTCCTATGCATTAGAAAATTAGAAAGAAAGCCTGAAGACATTGAGATAGCTATGAAAAAGCTAAAGATTACAAGGATATAGAATAAGAAGAGGTTTGACAAGTGACACAAACTTTGACCATGAGCTATACAAGAAGGCGACTGGGTACTGGTTTATGATAGTAGCTTGGAAAATCAGCATAATGCCAGTCAAAAGGTGGCAAAGCGGTGGTTTGGTCCATATGTAGTAAGGTTTGTTTTTGACAATGCTACCTATGCATTAAATGAGATGGATGGGATAGATCCAAGGATTCCAGTGGTTGGAAAACTTATCAAGCTCTTTAAACATAGAGAGTCTTTAGCATATGAGTTGAAGGAGTTGGATACTGAGCATGAACATGATAATTGATGAAATATTTGCAATCACACCTAATGTAGCCTCGTTGTATGAGGCAGTTTGGGTTGAAGACATGCAGGCTACAGGAATCCCATATGCACAGAGAGGGAAAACTATACTCATCCAACAACTATAAAGCATTGTACTTGACTACCACTTATCATATAGAATGAATACAATGTCATGATGCTTTGTACTTTTAGTTAAGTGTCTTGTCTTTGTCAGTCCTACACAAGATTGTGTTTATGAGTCCAAGTCTCAATCTTGGAACCTAATTCACTTGTGTAACAAACAATGTCTTTGTCTCTATCATCATGAGTTCACTCTATGCCTACAAGCTGCCATAGCCATGCTCTAGATCCATGTATTTTAACATGGTATCAGAGCACAACTGAGCATGGCACTGCCTCTTGGTTTCTTCTCACCTCTGATTATCTTTACTTAGCTCACATCTAGCTTAAGGACTTCATTTTTCAACTTCATCTTCAGTAAAAGCTTGTGGTAGTCATAGCCAGACAGACCTAGCCAACTTTGAGCATCTAGATCTCCCTACCATTATTCATCATGCTTCCTTCTGAGGAATTGGCACTTCATCCTGGCACAAGCAGCCCCGACATTGGCCCAACATTGTCAAAATTGGAGGTTGCTACCCGTTCTGTGCTATATGTTGGTCATATAGTTCAATCTCCTCTTGCGCTGCGTGGATCCGTCACTGGGCATGGGGCAAATGATGCCTACCTTATAAGCTTCCTCCTCACCAAATCACTCATGCCATTGCTACCTATATGAGCTACTGTAAATGAAAAATCATTTGTCTCTGTCAAAAACCCTAGTCCTCCATAGCCTCAAGCACCAAAAGCTCATAATTGTCATCATTTATTTACTCTCCTTAGTCCAAGAAGCTTATTGTTACTATGGTCTATTATCACATTAAAAACCCAACAAGATTCACCACTCAAATCAACAAGAAAGGGAAGTTGTGAAGATTCCTTGAAGATCATGAAGTCAAACTCAAGTTTCTCCTGTACTTCATCCTCTCACTCTTTCTTTACTCCATTTGGCCAACCTAACTACTGCAACTAAGATCTGCTGATCAAATTTATCCATCACATCAGCAATGAGGGGACTCAAGTTGAACAAGTTGAAGGGGTCACATCAAACAAACAAGCATCAAGAATTATCATAGTGTTTCTTGATACTCTCATAGTGTCTTTTTGGCACTACCCTCTCTGTCCTTTGACACATTAGGTTTTAACTCTTTTTGCTGGTTAAAAAAATCAAGGATTTGAAGTTAAGTTCCAATGTCAAATATGAATTTTTTTAAGTGGGTGCTTCTCAATAACATGTATCTTATGGGTTATTTACACTACACAGAAGATGTTACTCTTTATCAGGAAGACATGGAGCTGCCTATATCAAATGCCATCAATGTATACATTTGAAGACCTTGAAGACATGAAAGTGCAAAAGTTTGAAGACATTTCTGATGCCTCAAAGATTGTACCTTTGCTTGAGGGGGACCATAAAGAAAAGAACTAGATGACTAATGCAAGAAAAGTTCATGAAAATGATGACCATGAAGGAAAGATCAAAGAGAAAAAGAATAAGAAGAAGAAGTAGAAAAATCATGAAGACTCTGAAGTGGCAAGCAAAATGAAGAGCAAGTACATGATCAAAAAGAGCAAGCTGGACTACTTCGACAAGAAGACCTACAATGAATTGAAGATCTATGTCAAAAATAATTTTGAAAACTGCAAGGGCCTACTGGTCCTTGATCCAAATTTTTACTGATTTTTAAAGCCTTGTAATGTCTAGCACAAATGTCTTTATCATAAGCTTGTAAACTCCTCATGTAGCCTTGTACTACACCCTCTGTACACTTTGTGAGGCCCCTGCTACAGCCTCTGGATGACCATCATGTTTGTGGTACCCACACTTAGCCTTTTCTACGACAACCTCTGGTGTTGTAACGTGTCCGCCTGTTCACTTGTAGGACACATCTTAGTAGCCCATCGGGAAGAGAGTCCAAAAAGCGCCGCCCGACACTCCCACGGAATGTCACGAGGTTTGCGATCTAGGTCTTCCCAAGTCTACCATGAAGCGGAAGCATGCCGGCCGTTCCCACTTAGGATCGACCTGAATCGGGGTTTCCCTAATGGTCAAGTTCCTTAGAGGTAACTAGCATCGAGCCCCAGATGAACAAATTTACTTAGAAACATCAAGGTCGAAGCGGATTTATACTGCACTTGGTTCAAGGAGAATGGGAAATGAGAGGGATGCAAAGCTTGACCTCTCTGCCCGTAAGGCATAGTCCCATTCCGTTCCCCTAAAACAATATAAATCGGGACTCTAGCTTTCTAGATTCTAGGTCATCGTTACCTAGCTATCAATTCTGTTGAGAAAAGTTCCTGGCTAACCGGGACCACCCTTTCGTAGGACGGACCCATGGTCACATCCATTGTACTTTCCTTAGGGTTGCTTTAGTTGTCTAATTACCTACCACATTTAGTTTGACAAACAAATATAGCTTTCTTAATTAGCCAATTAATCACCGGTTCCTTCACGTAACTTAAGCATTGACATATAAAACAATGTCAAACAAGTTTCTTTTCAACAATTGATATTATTTATCAGTCTTTGGAATATATCATATAATCCAGCCCGAAGGCTATTCCATAATCCGCCCGAAGGCAATTCCATAATCCACCCGAAGGCAAATCCATAATCCGCCCGATGGCAATTCCATAATCCGCTTGAAGGCAATTCCAGCAATCCTCAGGGATCGCTATTCCAAGTTTCCGCTCGTTGACTAGTATGCGGGCCTTGAGATCCAATCTCGAGTCACGTCGGCCTCTTGTGCAAGACCTAGAGGTAAGGGATTTACGGCCAGAGCCCCCCTTGGCACCCAAGCATCCTCCTGCTCCAAGTAGCACCCACGGAGAGACCTCATGCAATGGGTTCGGTCCACGTACCCGGCACGGCTAACAACCCCCTTGGATAGGGTCAGACAGACAATCGGGGGTAACTAATGCTGTCTCTCCCTCCAGGCCTTCAACCTGAAGCATTAATTATTTTTTCAGCTTTAGTTCCTTGAGAAAAGAAGTACAAAACAGTGTTTCTAACTGTACAAACACAATCAATCCAGTGGTCGTTTGTTTGGCCAACTGCTAAGGCGTGAATCCTTCTCTCTGAATACATCCAGCATTTGATCCGGGATCAATTGCGACTTGGCAAGCTCCCCAAGGGTTTCGTAAGCTGTGTTGCTAGTTTACCCTCTTTTCTTGGGTTAGGGTTTATACCCTGTTAACCCAAATTAACAAACACCTTAGGTTCCTTATATTAAGGTCAATAAATCCTGGACAACCTCGTTGTCCAATATGATTGGTCAATTTCTTTCTAGGCAATTCATAATTTCCCTAACTTGGCAAATCAGCTTCAAGGAAGGGGAATGTAGCAGGATGACTACTCATCCTCTTGCAAATTAGACTTGTACTTAGAACTTGTCAACCTTATTCTAAGTGTCAACCTTGTTCTAAGGAGTGGCAATACTATTTTGTGATTTAACACAAAATCATGCACCGTTGCAACTTGTTGCATGAGACAAGTGTCGCGCCTAACTTGTGGGATTATTTCTCCCATCACACGGTATTCCTTGGTCAAGAATACTTTGGTCAAGATGTAGGGTTTGGGAGTCCTCTTGACCCAACCCAACCCTAACCCTACTAGATCGATGACGCTTTGGCCCTAGGGTTCCTAAAGCCATACAGAGGTCTAGTACTTGGCTAATTGATCCTTAGGGGGGTAAGCACCCTAGATCATTCTTGCATAGGCGTTCAGCTAACCCTAACATTCTGTGAATGTGGGTAGGGCCTTTGAGATTGGAAATATTAAGTCGGTTTCCCAAGTGCGATATTAGGTAGAATTTTATCGTGGCTTAGCTCTACCTAGCGCATTGAGGTGATCATCATTTGAGTTACACCATTGCAAGCGATTTACCTAATTTGATCTAATTATCTTGACAAGAGGTGATCTTTCCTTAGAGATGGAAATACTTTTCCCAAAAGATGTAAATAATTGCAAGATATAACATTCCATGCAAATATGCGATTCATAGACTTTTTCCTTCCATGCAGCTGTAAGTTCTACAATGATCATTACTTTTCCTTGCCCAAACTATAATGATTGACAGTTCAGAGCTAACTTGTATAAACCCTATGTTTAATGCATTGAATTCAAGCTTTAATATGAAGATGCATCCTTTCCTAAATACAAACTTTGATAAAAGAACTCCATGCATGAGCGAATGCCATGTGACCATTATTGATTTAATTTGTCCTTCAACACTTAGCCCAACCTAGGATGTAATTATCACCACATGCAATTTGCAAGGTACATAAATCCCTTTCATGCATTGCAACTACTTGGAAAACATCTAATGGACATCAATGATTATCTCATACACGAATCACAGCTAGGAAATTATTACCTAAATGCATTATGCGCTATTCTTTTTCACGAGGCAATCAAGGATGCATTTAGACAAATCCACCTTTTACTTATGCAATATGCATTTAGGATTGCAACTTGGAAGTGCAAGCAATTTCAAATGCACATCATGCAACTAAATCTTGTAAATCGGAAAGCAATTAAAATTTCCAAATGTAATTAAACTTGCCTACAAGAATTGAACATGTCTAGTGCATTCTTTTCATGCGGAATCAATTTTTAAGAACATGGGCAATGAGGTTCAAGGTGTTGTCCACACGCGAACTCGAGTGGAGCTCCCGCGTGTGCACCTCTCACCATTTTCTTGGGAGCCATTGACGAATCAAATCCCGGTTCAACAACTTCCTCTTGGGTATCTTATGTGTTACGAAGCTCTTTCTACCCGGGGTTCTCTTCTTCTGCGTAGGAATGAGCCTTACAATCACAGTGTTTGAAAAACCCAAGACCACGGGTGAATAAGGTGTAAGGAGGCTTTAATTAGAAGCTTCCAAGTTTCTGTTCCACAGATAATGATGTGGAGAGAGAAATGATTAGGAGAGGATGGAGAAGATCACGATGATGGTGATGATGATAATAATGATGATGATGGTGGTGAGGCCGATGAAGGTGGCAGCGTGGCGTAGCAGCAGCAGTAGTTGGTGGTGCTTCCTCAGGGCGGCGACGGGCAGCACGACGTCTCCAAGTGGCAGCAATAGCACATCCTCTCTCTCCCCCCTCCCAAGATTCAGGGGGGGTCATATATAGGTTGTGAATGGGGGGAATAGCCACCCACGTGGCTGGCTTGCATGCTTCCCCTCCCTCATGCTTCTCCAACACATAACTCCTTTTACACCCATACTCCCTCTCCCCCACCATCTAACGGCTGAAGGGGAGGGGTTAATAGTAAAAAAATTTGCAAAATTTTATCCATTATCCATTTGCCTTTTCCCATGAAGGGTGTTCATGCATGGAACTATGGGTTTCAAGCCTCGGCTCTTGTGCTCCATGCAGGCTAGAGTTCATTGATGCACGTGGAGTAAGTACTTAGCCACCAACATTTAATGTTGGAGGAGATTACTTTGGGTTGCATTTTGCGTGGGGTGTGCGTGGTCAAAAATCATTAATATTTCATGCGGAAATATTACATTCTCTCCCCCTTAGAGGAATCGAGATGTCCTCATCTCGAGAAGAACTGGGGGTATTGTTGGTTGAGAGTACTTTCATCCATCCAGGTGGCATCCTCTTCGGGATAATCTTTCCACTAGACGATGTATTCTCTCAAGATTCTGGATCTCAAATGCCTCTCCCTAACATCCAAGATCCTATCAGGCCATAGCTCAAGGACTCCTTGGCTAGGCATTAGAACTTGTTGATCATCAAGCACATGACTAGGGTTAGGCACATACTTTTTCAATAGACTGATATGGAATACATTATGGACTTTTAGGTTTTCAGGGAGTTGCAATCTATAAGCATTAGGCCCTAGGCACTTGAGAATCTTGTAAGGTCCACAATACCTTGGACTTAGCTTTTTACATTCACCCAAGGATAGGGAACTCTTCTTTGGGCATGCACAAATGAAGACCATGTCACCTTCAACGAAGGATTTATCTTGACATTTCAAGTCCATGTAAGCCTTCTGTCTATCCTTGGTGGCTTGGATGTCTTGTCTTATTGACTTGATTTGGTCATCCATGTCTTGATCCTTGATTGGGATCTCCCTTAGCAATTTCTAATAGGTTGGATCATGGCATGCCTCTTCTTTAGCTAGCTCAAGAATTGGGTTGGATACCTTTGTGGCTAGAGATTTGGTTGTTGATGGATCTTGCAAAATCAGAGAATTCAAAAATGCCTTGCGACTGAGTGCATCAGCAACTACATTCTCCTTTCCAGAGGCCGATATTTGATTTCAAAATCATATTCCTCTAGCACTTCAATCCATCGACGTTGCCTCATATTGAGATCATTCTGGGTAAAATTTGATTTAAGACTTTTATGATCCGTCACTAGGGTAAACTTGTTACCCAACAAGTAGTGTCTCCAAAGCTTGAGAGCATGGATGACAACCATCAGCTCCAGATCATGGGTAGCATAATTCCTTTCGTGGCTCTTTAGTTTCCTTGAGGAGTATGTTACAGGATGATCTTCTTGCATAAGCACACATCCTAAGGCAAGTGTGCTAGCATCAGTTATCGCTTCAAAATCCTTACTAAGATCCAGAAGTTTCAGAATAGGTACTGATACCAAGCTTTGCTTTAGTTTATCAAAGCTGGACTGTTCAGCCGGTGACCATACAATTGATGCTTGCTTCTTCAGTAGATCGGTCAGAGGTGCTGCAATCAAAGCATAGTTTTTGATAAAGACCCTGTACCATCCTGTCAATCTGAGAAAACTACGTATTTCTTTGACAGTTATTGGTGTTAACCATTCTAGAACATCTTTGACCTTGGCCGGATCTACTGAAATTTCTTCCGCTGATACAATGAATCCTAAATATTCGATTTGTCGCTTGAAAAATGCACACTTCTTCTTCTTGGCATAAAGCTTGTGTGGCCTCATTGTTTCAAGAACAATGCAAAGCTGGGGCTCATTATCTTCTTCCTATTTGGAGTAGACTACGATATCGTCAAAGAAGACGAGTACGAAGTCATCAAGATAGGGCCTAAAGATATCTTGCATTAACCTATTGAAGGTAGCAGGAGCATTTGTTAGCCTGAATGACATGACTAGGAACTCAAAGTGTCCATATCTTGTGTTGAATGCCATATTTGGGATATCTTCTTCCTTGATCCTTATCTAATAATATCCAGACCTGAGATCAATCTTAGAGAAGATCTTTTCACCTTGAAGACAGTCAAGAAGTTCATCTATTCTTGGAATGGGATATTTGTTCTTAATAGTTGATTGGTTCAGCCCTTTGTAGTCAATGCATAGCCGAAGCGTTCCATCTTTCTTCTTTTGGAGTAGCACTAGAGCTCCCTATGGTGAACTGCTAGGGCGGATGTAGCCTTGATCTAACAGTTTCTTGAGTTGCTCCTTTAGCTCAATCACTTCCGGGATGGACATCCTATATGGTCTCTTTATGATTGGTGCAGCTCCTGGCGCTAGCTTGATTTCGTGATCAACTTCCCTTTGAGGAGGAAGTTCTGTCAACTCTTTAGGAAATATGTCTGCGTATTCCTTTAACCATGAAGGTTCTTCCCTAGTCTCTTGATTCTGATCTAGCTTATTTAGCTTAATCAAATAGACAAGTAGCCCCTTTTTAACTCCTTTTATTATCCGAGATGCTTTGGCTAGTTGAATTTTTGGCTTCCCAGCCTCTCCTTGAGTTGTGACCAATTCCCCTTTAGAATTTCGAAAGGAGACTTGGCCCTTTCCACAGTGAATGTGGGCATCATTAGGTTTAAGCCAATCCATTTTGAGCAAACACTCGTGGAAACCTAGGTTCATAACCTTGAATCGGACCGAAGTCGATTTTCCACCCAGTAGGAGATTCACCTTAACAGTTTCCTGGTACAAGTGACCTCACGACCATTTGCTAATTCCACAAGTAAGGTAGGTGCATCTTTTGTGGCTATTCCTAATCTTCTTGCACAAATTGGTGAAATGAAGGAATGTGTATTGCCACAATCAATGAGGGTTTTGAAGTTTTTACCTTGATAATCCGATGGAGTTTGAATCACCAAGAATTGGCGATTTGGGCCTTTCTTGTGAAGAGCGGCATGGATCGTTGCCCTTTCAATGTCTGCTTCCATGGATGGGTCTTTTTCATCACACAGCTCCTTGTTGGCAACAGTGGAGGTTCTCCCTTTGGCCATGATGGTGGCTCCTTATCCACTGACAGTTCCTTGGGATGGCCCTTGATGTTGTCCTCTGCTAAGCTTGGGACACTTCCTTTTAAAGTGACCGGGCTCGTTGCAATGGAAACAACGGAGATTGTGGCCATTACCTTGGGGAGGAACGAAGTTATTGACAGTATTGGCTCTAGCTTTCTTTCTCTTTCCATGATTTTGGCCCTGCACTCTCTTGGTTTGAGACCTATACACTCCCTTGTTTTGATCCTTGTAAGACCAAGTCCTGTTATTCGTTGGCTTGGTCTGCACCTCCTATATTATCGGTGCAGTTCAAATGAGCGCATCTTGTAAGTTTTTTGGGTGCATTGATTCGAGGTGGGTGGTTATAGGTGGATTTAATCTAACACAAAACTTTGATACCTGTTGTGTCATATCCATTTGTGGCGCGTACTTTAAAAGAGAGACGAATTTTGAATAGTAAGCATCAAGAGATAGTCCAAGCTGCTTCAGTTTGTAGAATTCATTCATCTTTTGCATGCGGTAAGTAAGTGGTAGATATCTTCCTCGCACAGCTCTTTTTAGCTTCTCCCAAGTAATTGACCCTTCCGACATCCCTTGGTCTCTGCACCATTGCTTCCAGCAAAGCCTTGCTTCGCCGGTAAGCTTCAGTTTAGCGAGCATCACTTGGTTGAAGTACCTACTGCTTCGAAGTAATCCTCCATGGATTCAATCCAGATTTCGGCATTAGTTTGGACGGTCCTTCCCTTGCCATCGAATTTTGGTGGCTTGATTTGTTTGAGAAGAAACTTCTTCTCTTGAATTACAACCATACTTGGTGTAGGGGCCGGACTAGGAATCTGTACTTGAGGTTGTACCTAGGCAATAAGATTCTTTACATTAAAAACTTGCTAAGCATTTCTCACATTACATTAACATGTCTTGTTCAGCTTTTAGCCAAGTGACCTAATCACTTAACTCCTTTACCAACACTTACAGCCAAGACAGTCATTGATAAAAACGGTCTATTTCATTCATATGGGCATAGCCCTTTCAAGTACATTTAATTGGGAAGGTAGAGGAAGCTGATACATTAATTTGGGGACAATAATATTGTGTTACATTCAGCTACGGGAACTGAGTAATAATATGGATTGGGGTCATGGATTTTTAGGAATCGGTAGGTCATAGGAAGCTTAGGGTATCCTTCCCTTTGACACCCGTTCTTCTCATAACGTCCCAACACCTTGATTCTGTCAGCAGGGATTATTCGAGTCACTTCCTCGTATACATACGTTTTTTGCTTGACCTTTTGACAACTGACATGTAGGGTTGTGTTTACATGAGCCTCAACAAAGATGAACAGCTTCACGATCTTTAAGTCCTCCATCCACTTGATTCTCTTCAAGTTGGTCCAAAGGTACGCAAGTCGGTGGGCAGCTATGTAATAAATTCACGAATCACCCGTCCATCTCCGTTCCACGTACAGGGGTGAAGGATTGTAGATGCGGTCTAGGATATTCATCATATCGAACCTCCATCGATAATCCAAAGCACGCATCGCAGTCATAAACACAACCTGGAACACCAACAATTTGTTCCGTGCTTTGCGACTCTGGAAATCAGTATCGATAAGTAAGTAAGGAGATGTTAAACAAAAAAAAAAATTAACAGCAACATTTGCTTTACTTCCCCTCATTAAGTTTTCTTGTAAGTATTAGATCCTCATTGGTTTGCTCTGATACCAACTGTAACGTGTCTACCTGTTCACTTGTAGGACACATATTAGTAGCCCATCGGGAAGAGAGTTAAGAAAGCACCACCTAGCACTCCCATGAAATGTCACGGGGTTTGCGATCTAGGTCTTCTTGAGTCTGCCATGAAGCAGAAGCATTCCGACCGTTCCCACTTTTAGGATCGACCTGAATAATGGTCAAGTTCCTTGGAGGTAACTAGCGTCAAACTCCAGATGAACTACTTTATGCAGAAACATCAGGGTCGAAGCAGATTTATACTACACTTGGTTTAAGGAGAATGGGAAATGAGAGGGATGCAAAGCTTGATCTCTCTGCCTGTAAGGCATAGTCCCATTCCGTTCCCCTAAAACAGTATAAATCTGGACTCTAGCTTTCTAGATTCTAAGTCATAGTTACCTAGCTGTCAATTCTGTTGAGAAAAGTTCCCGGCTAACCGGGACCACTCTTCCGTAGTAGGACATACCTATGGACACATCCACCGCACTTTCCTCAGGGTTGCTTTAGTTGTCTAATTACCTATCACATTTAGTTTGACAAGCAAATACAACTTCCTTAATTAGCCGATTAATCATTGGTTCCTTCACGTAACTTAAGCACTGACATAGAAAAACAATGTCAAACAAGTTCATTTTCAACAATTGATCTTATTTATCACTCTTTGGAATACATCATATAATCCAATCCGAAGGCTATTCCATAATCCGCCCAATGGCAATTCCATAATCCGCCCGAGGCAATTCTAGCAATCCTCAAGGATCGCTATTTCAAGTTTCCACCCATTGACTAGTATGCGGGCCTCGAGATCCAATCTCGAGTCACGTTGGCTTCTTGTGCAAGACCCGGAGGCAAGGGATTTACAGCCAGAGCCCCCCTGGCACCTAAGTGTCCTCCTACTCCAAGTAGCACCCACGGAGAGACCTCACGCAATGGGTTCGGTCCACGTACCCGGCACAGCTAACAACCCCCTTGGATAGGGTGAGCAGGCAGACAATCAGGGGTAACTGATGCTGCCTCTTCCTCCAGGCCTTCAACCTGAAGCATTAATTATTTTTCCAGCATTAGTTCCTTGAGCAAAGAAGTACAAACAGTGCTCCTAACTCTACAAAAACAATCAATCCAGTGATTGTTTGTTCGGTCAACTGCTAAGGTGTGAATCCTTCTCTCCAAATACATCCAGCATTTGATCCGGGATCAATTATGCCTTGGCAAGATCCCCAAGGGTTTTGTAAGTTGTGTTGCTAGTTTACCCTCTTTCCTTGGGTTAGGGTTTATACCCTATTAACCCAAATTAACAAACACCTTAGGTTCCTTATATTAAGGTCAATAAATCCTGGACAACCTCGTTGTCCAATCTGATTGGTCAATTTCTTGCTAGGCAATTCATAATTTCCCTAACTTGGCAAATCAGCTTCAAGGAAGGGGGATGTAGCAGGATGACTACTCATCCTCTTGCAAATTAGACTTGTACTTAGAACTTGCCAACCTTGTTCTAAGGAGTGGCAATATTATTTTGTAATTTAACACAAAATCATGCGACGTTACAACTTGTTGCACGAGACAAGTGTCGCGCCTAACTTGTGGGATTATTTCTCCCATCACATGGTATTCCTTGGTCAAGAATACTTTGGTCAAGATGTAGGGTTTGGGAGTCCTCTTGACCCAATCCAACCCTAACCCTACTAGGCCGATGACGCTTTGGCCCTAGGGTTCCTAAATCCATACGGAGGTCTAGTATTTGGCTAATTGATCCTTAGGGTAAGAACCCTAGATTGTTCTTGCATAGGCGTTCAGCTAACCCTAATATTATGTGAATGTGGGTAGGGCCTTTGAGGTCGGAAATATTAAGTCAGTTTCCTGAGTGCGATACTAGGCAGAATTTTATTGCGTCTTAGCTCTACCTAGCACATTGAGGTGATCATCATTTGAGTTATACCATTGCAAGCGATTTACCTAATTTGATCTAATTGTCTTGCGACAAGAGGTGATATTTCCTTAGAGATGCAAATACTTTTTCCAAAAGATGTAAATAATTGCAAGATATACCATTCCATGCAAATATGCGATTCATAGACTTTTTCCTTCTATGCAGCTATAAGTTCTACAATGATCATTACTTTTCCTTGCCCAAACTATAATGATTGATAGTTCAGAGCTAACTCATATAAACCCTACATTTAATGCATTGAATTCAAGATTTAATGTGAAGATGCATCCTTTCTTAAACAAACTTCGATAAAAGAACTCCATGCATGAGCGAATGCCATGAGACCATTATTGATTTAATTCATCCTTCAACACTTAGCCCAACCTAGGATGTAATTATCACCGCATACAATTTGCAAGGTACATAAATCCTTTTCATGCATTGCAACTACTTGGACAACATCTAATGGACGTCAATGATTATCTCATATGAATCACAGCTAGGAAATTATTACCTAAATGCATTATGCGCTGTTCTTTTTTGCGAGGCAATCAAGGATGCATTTAGACAAATCCACATTTACTTATGCAATATGCGTTTAGGATTGCAACTTGGAAGTGCAAGCAATTTCAAATGCACATCATGCAACTAAATCTTGTAAATCGGCGAGCAATTAAAATTTCCAACTGTAATTAAACTTGCATACGAGAATTGGACATGCCTAGTGCATTCTTTTCATGCGGAATCAATTTTTAAGAACGTGGGCATTGAGGTTCGGGGTGTTGTCTACACGCGAACTCGGAGGAAGCTCTCGCGTGTGTGCCTCTCGCCATTTTCTTGGGAGCCATTGACAAATCGAATCTCGGTTCAGCAACTTCTTCTTGGGTCTCTTACGCATTACGAAGCTCTTTTTGCCTGGGGCTCTCTTCTTCTGCGCAGGAATGAGCCTTACAGTCGCAGTTTTTGAAAAACCTGAGAGCACAAGTGAATAAGGCTTAAGGAGGCTTTAATTAGAAGCTTCTAAAGAAGCTTCCAAGCTTCTATTCCACAGATAATGACGTGGAGAGAGAAATGATTGGCAGAGGATGGAGAAGATCACGATGATGGTGATGATGATGAAGATGATGATAATAATGATGATGATGGTGGTGAGGTCGATGAAGGCGGCAACGTGGCGCAACAGCGGCAGCAGTTGGTGGCACTTCCTCAGGGCAGCGATGGGCAGCACGACATCTCCAAGTGGTAGAAATAGCACGTCCTCTCTCTCCCCCCTCCCAAGCTTCAGGGGGGGTCATATATAGGTTGTGAAGGGGGGGAATAACCACCCATGGGGCTTGCTTGCATGCCTCCCCTCCCTCTTGCTTCTCCAACACATAACTCCTCTTACACCCATACTCCCTCTCCCCCGCCATGCAATGGCTGAAGGGGAGGGGCTCGGCTCTTGTGCTCCATGCGAGCTAGAGTTCATTGATGCACGTGAAGTAAGTACTTAGCCAGCAACATTTAATGTTGCAGGAGATTACTTTGGGTTTCATTTTGCGCGGGGTGTGCGGGGTCAAAAATCATTAATATTTCGTGCAGAAATATTACAGGTGTTTTGTCATATTTATGGTGTCCCCACACTTTGCACGTGTTGCTTTCACTAAAGCCTCTATACACTTTGTACTTTCTCATTGTGATTGAGGAGGGGTGTTGAGATATTTGCAATCACACCTAATGTAGCCTCTTTGTATGAGGCAGTTTGGGTTGAAGGCATGCAAGCTACAAGAATTCCATATGCACAGAGAGAAAAATGTACCCATCCAAAAACTATAAAGCATTGTACTTAACTACCACTTATCATATAGAATGAATACAATGTTATGATACTTTTTACTTTCAATTAAGTGTCTTGTCTTTGTCAGTCCTACACAAGATTGTGTTTATGAGTCCAAGTCTCAACCTTGGAACCTAATTCACTTGTGGAACAAACAATGCCTTTGTCTCTCTTAACCCCAACACAAAGAAAGCAAAAGGAAATAAAAAAGATGTAGGGCAAAGGCGGAAAAGAGGTAGCTCGACTGAAGAAAGAGGAGAAAAGGCCAAAAGCGCAAGGGCAACCTTAAAAGTCCAAGGTAGTTGCAAAAGGGAAAAGGTGCATTTGAAAATACAAAGGCGCACCCTGAAATCTTGTAAAAGAGTGCCAGGCAGTGGAAAAGACGGAAAGCCAAAATAAAAGAAAAGACAAAGACAAAGGCCAAGGCGAGAGAAATGGAAGGCAAAGGCGCACCAGGAAAAGCACAAGACAAAACTTTTGTAAAAGAGTGCAAGCGCACTGTGGTTTAATTCAAGGAGCGTCGGGATCTCACCTGTGTAAATTGTAAATGTAGATGGGCGGTGGAAAGAAAGCTAGGAAGATAGAAGGACAATGGGAAAAAGGACCTAGGCTATGGCCAACCATGTAAAAAAGGAAAAAGGGGATGACCGCCCAAAAAGGGATTTAGGGTTTTGTCTATAAAGTTGAAAAGTGAATGAGAAGCTCATTCTTGTGTGTGGCCAAAAGTATCTCTCCTCTTCTTCTTCTTATTCTTCTTCTTGCTTACTTGAGCTTGTGCTTGAGAGAGGGAGTGTGAGAGTGTGAGGGAGTGAGTGTGTGAGGGTGAGGAACCGTGGGGTGGAGAAGCTCTCCATCTTCTCCTCTCTTCTTCTCTTCTCTTCTCTTTTCTTCTCTTGCTCGCGGTGATGGAGCTTGGAGGGTGGGGTTTGAGGATGGAGCTTGCTTGAAGCTTACACTTGGATCGTGGATCTATCGAAGTGCGCGGGAGAGGAGGTAACTTGAACGGCATGGAGGTAAGCTCACTACACCCGTAGATATGGATGGCGTGTTGGCTATGTGAGAGGTAGCCATTAGTGCTCGGCTCGGAACGCTTGAAACAATAAGCGGTCCATGGGTCTTGGCGGTTGAGCGAAAGCTCCCACAGTTTGGTTCCATTGCCGGGACCAACGGATTCAAGCCTTGAGCACTTGCGCGCTTCGAATCGAGCATTGGAGTAGGGTTTTCCCCAAACCGGTGCTTGAGATAGGTAGGAAGTGAGGGGGTTGAAGATGGTATTCGATCTCCTTGAAAAGTAGGTTTTTTGCTTTTTGAGATTTATGTTGTGAGATGGAGTAGTGTAGGTATTTACTTTGTGACTTGGGTGCATTAGAGTAGGAGAAAACAAAGAAAAACAAAGAAAATAAGAACTAGGGTTTACTGTTGCAAAACAGGGCAAGAATTGTGCAAAAGTGGTAAAAAACTTGCTAGTGATGCCTAAGATTGGCAAGTGAGCCATTGGAGGCATCAATACCATACTTAGGAAGGGGTATAAGGGCCAAAAGTGGCAAGAAAGGCCACATTGTGCATTGCAAGGTTTCAGGAGAGCAGGATAGAAGAGGAAAGCTTGGTGAGGAGATCTGCTTCAATCTTGGCAATAGAGAGATATTTGGCCAGCCCAGGTAATTCTACACCTTCCCCTATAGTAGTAGGATGGATCTCAAGCTGCTCGACAAGGGGAAAGACCTCCAGCACCCGGCATGACGAATTTCGTGAGAGTCGGCAAAAAGACGCACGGCGCCCAGCGCGTCTGAGTAATGACGACTCTGGTCCAAGGCCCAGAATCGGCCCTCAGACCACTTGACTCAACCCACTCTGCCACTACCACTCGGATGCCCACACTCGGGCCGTCCGAATCGAGCACTTGGACTACCTTGGAGTTCAGCCTCGGCCCACTCGGCCACCTGGCCCAGCCTCGGCCCACTCAGCCCTCAGATACCTGGGTTCGGACTGGCCGAATTGTGCATTTGGATAGTTACGTACGGCCCTTCCCATTTGGCCCTCGGACGTGCCTAATTGGGCACTCGGACCCTGCAATTCGGACCAGTTGGGTCCAGTGTGCAGTTTCACCAACTTTTCAGAAAACTTTACCTGACCTGGCCAACACTCAGCAATGCGAACTGTCGGAAGCCCTTAGAACACTCAGAACTTGATTCTGGCACACGGAATAGGCAAAATCATAGGGTGCAGCCGCTTAGCAGCTAGAGGTAGGCAGTTGCAAGACCAAGGACTTAGATGCAAACCGCTGGGTGGAAAAGCTTGATTGGACCCAAAAACGAACAAGGCAACGAATTAGAAAAACTCTGAACCCCGAAATTGACCCCACAAGCTACATAGAGCGAAAGTCGCATTGTAGATCCACCACTGGGCTGAAACTTTGAGCAAGTGGTTCAAGATTTGGCTGAACAATCCTCCAAGCTGTGCATGGTGTTTACCGTAATGGCCTTGTGGGTCGGGGAGGGACCGCCTCCCAGACCCCCATAAAGAGGGCTCTGCCCCCTCTGCATCCTCCCCAAGTAGGTTGGAGAGAAAACACACGCCGTGATAGGCTCTCCAACTTAGACCCTCGGGCAGTAATGGCCCTACACGAGCATGGATGCTCAGTTGAAAAGGAGCAACCAGAAGTCCACACCTGAATAGAGGCAAACAGAGACCCTAGAATCTTAACGGGCCAATCTAGCCATCAAGGGCAAAAAGGTCACACTACAAGGACACATGTACATTGTGTTCAAACTATGTCTAGTCAAAGCAGAATGCAACATCATCAGGCTACCAATGCGGGGATGACTAGACATGACAGTCCTGACAATAGATGTACCCTGAGCAGTGCTGCACAGACAACCCAAGATCTCCATGGAGAATCCACGTCTGATTGTGCAGCTAGGGACTCAAGGGCATGTGTTAGAAGGCTTGAAGCTGTAAACCAAGACCCGAACGATGAAGACATAGTACCACCTACTTATCTTAGGGTCAAACTCACCGCAAAAAGAGAGCATAGTGTTGATTCTCTCATTGATGAAGGAGTAGATTTCAATATCTTGACTTACGAAGCATGGACTCTACTAGGTCAACCAGAGCTCAAACCGACTGATGTAACTCTTAAGCCTCACGGGAAAAACCCACATGCATTTCTAGGAAAGTGCAAAATCCTTGTAACTATTGAAACAGAAAGCTTGCCAGTCTTGTTTTATGTTCCTCCAAATAGCGAGAATTATGGAAAGGAAATCCTCCTAGGAAGGCCCTTCAAAAAGGCAACGAAGTGTGAAGCCGACTATATAGCACAGAGGATACACCTAGCACTACCAGGTGTGAGAATAATCATGACTTTTAGCAAGGGTGACCTAACCAAACCTCGAGGGAAGGGCAAGGAGCATTCTGACATACCAAGCAAGCCTAGTAATGAGCGCAGGGAGTTGTTGAAAGAGTTGATACAAGCACATGTTGAACAGAGAGAACCAGTAAGTGAGGCCATACTTGAAACAAAGAGGTTAGGAGATAAGCCCAAGGATAGGGCTTGGACTTACAAATATCGTAGAAGATCACAAAAGAAGCCCAAGCCTTATAGACGAAGGCATCCATGGAGAGTTGGCACGATGCCACGATGGATATCCAAGGCGTTGCTTCGTGCTCAAGGGTATTATGCAGGCAACCGATGGATTTGGGCACCGAAACCCCCTGCTAAACCACCTTGGTCAGGAGCCCAAATTAGGTCAAAAGAAATGAGGCATGGGAGGATCCCTAAACGAAAATCCGAGTCTCGGACCAAAAATATTGGAGTGATTGTGCCCCTCACGATTGAAATCAAGGAACAGATTATGATCCATCAAATACTAGATCCTCACGATTGAAATCAAGGAACCGAACATGACCCATCAAATACTAGATTGGAGTGATTGTGCCCCTCACAATTGAAATCAAGGAACGGAACATGACCCATCAAATACTAGATCCTCAGCCTAGCGTGCCTAGCAAGCAGATATCAGAGGGATCCATCGAGTGTGCACGAGGTCCAGTAGTGGCCAAGGAGCCTTTGACTTCCCAAGGGGACAAGGAGCACCACAGGCACAACGTCACTCATGATAGGGTTGATTTCTTAGCAAAGCAATGGAATCCTCCAACAATCAGAAGCAAATCATTCAGCCGCGGTGCCAGATCAGCCTAAGAGTCCTAGGTCCCCTATGTCCTCTCTTCCCAAATGGACCCAGGAGGCACAACAACAGCTGTCAATGGCAAGGGCTCACTCCCAATCTGTGTCTCCATTAAAGCTTCCAAACACCCAAGAGGGGAAACATGACACTGGCCATAGCTCTCGGCCCAAGGATACTCTCGTGCAATGTAACTGGATCAACTCAGGATCGATTTACATAGGTGAGTGTTCAAAGGACAACAAAAGACACGACCATGTCCGATCACCCCAGGGACTCCACACTACAATCCACCAAGAGTAACCAACCCATTGGACTAAACGCCACTGCTCCCAATCAGGGATCACAGCAGTCACAACCCTCGGCTGTGACCACACCCCTTGCAGAACGTGTCCCTAACACTTCATTTGAGGAGGAGGTGCCGCAACCGGTATCCTTGACAACTCCAATCCATCCCAAGCACCTAAAGCCTAGGCTCAAGGAGAAACCCCTCAAAGGTGTTGCCAAGGAGATGACGCACCAAACCACTCAACCTAGTAAGGCTATTCACTGGGCCACGGCTATGTTCCATGAGGACACACTAGAGAAAGGAAATGATAAGGCCTAACCAGGCACAACAACGGTTGACCTAGTCCAAGGTCCTGAACCATTGAGAGATATGCCTTCACTGACCAAGAGAAAGAGGAGAAAACAGCGCAAAAAACAGCAGCTGCAGGTGGTCATGGACCCCAAGAGCACTGAAACCAAGAGCGCTGGAGAGCTGGGGAATAAAGTATCATGTCCATCCACCAATGAACCCATTGATGTCTCTCCTAATAGCGGTGAAGCCTCAGACACATTCATGTGCTTTGAAAAGTTCAAGCAACCGTTGCCATCAACAGTTACTTCCAACACTCAATCCACCGACAATAGAACTCTCATCGACCAATCAAGAGTGGATATAACGCTGCCACAACAGGGTGACAAATTCATACCAGTCACGTCCAAAGAGAACCATGACGCAATGACGAAGCCTCAAAAGAAACATGGAAACACCAAGCGCATGAGCACTCCTAGCATTGATCAATCTTGCTCTTCTAGGCCTGAGCCCCCAGCTATGCTAAAGCCCAGGCAAACTCCTAGAACCTTGTGCGAGATAGCAACCGAGCAAGCCCTCGTCGAACATAGAGGTGTCGAAGAATGCCTAGTTGAGTTGGATGCGAGTGCATCTAATGTCCTTGGTGAAGTCAAGGACATGATGAAGCATTATACCGATATGATTTCCGAACAATATCGACAAATAGCGGTCGACGTTAATTTCTTAAAGAAGCAAAAAAATTTGATAGGGAGTCAACGCCCGGAGGAGGGTGGACCCTCTAGATTCAGTTATAAATGGTGTGGTGGATAGCACTTCCCCAGGAATTGTCCAAATGTGAAATGTGACATTTGTGGGAAGTCGGGCCATCTAGCTACTACCTGTTGGAGTAAGATTAGTTCTCTTCAACAAAGGAGTAAACAACCGAGCCCAGTGAATCATAGAGCGCAAGGAAATAACTTGCAGTAGAATGATGCACCTAGACAAATATTGCAGAGGGGAAAAACAAATATAGAAGAGTTGCCACAAGGCAACGGGGTTAGCCTTATTGAGGCTGTACGAGTTAATGATGTTGAAACCTCTAGCTTAAGGGCCGTGACAAGAGGCCAAAAGGCTAAAGAGGTTGACAAAGATAAGGAAAAGCCGGTTGAGGTAAACCCTAAACAAGGGGATAAGGGGTCGCAAGTTCAGAGTCCTAGCATAGAAGGGGGACTGCTAAAGCCGATTGACAAGAAAGGTGACCCTAAGAAGGATGAGGAGTTGCCAAGAAAGAAGGAAAGAGCCAACAAAGAAGCACCGAAACCGGTCCAAAGACCAAAAGAGAGGATGGTTTGGCGAGAAAAGAGAGCTTTGGCTACTTATCATGACTTCGATTTAGCGAGTTCTCTTTGTGAAGTTAAACCAGATGTGAACCTCTTGCAATTGATCAAATTATCTCCAGGAGTACGCAAGGAATTTAAGAAGATCCTGCGTATCAGGTACATTGTGGAACCTCTGGGCATAGCACGAGTAGGGGAAGATTGGTTTGACCATGCTGAAAAGAACTGCCCTAGGGTTCCAGCTTATGTGGATGGAATATTAGTGGAACATGCCATTGTAGACACTGGATCCTTCGTCAACATCATGAGTTCAGAGTTGATGGAGAGGCTGGGTCTAGGCATTTAGAAAGATAGCTCCACCCTTCTGAGAATGGCAGATGATAGTCTAAGACAACCAGAAGGTTGCGTTACTAAGATCCATGTTACAGTCGCAAGTGTAGAATGCTTCTTGGACTTTAGGGTGATAAGATTTGCAGGACGTCCTAGCTATCGAGTTTTGCTAGGTAGACCTTGGATCTTACGAACAGACTGTCAAGTCGATATACCCACCGATCGAGTGGTTCTAGGTAGAGGTGTTAATCGAGTAATAGTCGATGCTTATCCTGAGTCTCCTCAAAGTGAGAGAGCTCCTTTATCTTCTACTGAATTAGAGACAGCAGACGATCCATCTGGTAGTGAGACATCATCTAGTGATGAATCTAAAGAGGGGTCCACTACAGAGGATATCTATCAGATAACTCTAAATGAGCCGATAGAGCTGCAAGATAGGATAAGAGACGCGGATGTAATTGAGTTGGATCTTGGCACGCCGAATGATTCGCGGCCAATTAAATTAGGGTCTATGCTCAGTTCAGTAGAAAGGGAGGACTATGTGTCCCTAATTCAAGAATTCCGCGATATCTTTGCTTGGAGTTATGATGAGCTGAGAGGTATCCCTCCCAGCCTGGCTGTTCATACTATCCCTGTAAAAGAAGGCAGTCGTCCTGTGCGTCAGAAGGTAAGGCATATGCCTTTTGAATTGAGGGTCAGGCTGTTTGAGGAGTTGCAGAAGTTAAGGAAAGCTAGTTTGATCTTCCCTGTTCAACACATAGAATGGTGTTCACCAGTTGTTATCAGGAAGAAGAAAAATAACCAGATCCGACTATGTGTAGATTTTAGGGAGCTGAATAAGCAGATAGTTAAGGATTACTACCCATTGCTATTTATTGACCAGATTTTGGATCAATTAGCGGGTAGGGAGATATATTCGTTTATGGATTGCTTTGCAGGATATAACCAGATGGCAATTGCAGAAGAAGACAAGTTGAAAGCAACTTTTATTACTGACTTTGGTACTTTTGCATACCAGGTGATGGCCTTTGATTTGTGCAATGCACCTGGATTGTGGCAACGAACCGCAGACAAGACCTTTGGTGACATCTCCCCAGATGAGTTGAAAGTATTCATTGATGACCTGGGGGCAGCCACTGTAAGGGAAAGGATGTTGATTATTTTGAGAAAGTGCTTTGAGGGTTGCAGACAATTTTGTATCGCTCTTAACCCACAGAAGTGTGTCTTTGGAGTACCTTATGGGCTATTGCTGGGCCATGTGGTCAGTTCAGTAGGGATAGCAACTGACCCTGAAAAGATCAAGGTCATAGTTGCTATGAGTCTACCATGCACTCCGAAAGAGGTTCATAGCTTTCTGTCATTGATGGAATGCCTTGTGGATTTCGGGGAGCCGAAAGAGACTTTAGTTGAAGGAAGCAATATTGAGGAAATGTTTAAAATTGATACAGCTTCTATCCCATCTTGATATGATGCTATTACGCATTATTTATCAACAGGAGAGACGGGAGCTGGTTTGTCAAAGTCTGAAAAGAGAAAATTCAAACAACAGGCATTGAAGTTTTCCTTGATCGCGCAGGGACCCTATATCGGCAAGGTGTTGATGATATTTACCGCCGATGTGTGATGCCTGACGAGGTTCCTTTTATCTTAGAAGAGTGCTATGACTCTGCATGTGGAGGGCACTTCGCGGGACGGTTGACGGCGCAAAAAGCTTTAAGAGCTGGATATTGGTGGCCGTCCATCTAATAAGCAGCTTGTGGGGATCTTGTCTAAGATAGTCTCTGAGAAGAAACGAGACTAGGACAGGAAGCTGTATGTGGCAGTATGGGCGTACAATACCACGTTCAAGCAAGCTACCAGCCATACTCCATTCAAATTGGTTTATGGGGAAGAGTGTGTGTTACCCCTTGAAATCGAATTGCCGACCACACGGTTTGCAATTAACCATTCTTTGGGAGATAAGGATTCCCTTTTTGAACGTTTCACGACCTTAGCCCATCTGGAAGAATTGAAGTTGTAGAGCTTATTACACCAAGAGGTAGCTAAGCGTCGGATGAAGCACTTGCATGACCTTAGAGCGAAGAAATATACCTTTAAAAAAGGCCAATTAGTCCTCTATTATGATGCGCGTAGGGAGCTGTTTCCAGGGAAACTGGAACCTAAATGGGATGGCCCCTACAAGATTGTCAGGTTAGGGAAGAATAGGTCTATGGCCCTATTAGCTGATTTACAGGGAGTAGAGTTTAAAAATAGGGTTAATCTTAATAAGATTAAACCTTATTATTTCTAAGTCTGCTAATACAAAGAAAATGCATTGCAGGTCCATGCTAGGAATGATTTGAGACGTGCGGAATAGCTTAAAGTTGGTTGATGGGTCGGTTAATCCCTTATTTGGAACATCCATATCTGGAGCAGAGATACCATCAGGGGAAACTCATCTGGTGGAGCAAAGGATACAAGGTGATTGACAAGAAGATGGAACCTTTGTGTGGGAGATTAAAGTCTTCTGCCATCACTGTTTACGACTGTTGACGAGTATCCCTGTTGAGTTCAATGAAAAAGGTGGGATGGAGCCGTTAGTGCATCCTCTCAACATGCTAAACTTTGATTATCATAATTACGAGTAGAGGAGTTCGCGATGGCAGGCTGTGTAAACCCATTGTGGACGTATACATTATATTTTGACGGAGCATCCAGGGGACCTAATAAAAAAGGAAGTGTTGGAGTAGTAATCCGAGATCCCCGACATCAAGTTACAATGAAGTTAGCTGCTTATCTCAGGGTAGGATTCACTAACAATATGGCAGAGTATAAAGCCTTGATTATGGGACTGCATATTGCCAAACAAGGTGGTATTCGTCGGTTGTTAGTAAAAGGGGATTCCCAATTGATCATGAATCAGCTAGATGGGACATACAGAGTGCGGAATCCCATTCTTTGTATGTATCATCCGATTGCTATGACCCTACTTGAGGAGTTTGAGAGTGTGTCTTTTCAGCTGCTTCCACATTATTGGAATCAGTTTGCGGATTCATCAGCAAATCTTGCTGATGAAGAAAACCTCTTCTTTAATTGTGGTCCTAGTTTGGATATTGTGATCAATGATGAAACATGGCCCTGTTGCTTGTGGGGTATGTTATCAGAACATGCAATATATGGCAGACGATGGTTGATATGGGTAATGCAAAAAGTAAGCGAGACCAATCTACTGTTGTTATCTTGGACCCATAGGTTAATTAGACAACATGTTATGCGTATGCCTCTTGCTATATATGCAGGAGGAATGGGTCATAACCTTATGCATTTAGTTTAGGGCTATGAGCTTGTTTTTCCTCCTTGGAAGGGAGCATATTATTGTATATCTGGGTTCTTCCAGGGAAGGATGTGTAGGTGTTATTATGTTTGATCTCGTTAGGCCAAGAGGGCCAGTTTTGCAAGGTTTTACTATTTTATCTCATTAGGCCAAGAGGGCCGATCAAGTTTTGTAGTGAAGTGATTTATTTCTTTAGGCCAAGAGGGCAGTGTGTCTGTCTAGTATGGGTGCTTTTAACCGTGCTTTGTTTTAGTCCTGTGCTTGACAGATTCCGTGGAGCTGGAGGGAGCCTTTGTCACAGAATCGACGCTTCTTGTGGCCAGTCCAAGTGACATCTATCCTTTATGAGTACTGTGATTTTTATGCTATATGTGTTTGTGTACTTGTTAAGGGGGGTTTTTCGGGACCGGAAGACCAAGGCATGAAGTCTTGAGGTTTAGGTTAAGTATGTTTGAGGGAGGTCGGAGTAGTCATTACCTCCTGTAAAGACATTGTCAAGCATTGAAAGACCTGTTTTAGACGGTAGTCCTAGTGACCCTGTTCTGCTAGCCTGCTAGGCAGCCATTGCAGGAGTTCTTGTTAGTTGTGAGGCAGTTAGAGAAGCCTGCCAGAAGAAAAATAAAGACGATAAATGAAAAGAAACCCTGAATATCTTAAAGACAACAAATAAATATGTAAAGGTGTGTAAAAAGGGATTCTAACCCCTATAAACAGAAAAGGAAAAAAATATTATAAGCAGTTGATCATTGCCTTGCGAAGGCCTGGTAGGTTTCTGGGGACGAGTCAGACCCGGGGCCAATGCCTTGTCTTCCTAGGGGTGGCATTTTGCTAGAAAAGAAGAAATTAAGGAAGGTTGGAGCGAAAATAAAAGTAAGCGTCAGAAAAGGATTAAGTGTCACCTTGCGAGGGCTTGGTAGGTTCTTGGGTATCGAGACAGGACTTGAGGCCGATGCCCTGTTCTCCTTGGGTCACTACGCTCAGCTCCCTCCTTTTTACATGCCCGAGTATGTCAATAAAATAAAAACCCAAAAGAAGAATGTGCTGAAAGAAAGTACTTTGTGATCAGGCTATAGGAGTCCTCGCCTAGTAGGAGCTCCTAGTTGTGTTTTCTTTAGTTAGGTAGGTAGTTTAGACCACCACTTAGGGCAATCTCTTTGCAAGTACTTTTTAGTTTGGCCGTGTTGGAGCAGTTGGTTAGTGACTAGCTTTGGGCCTTTTTTTCGAGTATGCTAGGCCTACTCGTGGATTTCATGCCTTGGTTTGGTTAGGGGTAGGGTGAGCATTGTGTTGTGTCTAGTATATATTTGTTTTGTATCAGCTTGATGCTTCCTTTGGTTGTTTTGTGTAGATCTATTGTGGGATTCGACGGGTTGAGTCGCCCTATCCCGTGGTCGCCAATGAGAGCGGAATTTTGATGCCGAGAAGTGCTTTAAAATAGCTAAAAATTATGAATATCAAGGGAAAAATATTCAACGTCGAAGGCGGTGGCTCGATCTAGGACGATTTTAAGTGTCAAAATGCTTTAAAGGCGCTCGATCGACACTTGTTGATTTTTCATAATTTTTTAGAGTGTCGTGCATGTTGTGATAGCGTTGTATCCACTCTTGATTGATCAATGTGAGTTCTATTGTCAGTGGATAGAGTGTTGCAAGCAACTGTTGCTGACAACGGTTGCTTTGGTTCCTCAGAACACACGGATGTGTCTGAGGTTTCACTGCTTTTAGGAGAGGCATCAGTGGGTTCATTGGTGGATGGAATCGATGCTTTATTCATCAGCTCTCCAGCGCCCTTCATCTCAATGTTCTTTGGGTCCACAACCACCTGCATCTGTTGCTGTTTTCTCTGCTTTCTCCTCTTTTTCTTGGTCAATGAAGGTGCCTCTTTCAACAACTCAGGACTCTGGGCTATATCGACCGTTGATGTGCTTGGTCGGGCCTTAGCATTTCCCTTCTCTAGTGTGTCCTTATGGGACATAGCCATGGTTTGCTGAATAGTCTTGCCCGGTTGTGAGCACTTTGAAAGTGCTGGAGTTGTTGAGGGATTTGGTTGTGACACCTCCTCCACAGGTAAACTACTAAGGACACTTTCCACAAGGGGCATTGTCACGGCCAAGGGCTGTGACTGCTGTGATCCCGGATTGGAAGTAGTAGCAACTAGTTCAGTGGGCTGGCTACCCTTGGTGGATTGTGGTGTCAAGTCCCTAGGGCGATCAGAAGTGGTTGTGTCTTTCGTTGGCCTTTGAGCACTCATTTGTGTAGATCGAACATGAGCTGATCTAGTCGCATTAGGTGGCTCAAGCATATCCTTGGGTTGAGAGCTACAGATGGCATCATGTCCCACCTCTTTGACGATTGGAAGCTTAGATGGAGATAGAGGTTGGAATTGAGGAGTCGCCCTTGACAACTGCTGTGGTGCTTCATGTGTCTGTTTGGGAGAAGAGGGCGTAGGAGATCTAGGACTCCTAGGTGGATGTGCCACTAGCTGAATGATTTTCTCAAGGCTATTAGATGATTGTGCCATTCGCTTTGTTGAGCGAGTAGCCTTGCCATGAGCAATGTTGTGCCTATGATTTTCGTTCTCCCTTGGGAAATCAAAGGCTCATTAGGCACTGATGACTTTTGTGCACGCTCAACGGTTACATATGACATCTGCTTATTAAGCATGCTAGGTTGAGGCTCTTTCTTTCGAACACTCATGTCTGGTTTCTTGCCTCGAGACCTAGAGTTTCTCTTAGATTTCCTCCTGTGCTTCGTTGCTTTTGATGCACTCTGGCCTTTAGTCGACCAGGGAGGTTTAGCAAGGGGTTTTGGCACCCAAATCCATTGGCTGCCTGCATAATACCCTTGAGCCCGAAGCAACGCCTTGGCTATCCATCGTGGCGTTGTGCTAGCTCTCCATCGACGCCTCCGTCTATAAGGCTTGGGCTTCTTTTGGGGTCTTCTACGATATTTGTAAGTCCAAAGCCCGTCCTTGGCATTGTCTCTTGACCTTTTTGTTTCAAGCATGGCCTCACTCACTGGTCCTCGTTGTTCGACCTGTGCTTGTATCAACTCTTCCAACAAGTCCTTGCCCTCGTTTGTAGGCGTGACTGTTATGTCATCACCTTCCTTGCCTTTCCCTTGAGGCTCGATGAGGTCACCCTTGCTAAAGGTGGTGACTATCCTCACACCCTATAGTGTCAAGTGTATCCTCTGTGCCACATAGTCAGCCTCACATTTGGTCGCCCTTTTGAAGGGTCTTCCTAGGAGGGTTTCTTTCCTGCAGCTAGCACTTTTTGGAGGAACATAAAATAGGATAGGCAAGCTTTCTGTTTCAATTGTCGCAAGGATTTTGCACTTCCCCATGAGTGCTTGTGGGTGTTCCCCGTAAGGGCTAAGAGTTGCACTAGTCGATGTGAGCTCTAATTGGCCTAGTAGGGTCCATGATTTATAGGTCAAGATGTTAAAATCTACTCCTTCATCAATCAGAGCATCGATAGTATGCTCTCTTTTCACGGTGAGTTTGACCCTAAGATAAGCAGGTGGTACTATGTCTTCATCTTCCGGGTCCTGGCTTGTAAATTTAAGCCTTCTGACAGATGCCCTTGAGTTCTCGACTGCACGACCAAATGTGGATTCTCAATTGCTGTCTTGGATCGTCAGTGCAATGCTATTCAAGGTACATCTCTCGTCAAGAGTGTCAAGTCTAGTCATCTTGGCATTTGTAGCTTGCTGATGTTGCATTTCGCTCTGACTAGACATGGTATGAACACAATGTCTTTGTGTTCTCGTGGTGTGGCCTTTTTGCCCTTGATGGCTAGATTGGCCCATTGAGGTTCTAGGGTCTCTGTTTGTCTCTATTTGGGTATGGGCTTTTGGCTGCTCTTTTGCAAGTGAGAATCCATGCTTGTGTAGAGCCATCACTTCACTAGGGTCCAATTTGGAAGACCTGTCACAGTGAGCGTTTTCTCTCCAACCTACTCGGGGAGGTGCGGAGGGGCAGAGCCCCCTCTGCGGGGGTCCGGGGGGGCAGTCCCCCCGGCCCGTAGGGCCGTTACGGTAGACACCATATGCAATTTGGAGGACCGTTTATAGCCAAATTTTGAATTACGTGCTCTAAATTTTAGCCTAGTGAGGATCTGTGATGTGCCTTTAGCTCTACATAGCCTTTGGGGTCAATTTCGGGGTTTAGATGCGTCATAACTTGTGTTCTGGATACCTGTCCGATTTTCAGGAGTCCGATTATCAGAATCGGATGTCTGATTTGGGTTGGTCCGATCGGACCAATGGTCCGATTTTGGTCATGTTCGATTGTAGGAGTCGGATCAAAAAGTGGTCCGATTCTGGGAATCGGATTGGACAAGGTGGTCCGATTCTGGCTGGTCCGATTCTGGGAATTGGACCACAGACTGGTCCGATTGTGAGTGGTCCGATTATGGACTCGTCCGAGTGTCCAAGTCGGACGGATTGGTCCGAGCGTTCGATTCTCAAAATCGGACGGGTTGGTCCGAGTACCACGTGGCACGTCCGATCGGGCTGGTCCGATTCTGGGAATCGGACTGTCCGACTCCCGAACTCGGGTGGTCCGATTCTAGGAATCGGACCACAGCGAGTTGGTATGAGTGAGTCGGCTAGCGGCCGCAATTCCCGCGCATTTGACCCCTCCTCACTGTCTAGTGCACACCATCACCACAGACTTTCTAGATCTGATCAAGGCACTTGTTGGAAAACACCAGACTCACCTGGAGCAGCTCGAATCACTGACGCCTAGAAATCAGGGCAGCGCTTCCTCGTCGTGTGAACCTGAAGTTCTCTCTCTCTCTCTCTCGCACAAGGCAAACCAAGGAAATGAGGTCTGTCTTGGCCTCCCAGGTCTCTTAAGGTCCTTTTTGAGCACCACAGAACCTCACAGCTAGTTCCCTATCCTTGTCTCACCCAGAACTTGAATCTGGTCCCCTGTTTCCCTGTTTTAGCCTGTTATACAGCAACAGAAAACCCTACTGTTTGTTTCTTTTTCTTTGTTTTTTCCTATCCTAAATGCATCCAAAACACAAAGTAAATACCTACACTACTCCATTCCACAACATAAATCTCAGAAAGCAAAAAACCTACTTGCCAAGGAGATCGAATACCCTCTTCAACCCCCTCGCTTCCTACCTATCTATCTCAAGCACCGGTTCGGGGAAAACCCTACTCCAATGCTCGATTCGAAGCGCGCAAGTGCTCAAGGCTTGAATCCGTTGGTCCCGGCAACGGAACCAAAATGTGGGAGCTTTCACTCAACCGCCAAGACCCACGGACCGCTTATTGTTTCAAGCATTCCAAGCCGAGCATAATGGCTACCTCTCACATAACCGACGTGCCATCCATATCTACGGGTGTAGTGAGCTTACCTCCGTGCCATTCGAGTTACCTCCTCTCCCGCGCACTCCGGTGGCTCCACGATCCAAGTGCAAGCTTCAAGCAAGCTCCATCCTCAAGCTTCACGCCCCAAGCTCCATCATTGCGAGCAAGACAAGAGAAGAGAAGAGAAGAGAAGAGAAGAGAAGAAGAGAGGAGAAGATGGAGAGCTTCTCCTCCTCGGTCCCTCACCCTCACACACTCACTCCTTCACACTCTCACACTCCCTCTCTGAAGCACAAGCTCAAGCAAGCAAGAAGAAGAAGAAGAAGAAGAAGAAGAGAGCTACTTTTGGCCACACACAAGAATGAGATTCTCATTCACTTTTCAACTTTATATACAAAACCCTAAATCCCTTTTGGGCGGTCATCCCCTTTTTCCCTTTTTTACATGGCCGGCCATAGCCTAGGCCCTTTTTCCCATTGTCCTTCTCTCTTCCTAGCTTCCTTTCCACCGCCCATCTACATTTACAAGTTGCACGGGTGAGAGCTCGACACTCTTTTACAAGATTTCAGGGTGTGCCTTTTTATTTTAAAATGCGCCTTTCCCCTTTTGCCTTTGCCTTGGACTTTTAAGGTTGCCCTTGCGCTTTTGGCCTTTTCTCCTTTTCTTTCTTCAGTCGGGCTACCTTTTTTCCGCCTTTGCCATGCGTCTTTTCCACTTCTTTTTGCTTTCTTCGTGTTGGGATTAACACATGAGCATTAATGGTTGCTGGAAATCAGTCCCGAGACATGGCAAATAAAAACCCGCAACCCGCAAAGAACGGTAATTTCATTTTTACAAAGGAAATTGATGTTTTATGCAATTTGCTTCATGAATATTTGTTCCCATGGGATGATTATGCATTATGTTGTTGTTTGCTATGAGTTTGATCAGTTTATGCTTAGAAAATTAGAAAATCATAAGTGTTGTGACTGAAATTAATGGTGTAAAACCCGTAAAACACATGAAATATGGGGAAATTTGGTGTTTTTGAGATATAAATGGAAAATATAATAAGACACACCAACTAAATTTGTTTTTTTGTTGCAAATGAACCTAAGGGCCACAGCCCACAACTCATTTTGTACTTTTAGTTATTTAATATTGTGAAAAATACAAGAAAAATAGGGAAAATGGAAAAAAAAAGGGAAAAATGGATTTTGGGTGATGAAAATTAAGGAAAAATAAGATGCATGTTTGTGGACGTATGGGGGTTCTAAAGTATGAGGTTTAGCCTCATTTCAGCCCTACCTTTATGTTTTAGTGAGTTTTTATTGCTTTTCATACAATAAAAACATGGAAATGAACCCTAAACCGATCAATAATGCACAACCTAAACGGGTGAGGGGGTAGAGTGTATAAAAGGTATTTAAATGCTGAATGAAATGATGAAAATCTTGCTGGTTTTTATGCATACCATTTAGGTTGGTCAATAATTAAAAATTAAGAACCTAGTAGCACGAGGGTTTCTTGGTGCTAGGTTCACGCAACGCCGTATACGAGTGATAGTCAAATCCATTGAAAGAATGATTTTGCACTAAGCACAATGCTGATTTTTCTTTGTTTTGGCACATGGACATTCACAATTTGCATGAAGCATAAAATGATTAAAAGGTATCAGACAATACCTCCTAGATGCATAGCACCTGTATTCTCTAGATCTTGACCAACGTTGAGTGAGTAAGGTTGTTCCAAGCTGTAGGCTAGGCGTTGGGTCTAAAGGGAAAGAAAGTGAGGAAAATGGTACATCCTGGATACGATTAATTGGTGCCTTGAGTGGAAATATGTGTGAAATGTTATATATGTTTAGCAACGCATCGAGGGGCCAATCCCCAAGATGTAGGAGTCGCAGTGAGGTAGCGACAGTCAATCGTGGGAGAATCTCCTATGTTTGTGCTTCGTGCTATTTGGCAATGTGTTGGGACTCCCTCTGAAGAGTGTTAATTGTGTTAGAGTTGGACTATGATACGTGATACAAATGCAAGATGTTTAGGAAGATGATGTATGTGTCATCCATGCTCCTAGCCGCGAGGCCGTGGGGTTGTTGAGCGCATGATAGAGGTCCGGCTAGTGCATGAGCCAGTGCCGGCCCGTTTTAGGTCCCATCAGTCTTTACCATGATAAACCATAGATTCCCTATCACCTTGGCTCTTAGTTGAGCCAGCCTCCACACGGTAGCATATATCAGCTATCTTCTAGGATGTCATCTCATTGACATGATTTTGTTTCAAATTTAGACCATTCAGGGGTTTCTTAGCCAGTCTGCCTTCCCCGTTAGGGCTGCACTGATTTCCATCTAGCTCATGGCTTTGGAATGTGGGATTTGCTACACTAGGAACCAAGGTTCCTAGGCCTTAGGATCTTTATAGTTTTTGCCATTCTCCATAGTGTACCTATCATTTTCACCTTCAACATGACTAACATTTAGTAAATGTTGCCAATCCTTATGAATTTCAAGAGTGTGGGGAAAACTCCAATAGCTTTCCCAACATCTCTAAATACATCTCTCATAATCTTCTACTTGAACCTTTGCCTCCTTCAATGACTTAGGGATTCTCATCCTAACTTGGAACTACTTATTTATTTCTTCCAAGCCACTGACAAAGAGTTCACCAAGCACATCTTCTGGTAATTGACTTCTTGGCCAAAGCTTTAGAATGTCTTCAAAGGCTCTCTTGTACTCTTTGACCGAGGTATATAACTCTTGCCAAATCTATATAAGTTGTCCCAAGACTTGAGTCATGGGAATCTTCTTCTCATATGCATCTAAAAATCTATCACATAATTTCTCAAATGATTTTATTGACCCTCTTGGGAGGCTCCAATACCATTTCCTAACCTCTCCCTTTAGGGTACTCAAGAACACAAGCATCTGATGTAGATCATCGAACCCACTTGCAAGGCAAGTTAGGCCATATTCTTTCAAGTGTAGTATGGGATCTTCATACAGCAGCCCATGAAACACTGGAAGATCCCTATAAGGAGAAGGAAATATCGTCCTCTTCTTTGGGATCAAGAATGGGTCATCAAAATCTTTGTACTCCTCGTGATTTAATAAAAGTGTGTCAGGGCCTCTAATCCCTTCTGTTTCTACCTTTATCAGTGTAGAAAGGTTACTTGCTCCATGTACTTCCCTTTGTGCAAACTCACTCAGTGGTCTAGGGAGTCCTTTAACTTTCAACATGTCATTTCGATCCCTTCTTAGAGGATCTTCCATACCTTGTCCACTTAAAGGCCATTCCATAATGGATTATTCAAGAAAATTTTCCCTTCAACTAAAGAAGATATATCAGCATGATTTAAAGCTTGAGGGTCGAGTCTTTTGAGAAACAGATTTCCCTCAACAACTAAGGCTTCCAACGTCCTTATGAGGTCTAATATTTTGGCATGGTGATCCACCACATGGGACATTTCAGCCACAAGAAATTCCCATTGTATGTCATTACTTTTCCATGGCGTTACCACTTTAGCATGATCGTTGATCAATACTATTAAGAATCGCATGGTGGGGGGACTTGCTTGAGCTGCGGCAAACACACATTGTATATACAAGAGGAAGCTCAGTCAAGAACACAAGAAGAGAGATGGAGACCAAAATGTTTTCTTGCTGGTTTTTTCTTCTTCTTTCACACACTATATAATGTACACAAAGTATAGATAAGATAAAACATAAAGGAAAGTGGCCTACTAAGTCAAACAGTGCATAACCAACTACACTAATCGATTGGTGCTACCTCAATACCAAGAAAGTATCTCAGCTCACCCAAATCTTTCATCTCAAACTTCTTCTTCAAGAAGTCCTTAACTTCAGCAATCCCATTGTCACTGTCACCTCTAATAATCAAGTCATCCACATAGATGACTATGATGACCAAACCTAGATCTCCCTTTCTCACATAAAGTGAGTGATCAGCATCAGAAATACAAAATCCAATATTGACAATATACTCTCTAATCTTGTCAAACCATGCTCTAGGTGCTTGCTTCAGCCCATAAAGCACCTTCTTTAACCTCCACACATATGTGGGATGCTCTAAAACCTCATAACATGCTGGTTGCTCCATATACACTTCTTCTTGCAATTCACCATGCAAGAAGGCATTCTTAACATCCATTTGCTGCAAACTCCAACCTTTGGCTACTGCCAAGGCAATCATGCACCTAATAGTCGCCATCCTAGCAACTCGACTGACTGTCTCGTCATAATCTATGCCATATGTTTGAGCATAGCCTTTTGCAACTAGCCTAGCCTTATATCTGCTAAATGAACCGTCTGCATTATGCTTGACTTTGTAAACCCACTTACATCCCATAGCTTTCTTACCCTTAGGTAAGGGTACCAAATCCCAAGTCTTATTGGCTTCTAATGCAGCCATCTCCTCATCCATTGCTGCATCCCAATGAACATGACCAATAGCATCCTCAAAACAAGTGGGCTCAACATCCTCAACTAGTCTCACCATATAAGCATAATGGTGAGCTTCATAACCTTCAAAACCAAATCTTTTAATAGGGTATCTGACCATGCTAGATCTACATACCACCGGATCACTCAATGGATCATTTACATTACTATGAGCTCTCTGTGTACCTGGTGTCCTGGCAGAAGGAATACAAAGCTCATCATCCAAGCTCTCCAAACCACTAGAATCTCCATCCAATCCCAAATGACTGGTAGATGCATCATTACCATCCAGCACTTTCTTCTTTCCTTTGTCCTTCCGTGCAACACTTATAGATCCATCTGAAGATGTGGGGCTACTCCTTAGTCTCCCAGACCAAGGGCTCACTGTAGGTGTAGTACTAGATGATGTTTCTGGTCCACTAAGACTCCATGATTTTTGTTTATCTTTCTACACATAGTTGTCCTGATCATTATCATCATCCAAAACATCACCGACAGGTTTAAACCAACTTCCCATCATCAAAGATAACATCCCTGATCACTCTGAACTCACCTGTGGCAGGGTTATAACAGTGATACCCTTTTTGCTCTAAAGAGTATTCAATAAAAACACATTTTTCTGCCTTTGGATCAAGCTTCTTTCGTAGCTCATCTGGCACATGAACGTATGCAACACAGCCAAATACCTTCAAGTGCGATACATCAGGCTTCTTGCCAGTAAAGCATTCTTCAGGAGTCATCCCATGAATTGCAGCTGTGGGAGTTCTGTTCATAATGTAAACAACAGTACGGACAGCCTCAGACAAAAAATGTTTGGGCATATTCTTTTCAGCAATTAATGCCCTTGCAACTTCTGCAATATGCCTGTTTTTTCTTTCTGCAACACCATTTTACTGTGGGGTATATCTGCAAGTAAATTGCCTCTTTATCCCATGAGTCCTCAAGAAGCCACTGAACTCATTAGAGAGGTTCTCTCCCCCTCCATCTGATCTCAAGCACTTTACTTTTAAGCCTGTTTCTATTTCAACAGTTGCCTTAAAAGATTTTAAGTGCTCAAACACATCACTTTTTTCCTTCATGAAGTATACCCATAACTTCCTTGAACAATAATCAATAAATGTGATAAAGTATTCATTGCCACGAAGAGATACATTCTGTGTAGGCCTCCAAACATCTGTATGCACTACATCAAGTATTTTTCTACTCACTTCTCTATCATGCAAGAAGGGTTGTCTTGCCTGCTTACCAAACTAGCATGCTTCACAGACTTTATGCAATTCTGCAACTTTAAAAGAAGGCAACCCTGTAACCAATCCTCTAGACTGCATTAATTTCAACCTTTGCACATTTGCATGTCCAATACGTTTATGCCATATTTCAATATCTGCAACTACTCCTTTTCCTTTAGCATACATAGCAGCATCCATTGCAGGAATTCCAGCATTCAAAGTGAACATTCGGCCAACTCTACTTCCTTTTGTGACCAACCTGCACCTATCATTAAAGTCTTCTACAAAACAACCTTTTGCATTGAATCAGACCTACAATCCCTGCTCTACCATTTGGCCAACATATACTAGATTCTTTGTAATTGATGGCACATGTAATACATCTGTCTGACTCTTTGTCTGGCCATCATACAAGGACAAGGGAACCTTTCCAATGTGTGAAATTGGGTGGCATGAATCATCACCTGTCTATCCAATGGTAGCAAGTTGATCCACTATGTTCTTGATCTCTGTAGTGTAGGCCTGAATGCTTCTTCCATTCCTAGACATGTTATTGAACTTCTGCTTTAGCTGAATCTTTCTTGCATGTGTTACATTTCCAAAACTCTTCATGAGTATGTCCCATGCATCCTTTGGAGAACTGCATCCAGTTGTTTATATAACCATAACATTTAATATAAATAAGGAAAACCAATGTAATACCTTGCATGCTCTCTCAGTCCATAGCTTATGAGCCCTTTTCTGATCATTTGTCGGATTCCTTTCATGCATTTCAGGTTCAACCTCATTAACCTGTACATAAGTCCCAATAACCTTTGCCAACCAAAAAATTCTTCATATGGAACTTCCATAAAGAAAAATTTTTGTTGTTCATCTTTTCTCCCACAATTTGAGTGATATTGCTAGTGCCTTGAGAATTTTCCGTAGTTGCAGCTTAGATATTCAGTGATCTATATAACCTGTAAGTATCTGACTCCTTTTTCTACAGTTTAGGACCAATTTCTTGCTATTTAGGACAATCTCCTACAATTTAGGACAATTTTCCTGACAACTTGCTTGCTATAAATTGTATTCCAATAATGAAAAAACATAGTCAACTGAGCATAAAACAAGATCAGATCAATTCAAAACATTCTATGGTAGTGGCAAAACATCCCAGCAACAAACTATGTCCATATAAGTATCAATGTTTGTACTGTATGCAAGTAGCAGTACCAAATACAGCCAGCCCACTGCTATAACCAATAGTATTTTCTCTGTTAAAACAAAAGTTGTTAGACCTCAAAACAGCCCCAAAACATCTCATTTAGTTTCCACTCTATGCAAAAGTTGATACATGTCCAACCGGTCACAATATATTGCATGTATGTCAAGTGAAGATGATACCCTGGTATAACCAGTAACAAATCAATCCAAAAAAATTTCTTTCCACACTCACGATATCCCAAAAAGCATCTACCACACAAGTGGTATGATCCAAGAATTTGTCAGTAGTAGTAAATAAGCATCACAGATACTTCAATCCTATAGGTATATTGTTTCCAAATTCAAGACATCAACCAGTTCACTGTTTCCAGCCTACAAATAAGCTCCAAAACTGAGCATTTAACACTCCAATATCATGCTCAAATGCATGATTATAAGGGAATATACATTGTTAGGATGAAAACCACCAATGCCCTGGAATCACATGTTCTTTATTGCAGTAAATAGCCAGTCTGCAGAGGACTGTCCTGAATATATCAAAATCTATGAGGAATTCAAAAAAACTTTCTTCTGCAAAGTTGTGGACCAGGTTAAAACGGTCATGATGTATGGGCCGTTTCTCCAAAAAACATTTATGTAGCAAGATATAGCGTCTGCAAAAAAATGGGCTTCAGGCACAATCTCCTTTGATGATGTTTTCTTCATATATGTTGTATTGATGTCAAATGGTCACTGCCAAGCCTTTAGGCTTTAGGTGTTAATGCTCTTATACCATGTTTGAAGAGAAGGAGAGAGACAGAGTGGAGCAGAAGATGAGTCTCAGCTCATTGTTGTTGTTCTTCCATTATTTTTCCATCATACTAACCGAAAGAGACTTACACACATAGGTATGACTAACCCTCAGGGGAGTCACTCATGAATATATGTATATATAACGTGAGTTCAAAATAAGGGGTTTTTAAAACACCATTTTTGTATATTTTTAACATACAAAAGGGTGTCATATAAAGGGGTTACTTATAGATTGAATAGAAAAGGGTTGTGTTTTATTGAAGAAAAATTCACAAATTAGGATATTCATAAATAGGCCATGAATGCACGTTATATAGAGAATATATATATAGTGGACCCCCGAGGACTAACTAAGACTAACTATGGTTAAGTCACTGACTACACCGACTTATTGAATGTCACACACATGTACAACTGTATCTAGCTAATGTTGGTCACACACATAAAGATAGACTAAGTGAAGAGTAACAAAAGCTTGATATTCTAACATAACCAATGAGTTTTAGGGCCTTATCCTTCTCATAGAGCAACCCATGATCTATAGTGGACTTTACATACCGCATAATCCGTCTAACAACATCCAAGTGTGGCTTTTTGGGCTTCTGCAGCATGAACTAATGTATGAGCCCAATAGCATAACTCAAGTCAGGCCTAGTGATGGTCAAGTAGATCATCATCTACCTATACATAGTCACATCATCAATTTCAGCTCTAATACTAATGTCCAACTTGACATTTTGATCAAAAGGTGTATCCAGTGGTTTACATTCAGCCATGCCATATTTCTTCAGCATTTCAATGGCATAGTGCTTCTACTTCAGCCATAAACCATTTTCAGCCTTGATAACGTCAACACCCAAGAAATACTTTAGTTCACCTAAGTCTTTCATATCAAATTCAGATTTTAGCATCCACATAACATGCTGTATCCCCAAGTCATCATCACCTGTGATTATCAATTCATCAACATAGATAAGCAACACTACGTAATTAGACTATGATCAGCCTTGCCAATAGTGAATCCCAAACTCTACAAGTAATTACTAATCCTTGCATGCGAGGCTCTTGGAGCCTTCTTAAGCCCATACAAAACTTTTTTCAGCTTGCATACATAATGCTGAAAATCAGGTGTACATACCCTTCATGCTAATCCATATAAACATCCTCTACTAAATCACCATTGAGAAATGCATTCTTAATATCCATTTGCTGCAATTTCCAGCCTTTAGCAACATCTAATGCGATCATTGTTTGTATGGTTGCCATCTTGGCAATAGGGGTTGAATGTTTTCTCATAGTCTAACCCATACTGCTGAGCATATCCTTTAGCAACCAACCTAGCTTTATACCTCTCTACACTGCCATCTGACTTGCATTTAATCTTGTAGACCCATTTTTAGCCAAACATATCTCCCCCTCATCATATCTCCCCCTCACTAACATAGTGGTGTCCACCACATCATATCTCCCCCTCACTAACATAGTGGTGTCCACCACATCATATCTCCCCCTCACTAACATAGTGGTGTCAATGGACAATGAGCCATATTTTTGCAATCTCCCTATCCATGGAGATACCATCGTACCACTAGGGCTTGTCAATGCAATACTCTGTTGGGAATCAATTGTAGAAACATGTGTAGAAGGCATATCTTATGGCATCTCATTGAACATAACATCTCTCCTCACTAATGTCTCCCAAGTAGACGGATCATAGCATTTATATGCCTTATTCTCCTGCAAATAACCAATAAAGACACACTTATGTGCTTTCAGATGCAACTTCTTCCTCTTCTCATCAAGGATGTGCACATAAGCAAGACAACTAAATACTTTCATGTGACTGATATCAGGCTTGTAGCCATATAGCTTCTCAAATGGTGTCATATCATGAATACCTACAGTGGGAGTCCTGTTCAAGATATACATGGTTGTCATAATAGCCTTAGCCCAATAATAGAGTAGCATCTTCTTCTCATTCATCCTTGCATGAGAAGCTTCCATTAAGACCTTGTTCTTTCATTCAGCTACCCCATTCTGATTTGGAGTGTAATTGCATGTAAGCTGCCTACCTATGCCATTTTCACCCAAAAAAAAGTCAAATTCATTTGGCACATACTTCTCGCCACTATTAGATCTCAAACAAGAGATGTAGCAGTCAAATTCCTTTTCAACTTGCTGCTTAAATTGTTGAAAAATAGCAAACACCTCATCCTTTGTTTTTAGTATATAAACCCAAGTATAGCAATTGAAGTCATTAATGAATGTATCATAATACTTAGAGCCTCCCATAGATACATTATGGGGTTGCCCCCACACATTAGAGTGAACCAACTCTAACGGTCACTTACTATTTCTTACATGCTTGTTGACAAATGGCAACCTTGATTGTTTACCAAACTGACAAGCATCGCAGTCATGACCAATATTCGTGTAAGCGAACTTGGGTATACCTATAACAAGTTTTTTTTGTATCATTTGCAGCCGTTGAAGATTAACATGCCCCACTCTTTTATGCCATATTTCTAAATCTCTAACTGTGCCAAAGCCATGTGCAAACATGGCTGATTTCAACTGTGGCAAAGTGGCATCAAGAGTAAACATCCAGCCATTCCTATGAGCACGAGTAATCAATTTGCAGCCATTATGAAACTCTTCAATGAAGCAACCATGCTTATTAAACCTAACTTGCAAATTTTTCTCAGTCATCTTGCCCATAGACAATAGATTTTTAGTAATTGATGGAACATGCAATACATCATGTAAGTTCTTTTTCTTGCCACTTTTCATTACCAAAGGGACTTTGCCTTTATGTTTAATCCTATGCTTTGTGTCATCCCCTGTGCATACATAGCCATTCCTCTTAGGCACTATGTCAATAAACTAGTCACCATGAGGCGTCATATGATTCAATGCCCTCCAATCAATACACCAAACAACATCCTGAGTAGACTTCTTAGCAGCCCTGTCTTTCACATATGTCATGGAAAATAGTCTATCCCCAGAAGCATCATCTGTTTGACTGGACAATGCATAATATCCATGCTACTTGCCCTTTTGATTTCCCTTCTTCTTTCAACAATCATTGGCAATATCACCGTACTTTCCATAGTAGTGACAATCCTTATCCTTATTAGGATTGTCAGATGGACGTTGCTACTGCCAGGAGCCTTTGCCTCTAGGGCTAGATCTCCCCTTGCCTCTGAAATTTCCACTTCCTCTTGCATTTGAACCCTACTAGTTATTATCCCCATAAGATACATTTTGCTTGCCTCCTCTACCAGAACCATAACCTCTACTAGAGCTGCCATGACTGTGTTGATATGAATAAAAGACAATATCCTTGCTCTTGGAGCTGCTAGAGCCTATAGCCAAGCCAAGTTTAACTTCCTCATGAATAAGCAATGCAATAGGTTCATTGAAATCTGGGATTTCAACCCCCATAGATATGGAAGAATCAAATGACTTATATTCAGATCCCAAGCCATATAATGTCACTGCAACCATGTCTTCATCCTCAACTTTTATGCCAATGGATGCCAGCTGATCCGCAATCATCTTAATTTCTGTGACATAATCCTGTATACATCTGCCTTTTCTCTCCACGTTGTTGAATTTCTGTTTTAATTGTATCTTCCTACTGGCACTCGTAATTGTGCCATAATACTTGATCAATATGTTCCATGTATCTGTTGGTGACTTGCAGTTCATGATCTGCATTACCATAGCATCCGAGATACACAAAGATAACCAATGTAGCACCATGCAAGCTCTTTCCACCCAAGCTCGGAGCACTCATTTTTTATCAACTGCAGGATTCCTCTTTGGGATTTCAAGTTCAACTTCAACACCTGTCACCAAGTCCCAATATCCTTTACCTATCAAGAAGTTCTCCATGCGGAACTTCCATATGGCATAATTATTGCTGTCAAGATTTTCCCCCACTATGCGGGTTATGTTGTCGGTTATGTCTGCATTTGCCATATTGTAACAGACAATAGCTAGTTAATGCTTGACTTCTTGCAAGCCAACAAGTCTAGCACTGACCAATTGCAGTCTTTGACTGTTTATAATAGTTTTCTACAACAAAATGTTTGCTATAATTAGGGTATTTCAGCCCACTAACTTATTAAGAACATCCACAAACATGTGGCATAACCTGTAGGTACATCAGTCAACACATAGACCATGTAGTTGATGTATCTCTATATCATGCAACCTTATTGTAGTCAACCAAACATGCAAACTGAAATCTAAAGACTGTCAATGACCAACATCTCTTTCAAGGCCAAAATTGAGATGTATACATGTCATACATGCTCCAAAAAGCTCTTAGACATCTGCTAATACATGTAGGAGTCCATACATGATCATGCAAGCACAGTTCAGTGCATATATATCAAGTACAAGTGTTAAATACCTTGCCTCTAGGTTGCAATCAACCAATACTCAGTCAAAATAGGTTTATCTAGCTCCAAAATATCCTCAAAGTACTTCATACATGTGCTATCAAGTGTAGGGGTCAATACATGACCATACAAACAACCATAGGCACTTTGTCTTCAACATGCAATGTCATAGAATGCATTCTCTATTTGCAACCAGCCAAGATAATATCAATGCATTTGTTTCCAACTTCAAACTTCAGCTTTCATGAACATTTAATGCTCATTTCGGTCCTCTAGACATTCAATAGACATATGCCATGTGATACATTTGACAGAAGCTAACCAATGTTATGTGATACTTCAAGACCAATGAGTAGTTGTTGTCCATAGTTTTATGATATTTTTAGCCTACTATCATATGCTTCCAGATCTGAGTATTTTCTTCAAGAAACTGCAACTCAAATGCATATGGCACAATACATATATCTTCTTGAGCATATCTATGCTCTAATGAGACCTTCCAAGCATGTCCAAGAACTCCAAGTTCTTTCGAATGTCAATGTATGCTATACATTCACTATTTACAGTAGTGCATGCTCTGTTCTAGGTTTGTGTACCTATAGATCAATTCATATCTCATCTCCAAGTCAAGCATTGCATTGTTAGGTCATCAAAGCTCCTTTCAAAGTATGTATGCAAGCTCTAGATCACTTGAGTAGTGATTATTGTCTTGATTAGCAGTCATGGAGATCCATTTTGATAGCAAGCACAATCACGTGATGCAGCCTAGGGGGATCAACAATAGTCTTTCACACTAATGATGGTCAATGCCTTATTCAAAGTGCTCAAACAAGCCTCCACAATGCTCCAAACCATGCTTAGACAACATCTCCTTCAAGCAAGATGAAATACCTTCAACACATACCTTGTAAAATAACAATGGCAGGCAGCTTGCTATTCATTGGAAACTTTGGCCTTCAGTCTTGAATTCTTCTTCCAAAATTCTATCCACCACAGAGCCCATTCATGGTTGTGATACCATATTTAGAAATGAGACACATGTAAAGGAGAGGAACACAGAGAGCTTAGTCATACTCTCTTTTTATTCTTTCTATTATTCCATTGTTCTTCTTCGCTTACTCAAGTGTAAGTCATACACTGGGTTTAACTAACCACGACTAACTCTAGTTAGGTTACGCTAACCCGATCTATTAAATGTCCCACACATGTAGAGTTGGACACAGCTAAGATACTGTCGGTCACACATAGGATAGTGAGCTTGAAGTCTCAAACACCAAATGTCTCCTCTTGTATCCTTCTCTATACGGCCTTTGGGCTGTTGCTCGAGCCTTCTCTTCTACCTTAATATCCAACTTTTTGACCTTTGCATAGATTTCTATCAAATTTAGCCTTAAATCATGCATGCCTTTGATTAATTCATCCACAACATCACATTTAAGAGCTGGACCAACAAGTACAGTCGATTGTTTTGCCATAGCCACAGGTGCCTTGGCTGCAATTTCAGGCCCCTTCTGAGCAATGGTAGGTGTGGTCGCTATACCCCATCTTAATTTCATCCACTCTCTCTTTACCAACATATGCACTCCCTCAGTTACATTAGCCCAATCTAATTTCAGTCTTGTTTTAGAAGAGGCAACTTCCAAATGACCAGTCAACTTCTCCTGCAAGATAGGATCTGCAACCTTCAGAAACGAATAAATTTTCTGACTCTCCAATGATTGCTACTCATTGGCATCCAATTGCACATACCAAATTTCAAATTCACGAAGAAAAGTTGTAGCAACTAACCCTTTATTGGGATTTTCAATCAAATCTGTAAATGTCTTTTTAGTTACTGTAACGTGCACGCCTATCTAGGCATGTTTTTAGCGATCCACAAATCTAAGCAAAAAACCCTGTAACATTCCATGGGAGTGTTGGATGTCGCCACTTAGATCTCAATGGATTACTAAAAATGTGCCTGGGCAGCTGGGCACATTACAGCTGGTATCAGAGTGAAACTTCATAATGATAAATGATTGATTAATGTAAGGTTCGTAGACATATCCTAAACAAAATAAGTGAAGTGGTATGGCTTGATTGTTAGGCACATTTTGCACCCACGAATATTGACATGCAAGAGAAGAAATTCCTTCTCAAGCAAATTAATGCACCCAAGCTAGGTGGAAAAGGAATAGATGTCGCAGCAGAGGCAAAGATATGGATTGAATCAATGAATAATTATTTCTCTACCACAAGATCTGCTTCTGCCAATCAAGAAATGATTGTCAAACTTAAGTTAGCTGGCTAGGGTTGGATATGGTTGAAGTAATGGTGCAAAGATTGAGGTGTTTCTGAAGCCGCTATCACTTGGGTTTAGCTAAAAGATGTTGTACGTGGATGATACCTTCCGCCAACCTACCAGACTTTGAGGATGAATGAATTATTTAAGCTCAAGCACTTGGAATTAACCTTGGAATCCTACTACTCAAATTTTGTAACCCTACTAAAATATGCACCGCCCATGGATATTGCGTAGCAAGTATCCAAGTTTTTCCATGGTGCTTGAACACTCCTCTGAATCATCATCTTAAACCAATGTGTCCAATAGACTTGGAAGATGCATTACTTCGAGCCAAGCCAATCATCCAAGAATTTAAATCGGGCAATTGTGACAAAGATGATTCCTGAGATTAAGACAAGAGATGCCACATGTGCAGAGAGATAGGGCACATCCATAGGAGATGTCCCAACCATTGATGCTTCCACTACAATGAGCTACGGCACATCCAAGTAGAGTGCCCTATGACTTAAGTTGAGGAGCCTCCAAGAAAATGAAGCTATGCAAGTGCAATCTTTGGATATATGGAGGAATCAAATGAAGATGAAGACCTAGAACCCACTACACCTCTTTAGCATGACTAGAAATCCTAGAAATTTTATTGACATGAAATACAACTCGTATTGGAATAGACTTTACTCTTGTAACTACATTTAACCCGAGTAATATGAGTTGCACCAATATTGAGCCTCGAAATTACGAGTGATCAGAGATACTTTAGCAAGGAATGACAGTTACAACTTGCGATGAATTTCTCTTAAGTTGTTTCTTCTCAACTAATATAGATTGGGTCTTACCAGAATGTCGAAGCTTGGGAGTATTCTTTGGTATTAAAAGCAAAGACAATTGTCCATGGATCTTAGTCTAGATATAAAAAGAGGAAATTTTAGAAACAAAATTTCTGCGATAAAGGACCACTTTGGTTTGCTAAAAGGATCCTAGGACAATTTGGTTTAAAGAAGAAAATCTTGCCAAGGACAACCAGGAATCTTGTGACCCCAAGTGATAAAGCTCAGTGTTTTTTCTATTGCAAGGAGTCAGGACATTTCAAAAGGGAATGTCCAAGGCACCCTAAACACCAATGCTCCTAGTGCCACAACATTGGACATATCCATGTCAATTGTTGCAACAAGACTCAAAGGGAACTTGAACTTACAAGGAATGAAGTTATACAAGCTTCACTGATCCAGAATTTACCAGGAAATTATCAGATACTTAGGAACAACCTAGAAGATATTCATGAAATGTAACTACAATAAACTTTTCTCTTGTAATCCTTAAATACAATAAGTTATTATTCAAAAATATCATGTGCTTATGAGTGGTTATAGTGTTGCCACGAGTGTGTGATGGGTCCTACCCCCCACAGGTTCGAGAATGAAATCCCTACTTCTTTTGAGATGAGGAAATCTCGAGTTCTCTAAGGGGGAGAGGATGCAATATCCCTGCTCCCTCTCTGCATAAAATCCCCCCCTATAATTTTTACAATCAATTGAAATTTGTTTAATCTCCCTCCCTCTCTTGTTGTCACCAAACAGGTGGCGGGGGAGGAAGAAGGAGAGGAACAAAATGCCAAAGAGAGAGAGAGAGAGAGAGAGAGAGAGAGAGAGAGAGAGAGAGAGAGAGAGTGTGTGTGTGTGTGTGTGTGTGTGTGTGTGACACAAAGAGAGAAGGAATATTCCAAGGTTCTTCATCTTTTCCCCTCCTTAGAGGGTGACCACATGCTCCTTCCCTTCCCCACAAACTTAATCCCTATTCATGTGAGCTTCCCCCCCCCCCCCCCCCCTTTCTGCCATCCACTTGAGCAAGAGGCTACTAGGATTCCAATAGGGGTTGTGCCTAGAAGAAAGGAAGATCAAGAATGGCCCCCAAGCAAAGGATGTTGAGTGCAGGTGGAAATCCCACAATCCACAATCAAACCTCAAGCGAGGGTATCACTGCCAATACAACTACGGTATTGAATATAAATAGTACATTTCCAAGTTGTAGTTGCTTGCTTTGATTTTAGCATGGGACACATCAAGACCGTACTATGCTGCAATAGAATAGGTCATTGAAAAGGATAAATCTCATCTCAAATATTCGAAGATGAATTTTACGAAGCTCTTGTATCAAGGGAAGTTAATTGCACCTAGTTACTATGTGACAAATCCATGCATAGCATAAGCAGCATATAAGATTCTAAAGTATTAAGCATTGATAAGTCTTCGATTAGTCTTTACCTAGGACAATGTTGTTTAAGGTGCGTAAGGTTACCTTGAGGGCTATGCACATAGATGGTACATGCATCGGGAAGATTATATGAAATCTACACCAATGGCACATGAAATGACCTTGCATTAAAAAGTCTTACATCCATCCTATGAAGGTTTCGCATTAAATAAGGATTGAAGAGTTTACCTTATACTGCCAAACCATGAATTGATTACACCTTGCACAATAATTTGGGAATTATGTCAAGAATCGCGTGGTGGGGGGACTTGCTCAAGATGCTGCGCCGAACACACACAGAATGCACAAGGAGAAGCTCACTCAAGAGACAAGAAGAGAGATAGATGCCAAAACGTTTTCTTGCTGGTTTCTTCTTCTTCTTCCACACTTTTTACAATGAACACAAAGTATAGATAAGATACAGCATAAAGGAAAGTGGCCTACTAAGTCAAACAATGCATAACCGACTACACTAGTCGACTGGCACTATAACTATGCCAGTTGTAAATAGGTGTAACAACCTGAATATAATAAGTAATGAGTCAGTGGCCATGTGAGAGTCATAATGACCACCGATGTGCTAAGTGTAGATGTGTGGACCCATCTAACCAGGCGGTCCATCATTAATGTCCGCATGTGTTGAGCTTGTCATCTCAACACTCCCCCTCAAGCTCAACTACATTTTTGCAACTCCAAGTAAGCTTCGAAACTTTTGAAGCTTCTCTGTACCCAATGCCTTCGTGAAGATCTCAGCTATCTTATCCTGTGTGCTGACATACACCAAATCAATCTCACTTGCTAGTACCTTCTCTCTCACAAAGTGGTAGTGTATCTCAATATGTTTTGTCCTGGCATCAATTGTATACTGCTCATGTTGTCACAATAAATGACAACTGGACCTTCAACCTACACATCTAAATCAGCCAATAACTTTTGCAGCCATACTACCTCACATGCTGCAACAGCAGCACCTCTATAGTCAGCCTCTTTACTCGACAAAGCAATTGTAGATTGCTTTTTGCTGTGCACAAATCGGATGCTGTATGCTTACGTAGTGAGAGCCGGAAGGTCCCCAAGAACAAAAGAACTCTACTTTTTGCACAAAACTCAAGGTAGAAAGCATGCACGTCATGAACAAGAGACCAATTGGGTGCAATCTCCCCCCATGCCTTGTGTGAGTGCCCCACAAATCATGTATTTTATGTATTAATCATCTTCAAGCTCAAATAATAGTCCAAATTACAAAATAGCACGCTTTTGGCTTTTGAGTTTGCTTTAGCACAAAATAGAAATAAAGCTAATGGATGGGCGCCCAAAGAGTCAGGCATACCCAATACAATGTCCAAATACAAATATCATAATTGTGCGCCCATGCACATACAAAATAATAAATAAATATCCAACGCCTTAATAAATAGGCACGACAAAATATAGGCGCCATGCCTAAGGTATGCACCCATCAAAATATAAGTGATAACTCGAATACACGCTATCCTCCAATGCTTTCCTCCGCCACTGTTGCTATCTCTACACATCAATTGAAGCATTCACAATCGTTAGTAAAATAATACAATTAAATCGACAAAAGTGAATACCTAGCAGTCTTCAGCTATATAATAAATCAACTGGTTAGAAATCAATCCTAACCTTAATTTATCATGAGTGCGCACTCTAAACTCATAAACATTTATTAATTTAATATGTATTTTACGGAATCACCCGCTATGGAATCACCCATGTACACACTAAATTAATAAAACACCCAAAAAGGATAAGCGTCCCCATCAAATTCTCGCACAAAGAATACACTTTGTGTATGAGCCCCAGTCAACAAAGTTTATGAAATCCACCGTAAAACCTCACGGAATCCACCGTGGCATGGAATCCACTGTGAAGTACGCCTCCTGGCATCATACCCCCGGGGTGGGATAGCAATTGTCCTCAATTGCTATTAGCTCAATGTGGAGCTAACAGAGTGGGGAAAGCATTTAAGTCTCTAGCGTGCATCCATTGGGCCTCTTCAACAGGATGGTTTTTAAACTTGACCAAATATCTAGAATATCTACGGCCAGTTCTAGTGGTCATAAAGTCAGTATCTATGATAGCTTCAGGCTCAAGGATTTTAGTCTCTTCACCTAGCAAAGGTGGGTTTTCATAAACAAGGTGTACAAGTAATTGGCCTCTAAAGGGTCGTAAAAAATTAATGTGAAAGGTGTTGTGAATTTTCCAGTGTGATGGTAGTTCTAACTTAAATGCATTGTCATTGATTTTGTGAATGATCTTAAACGGTCCATAAAATCTAGGTGCTAATTTCACAACTGGTTGTTTATCTACACTTTGTAATCTACGTTTTTCTATTCTTAACCAAACATAGTCATCAACTTTGAAATTCATGGCCTGTCTTTTCTTATTGGCTTGTTTTGTATATGATTGCTGGGCTTTGGCAATCATGTCTTTAACCTCATCAAAAATAGTAGCGTGCATGTTAGCAATATCATCAGCACTTTGAATTCTATTTGATAAAGATGCAACAGGTGTAGACATTCTATAACCATAAATCACTTCAAACGGTGCTTTCTTTGTAGCTATGTGCAGTGTATTGTTATATGCAAACTGCAGTAAATGCAAATGTGTGTCCCGTATCTGTGGTTTAGAAATAGTGTAAGCACATAAAAGATCTAAAATAGTACTGTTAGTGGCTTCTGTTTGACTATTAGTTTCAAGATGAAATGCAGATGAGAAATCAATCTTTGTTCATAGGTTAGCAAACAAAGTAATCCAAAAGTTATTACAAAATCTAGAATCACGGTAAAAAATAATAACTTTTGGGAATCCATGATTAGTGAAAACAGTTTTCAAAAACAATTGTGATGCCTGAGATGCAGTTAAAGTTTTCTTACATGGAATGAAATATGCTTGTTTACTAAACCTGTCTACAACAGTCCAAATCATATCATGGTTAGCTTTAGTGTTAGGTAAACCAGTAATAAAGTCCATAGAAATCTGTTCCCATGGTCTTGATGGAATAGATAAAGGCATAAGTAAACCATACTGTTTACCATGATGTCTCTTAACTCTTTGACAAACCAAACATTCAGAAACAAAGTTAGATACATCAGTGTCCATATGTGGCCAATAAAATCTTCAGTCAATGTACGTAAAGTAGATATGATACCTCTATGGCCTTGATATGGAGGACAATGAATCTCATTCAAAACAAAAGATCTAAATGGAACTGTAACACATAATTTCTTTTCATAAAACATGAATCCATCATTATAAGACAGTGAATCAATAGGAATCTAGTTATTTCCAACTAATTTATTCCAATCAGCATGAAAAGTAATGTCCTGATGATAAGTATCTTTCATAGGAGTTAGAGAATCAAATGACATGACAGAAATATTATGAATGGTCGATCTTCTACTTAAAGCATCGGCTACTACATTTTCTTTACCTAGTTGATATTGGATAAGGGGATGAAAACTCTGAATAAAAGCTGCCCATTTGATATGTCGTTTGGGGTTGACTAAGGATATGTCTAATGCTTTGTTGGTCAATCTTAATCATAAACTCGGAACCCATTAAGTAATGTTTCCATTGTTTTAAATCTTGTACAATAGCTAACAATTCTTTATCATATGTGGAATATTTAAGTTCGGATGGTTTCAGTTTACAGCTAGAATAGGCTATGGGATGATTATCTTGCATAAGTAGGGCTCCTATTCCAGATCCGCTAGCATCAATAACTACTAAAAAGAATGGTCTATTAAAATCAGGTAGTTGTAATACAGGAGCATGGGTTAATGCATGTTTCAATAAATCAAAAGATTTCTGTTGATTATCAGACCAATGATAAACAATACATTTCTTTAAAAGTTTAGTCAAATGCAAAGCAAGTAATGAAAAATTTCACACAAACTTCTTGTAAAAACTAGCAAGATCTAGAAAAGAATGTAACTCATGCACATTTTTAGGTATAGGCCAGTTCAATATTGCTTCTATCTTCCTAGGGTCAACCTTAATACCTTCTGATGACACAATATGACCTAAATATTCAATTTCTATTTGAAAGAACTCACTCTTTTCCGGATTAGCATATGATCTGGGTTTTTTACAACCCGGATTATTACCACAAAATTTGGCCAAAGCCCCTATCAAGAGCTTACCATATCACTTTGGGTTTACTCTTCAAGCACTAGGTATGCTACATTGCTTCTCGATTATAATAACTCTAGCAAATGGGGGAAACAAGTTCTTAGGAGGCATGTCAATGTAAAGGGTAAAAGGGATGGTTATCTTAGTGAAGATGGAAATGGATTACATCTAGGAGTTGAGTGAGTGCATAGATTTTTCAAAGGACTAGCCTCCAACTACACATGGGCCCCGTCTGCATCACTAAGATTTGAAATCTATCACCATCATTAGAGGACACCTCACTCTAGCACACAAGTCAATATCCACATCATGGTGTCATTTGGATCTTGCACAAAAGCTTACAAGCATGGACCCCTTTTGTCACATGCTTATATGTATTTATATACATATGGGAGACTAAAGTCAAAGCAGCTTTTAGAAGCCGTTTTTTATAATCTCAATAACTCCCAAGAAAAAGTGAATTTCAAGAAAATTTCAATAGTGCCCGATCAGTTTCGACTTGGTCTACAAAGTTGCAGAAGAAACTTTTTTCAAATTCCTCACGGATTTGAAGTTACGAAGGCGCAAACTGCTAGTTACATGCAATTTTCTTCTCTCTTTCACATGCATAAACTAATATCCGTTAATGACTGGAGGCAACGCGAACATCAGCATGGGGACCATTCCCCTACAACAAACACCGCATGCCTCACCCCTCCCCTTCTTGTCATATGCGCTTGATAAAGTGAGTGATCAGCATCAGAAATATAAAAGCCAATATTGACAAGATACTCTTTGATCTTGTCAGATCATGCTCTAGGTGCTTGCTTGAGCCCATAGAGCGCCTTCTTCAACCTGCACACATACGTGGGATGCTCTAAATCTTCAGAACCTGCTGGCTGATCCATATACACTTCTTCCTGTAAATCACTATGCAAGAAGGCATTCTTCACATCCATTTGCTGCAACCTCCAACCTTTGGCTGCTACCAAATCAATCACACATCTGACAGTTGCCATCCTAGCAACTGGACTGAAGGTTTCTTCATAATCTATGCCATATGTCTGGGCATAGCCTTTTGCAATCAGCCTAGCTTTGTACCTACTAATAGAACCATATGCATTGTGCTTAATCTTATAAATCCACTTACATCCAATATCTTTCTTGCCCTTCGGCGATGATACTAGATCCGAAGTCTTATTGGCCTCTAATGTAGCCATCTCCTCATCCATTGCTGCATCCCAATGAGTATGACCAACAACATCCTCAAAACAAGTGGGCTCAACATCCTCAACTAGTTTGACCATATAAGCATAATGGTGAGCTGCATAACCTTCAAAACCAAATCTTTTAACAGGGTATTTGACCCTGCTAGATTTGCGTACCACCGGATCACTCAATGGAGCCTTTACATTACTATGAGCTCTTTGTACACCTGGTGTCCTGACAGAAGGAATACCAAGCTCATCATCCAAGCTCTCTGAGCCACTGGAGTCTCCATCAAGAACTGCATCAATGCCATCTGACACTTTATTCTTTGCTTTGTCTCCATCAAGAACTGCATCAATGCCATCTGACGCTTTATTCTTTCCTTTGTCTTTACATGTAGTGCTACTAGATGCACCTGAAGATGTAGAGCTATTCCTTAGTCTCCTAGACCAAGGACTACCTGATGATGTCTCTGGTCCACTAAGAGTCCGTGATTCTTGCTTTTTAGCCTGCATATGAGTGTCATGATCATCATCATCATCCAATGCATCACCATTAGATGCATACCAACTGCTCATTTCATCAAATATGACATCCCTGCTCACTCTGAACTTACATATGACAGGGTTATAACAGCAATACCCTTTCTGCTCTAAAGAGTATCCAATAAAGACACATTTTTCTACCTTTAGATCAAGCTTCTTTTGTAGCTCATCTGGCACATGAAGATATGCAACACAACCAAATACCTTCAAGTGCGATACATCAAGCTTCTTGCCAGTAAAGAATTCTTCAGGAGTCATCCCATGAACTGCAGTTGTGGGAGTTCTATTCATAATGTAGACAACAGTATGGATAGCCTCACACCAAAAATATTTGGGCATATTCTTTTCAGCCATTAATGCCCATGCAACTTCTGCAATATGCCTATTTTTTCCTTCTGCAACACCATTTTGCTATGGGGTATACTTGCATGTGAACTATCTCTTTATCCCATGAGACCTCAGAAAATCACTGAACTGATTCGAGAGGTACTCTCCCCCTCCAACTGACCTCAAGCACTTTACTTTCAAGCTTGTTTCTCTTTCAACTATAGCCTTGAATAATCTAAAGTGCTCAAACGCTTCACTCTTTTCCTTCATAAAATATACCCACAGCTTTCTAGAACAATCATCAATGAATGTGACAAAGTATGAACTGCCTCCAAGAGATACATTTTGTGTAGGCCCCCAAATATCTGTATGCACAACATCAAGGACTGACATGCTTTGCATATCTTATGAAATTCTGCAATTCTAAATGTAGACAAACATGTAACCAACCCTTTGGACTGCATTAATTTCAGCCTTTGTACATTTGCATATCCAATGCATTTGTGCCAAATTTCAATATCTGCAACAACACCTTTTTCTTTAGCATACATAGCAGCATTCATAGTAGGAATTCCAACATCTAGAGTAAACATACGTCCAACTCTACTTCCCTTTGCAACCATCCTGTACTTGTCATTGAAGTCTTCTACAAAGCAGATTTGCAGCCCTCGCTCTACCATCTGACCAACTGACACCAAGTTCTTTGTAATAGATGGCACATGTAATACATCTGAAAGACTCTTTGTCTTACCATCATGCAAGGACAAGGGAACTTTTCCAATGTGTGAAATTGGGTGGCATGAATCATCACCTATCTACACATAACCTATATTTTGCAAATCCTGCATCTCTCCAAACCATTCTCCATGGCTGGTCATATGATTGGATACACGTGAATCAACATACCAAACATCATCATGTATTCCCTTTCTTGCAACAGCATTCAGTATATGCTTCATAACAAACTGACATTCATTTTTGTCTTCATTCTGTCGTGAAGACAATGCATAGTTTCCTTGCTGCAACTTACCACTGCGAATATCATCTTTCTTAGCATAACATTGGGCTGCAATATGACCTATTTTGCCACAGTAGTAACACACAATACCAAATTTGTTAGAACCTCTGTTCTACCATCCACCTCTTCCTCTAGAGCTCCCCCTACCTCTAAAGTTTCCTCTGCCTCTAGAAACCTGCATTTCACCAAACTATTGATTGAACCTATTTTGCTAGTTATCGCCAGCATGTACCATACCACAGCCTCTTGAAGAGGATCTTCCATGTCCCCTTCCTAAACTCGAGTAAAATGCTTGGACATGTTCACCATTTCTTTCAGATGAATCACCCTCCATATTGATCTCTTCAATAATCATGAGAGAGATCAGCTCATCAAAATCTGAAAATGGCTTCCATACATACACTAAAGTAATAAATGATTTCCATGCCTTCTCATTGTTAAGGCCACTTAGAGTGGATGAAACCAAATCATCATCATCCGGCATTGCATCAATCGCTGCTAAAGCATCTGCAATGCTCCTCACCTTTAGTACATACTCATTGATAGACATTTTTCCTTTCTTTAAGGCATTCAACTCTTGCTTGAGTTGAATCTTTCGTGCCTTTGTATTTACTGAAAACATGCTCTCAAAAATTGTCCAAGCTGCATGTGAAGTTTCTGCATTCTTGATATGTCCTAGCGTAGTATTATCAATTACTGCAGATAGCTAGGACATCACCTTTTTCTCTTTCTCATTCCACTCTTTCCATGCTTTTAACTCATCTGCAGAGTCGAAGGGATACCCAGCTTTGGCTCCTTTTCCTCACCTGAGATAAACTCATAAAGGCCCTTCCCAATGAGGAAGTTCGTCACACAAAACTTCCATGAAGGGTAGTTGTTCTTGTTGAGCTTCTCAATAATGGAATTTCTACTGTTCTCTACCATTATCACAAACAAGGATATAACACAGCAAGCTAGTCTTCTACAATCTTCGACCTGTAGTGCAAAGCAATACACTAGACAGCCTTTTTCACTGTCTGCTCAACAATTCATGCAATCTACAACCAGTTTGCAGATAAACCTTGTGTTTATTCTCTAGTAAACACCTTTGAACTTACAGATTTGAAATCTGTAACTTGTGTATCTGTATACGGCAGACACAACTAAAATTGCAGGATACCTCGAACTGTTATCCACAACCTTGCGAGTCTAAAACAGGGCCTGAAATGAACTCATATGGCCAAAATAGTAGCGGGAAAGTCCTAAAGGGCTTATTTGCAGAATACACAGCGCTCTTCACGCACACGAAATCTCACTGCCATCTGAGATTTTTTCTCTGCCCTACTTCCGGTGCCTCCACACGCACTGTCCAAGAGAAGAAGTGGAGAATGCAAGAGCTTCTTACCCATTGCTTGCTTGCTCGAATCCTTGGCTCCTCTCCTTCACTTTAGCCTTCAAAACCAGCCTCAATCAGTGGTGCAACTCTGATACCATGTCAAGAATCGCGTGGTGGGGGGACTTGCTCAAGATGCTGCGCCGAACACACACAGAATGCACAAGGAGAAGCTCACTCAAGAGACAAGAAGAGAGATGGAGGCCAAAACATTTTCTTGCTAGTTTCTTCTTCTTCTTCCACACTTTTTACAATGCACACAAAGTATATATAAGATACAACATAAAGGAAAGTGGCCTACTAAGTCAAAAAATGCATAACCGACTACACTAGTTGACTAGCGTTATAACTATGCCAGTTGCAAATATGTGTAACAGCGTGAATATAATAAGTAATGAGTCAATGGCCATGTGAGAGTCATAATGACCATCGACATGCTAAGTGTAGACGTGTGGACCCATCTAACCAGGTGGTCCATCATTAATGTCTGCATGTGTTGAGCTTGTGATCTCAACAAATTATTTTACATTGAAAGATAGTCTTGTGTCATATAAGAGCTTATAATTGTTACAAATTTATCTCACATTCTTTGCCTTAGGAGAAAGGAAGATAAAGTTGAGTTAAAATTGTGCATAGTATTGCGCTAGGGAAAGGCTAAAAGATATATGTCACTTAGAGAGGAGGCATAAATGTTCTTGCTAGATTGATTATCTCATCTTGAAATGACAAAACTTATAGGAGACCTCATCATACGCCTTAACCAAAGGAAGGGAGTGTTAAGTAAATTTTGCATAGTATCGCTCTTAGATCCCAAGGGGGAGAGCGAATATGCGATGGAAATGTTATCACGTCTATTCTTGCATTGTTTGGAAAAATACAATTGGGTTTGTTGGTTGATCAAACAACGTCCTAAATGATTTTACATTCAGTTGATGTTGAATTGTTGTTTGAATGACTATTCCAAGTACTTGTGATTGCTTGATGGTAAATTCATGGCGGGGTTCTGTGATGAAAAATTTCCATGGGGGTAAAGGAATGTTTTCTTGGAAATGTTATAAGGACTGGTTGCCTTAACTGTGTCTGATTCTTAAATGATTTAATTAAGGAAAGATTATTTACATGAAAGGATCACCTCCATGATTACATCGTGGATAAACCCGAAAATGGAAGTGCTCAATTCATGGGCTGAAGGTCAAGTGGTGAAAAGGCCAACCACAGAAATGATGTTTCACTCCTAGGTAGCTTACGGGTCAGGTGGAGCTTTGGACACCCCTTGCCAAGTGGAGAATGGAGTTGAAGTCTACCGTGGCCCCAACGTCTGTGGCATTGGAAGATCCTATTCTAGATAAAGGATGGAAATTATGGTGCCATGTAATTTGGACCGGGTACATCTACAGGGTAGAAGGGATATCTAATTTCTCCTATATGGACAGGAGACAAAGATTAACTTGAAGATAAGTTAAAGAACTTGTTTGTAAAAATGATTGTGAATGAACCTTGTTCCCTAAAAGGATTAATTAAGGAAGCTGATTTTAAATATCACACCTAAATGTGATAGGACCTAATTAAATAATTAAAGAATGCCTATTGCGGGAAGTGGGTGGGCAAAACCCCGATGGGTCCCGTCCTAGGGTGGTCCTAGAGAACTAGGCGGCTTCTCACTAGGATTTATCGACGATCGAACCTGAGAAATTGTTAGGTTATAATGCCAATTCATATTGTTTTAGGGGACCGGAATGGGATTGTGCCCTACGGGTAGAGAGGTCAAGCGACACATTCCTCTCATTTTCCATTCTCTTTGAACCAACTGCAGTATGGGTCTACTTTGGCTTGGGTATCTTTGCGTAAAGTAGGATGTCCAAGACCTGACGCTAGAATGCTGCCAGGAGCCTTGACAACTAGAAACCAAAACTTTAGGTTGATCGCGATGGGTTTGGCCGCAAACGTTCCATTCGGACTCAAAAAACCCTAGGTGACAAACCCTGTAACATTCCATGGGAGTGCTAGTTGGCATCGCTTAGATTTGTCTCTCGATGGATTGCTAAAAATGTGCCTAGAGAGCTGCGGGCACGTTACAGTTACAAATCCTGCATCTTCCAAGAAAAAAATTCTTTCAAAGCTTTCTTAAAAGCTCCCTAATCAGCATCTCTTCTTTGTAACTCATTAATGCAATCATGCAATGCATACATGGCCAAATGGAAAAAATACTCACTCCATGCATACTTCGGTACCCCAGGAAACAACATATTTTCTTCATAAAATTGGATGAAGGCTGAAACATTTTGACCCTTAAATTGCTTCAATTCGTGTCCCATTGCTACAATGCATTCACAGTTAAGAAATTAATTCTTTCTGCTTCCTGTCGAGTTTGCATCTGCTATTGTAACATCAACTGTTGTTTTTGTTGTTATTGCAACAAAGAAATCATAATTTGTAAAGCATCACCACCACTTGAACCTATAGAATCCCCCATCTTTGCATACATGCTGCCGACTTTCACGTCGGGTTCACCACTGTCATAGCATTTAGGATCAAAAGTCTACCACACGGGGGTAAGAGACCCTAGGGTGAAGGGAGATTCAAGGAGAGAAGTAGATAGAAGAGAAGGGGGTTTAAAGAAATAGAAGATGTAGAATAATACTCATAGAGGTGAAGCTTGTCAATTTATTTCTCCATCTTGAGAAGATAAATCTCTTGTAAACCAAAAACATGCATTAAACAATAGCTTCCTCTCTGCTTAGGTTGCAAATCTGATGCTTTTGTTGGCTCCAAAAAGGGAGTAAAATATCAAGCCACTTAATAAGAATACTCCTAGATTACTCCTTCTTCTCCGAGTATGGAGTGTTGTTTGCTCCCTATAAACTATGATCGCACGTTTTGCGATTTCACCAATCCTTCTTTTTGAATAAAATTCCCCAAATTATTTTGAAAACCACTTGCTTTTTTTTACATGTCATCCTGTTCTAGAAGTTGTCTATAGCTTTTGGATATTTACAAGAAATAATATCTAAACTATCAAAATAAGGCTAAACTTGTCCAAAAATCTAGTATTTTTGAACAATCCACACTACACGAACACTAACACTAATGACAATACGGCATTGACTCTCTAGATCAATAAGAAAGCTCAATGACGATGCAGTCTAGAGTTTTTCACACTGTGTCCGTATAACGGCACGACACCCTTGCTCCAAATTTATTGTTCAATAGCTTAATAGATTCTATTTTTCATAGGGTTTCTAATTTTGTATCGCACAATAGATTTGGAAAACTAAATAATGTCTTTTTGGAGTCCCAATATCGTAAATAATGAAGAATGGGATTCCCGAATTCACTAAAATTGTGTTACATACACATATACCACTATCAACTTAAGGGAAATAACTTGAAATGGTGACAATACCACCTATAATGGTCACAAGAAGCTCCCACATAGCCAAGGCTCCCTCTAGGCACTTCGTTAAACTTGTCTGATGCAATGACTAAAACAAAAAACCATTAAATGCACCCACACCAAACAAACATATGGCCCTCTTGGCCTATTGAGATAAATAATATTGTGAGATAAAAAACTAGCCCATTTGGCCTAACAAAACATAAATCATTTAGCCCTAATTAAATGTGGTCTACATGGCATGCAAATTGCATCTTATCAAACTAACCAAGCTAAACCAAAGTGATGTAAGGTGTGAGGAGGCTAGCCTCATACCACATATGCATGTCAACTCATTATGATTCGGTCATTGAGTTTTAATCTCAGACTATTTGTACACCCACAAGTCCAAGACTTCCCATTTGACAGATGATTTTTGACATCAAGAAGTGCTTAAAAATAGCCAAAAAATCTGAATTTTAGGGAAAAAATAGACTTCGTCGAAGGTGGTAGCTGGAATTAGTACAATTTTAAGTAGCAAAGCCCCAAAAAGTGCTTTAAAGACCCACCAAGTGATGGTTGGGGAATTTTCATAATTTCTCGGCATGTCAGATGAGACTTTAAGATATGCCTAGCAGTAGGGGACTTCAAGACGGGCACCTAGGAATTTTTGGAAGACTATTTGGACATCGGACAGTAGAATGGTAGTGCTCGAGAGGCCAAGACCAGAAAAGGCCAAGTATAAATGGACTTTAGTAATACCGAAGGATGTCACCCTTGGGGGAATCCCTTTGGGGGTGTCCCTAAAATTTTGATTTTGTGGGGGGGAGGGGGGACCTATTTTTTGCTTGAAAAAAATGGCAATGGTGTCCTCTTGTGTAGGCGACGATTTGGGAGAGGGGGGCCTATGGAGGCTGAAAGCAACCCCCTGAACCGATTACATCCCTGACCTTGTGTGTTTCTTCACTCCCTATCACGAGTCTTTGCACGTCAATGGTTGCCCAGATGGCCTGATCTAAAACCAATATTTCTCTCTCCTCCCTCTCTCTCCCCTTAAGGGACAGTTCATGCACATGAAGAATAATGAAGACCGGTTGAAGGATGCTCGTCTGGCATGAACTGGATTGCTCCAAGATCAAGAGGAGGCTGAGGGGAGATGTTCATCATTGAATATTTGCTACTGGTTGGTGGTCTGTTGGCAACCCAGAAAAATAATTCAAAAAACCTGCAATATGCAAATAAGTGGCATGCCTCATTTTTATAAAGAAAATTTGCTTCTTGTTGACGTTTGATGGTTGAAATGGAATTCATATGGAACAAAAATTTGTTTGGAGCTTGCTTGCATTATGATTGAGGGATGTGCATAAAAGAAATGCAGATCCATAATAATAAATAGTCACAATAATTAAATTATAGCCCAAAAAACACATTTTTAGTGTAAAGATGAAGGTTTTATTGGTTTCGGGTGGGAAAAAAAGAGGCGCATGGGATAAAATTCTGAGACAAAAAATATTTCAACTGTCATAATTAGTCTCTAATCATAAATCAGAAAATAATCTATTTTTATGCACAAATAAATAGAGAAAAATAGCTAAAAATGGGAAAAAATAGGATCTTTGCATTATAAAAATCTAGAAAAGTATGATTTGTGGTTGTGGCTGTATAATAAAGATGCAGCATGAAGTTTGGCTTTAGTTAGACTTTGTTTATGTGTCATAGTTGATGATATTGATTATGTTTTGGAAGTTCATGACGATTCTCAACGGAGATATGACGCTCTATGATGTTCTGTTGAGGTTCTGATTGTTTCTGTATACCTTCTGTATAGCTTCTATTTTGTTCTGATTTTCTTCTGTATGAAGCATGGATTGATGATTGATGAAGATTGAGATCTTTTGGAAGCCTATTGAATAGTTTTTGATAGTTTGGAATGGTTTGAGTATGATTTATGAGGTTCTGATGACCTTCTGTCACCCTCTGTAGACCTTCTGTAGAGCCTTTGTCTCTGCTCTATCTTTGTACTGTAACTGTACTGTAGCTGCTCTGGTACTGTACTGTAACTGTTCTGTAGACCTTCTATAAGTGTTCTATAGAATGTATGTGTGACTTTGGGAAAGTTTTCTAACTTTTTGAAAGGATGAATCTAAGTTCAAAAGAGCTAAAGCAAGTGGAAGAAGCAGCTGTTGAAGACTGAAGAGAAGATTAAGTGATAGTGACAGTAGCGAGCTATGAAAAGACACTGTAGTAGCTTTGGTGACTCTTCATATCATACATACCTCTTGGGAGGTGCATCCACGACCTAAGAATGATTATTGAGAGTTATTATGAGAGTATTGTAGTGAGGAGATGATGTACTATTGATAGAGAGAGAGAGAGAGAGAGAGAGAGAGAGCCAAAGATAGTCAATTCTATCAAAACAGTGTAACTGTATATGAGAGATTGAGAGAGAGAACTATGAAGACATTGAAGATGAATACTATGTGATTGATTTCATTCAAAGATGGTGTATTATTTTGTGTTCTTTGTTATATTGAAGAATTTTATGAGAAGATGTTGAAGATTATGGTTGATTCTATTAAATCCGTGGGAGAAATCTACTATGATGCTGCGTGAAGAATTGCTGTTTTATTTGTTTTGATGATCAAAAGAATGAAATAAAAGCTTGTTGATGTTACAAGATAGATTTTCTTGCAAGAGAATTCCCTTTTCCTTGGTGTTCATCTTGGGCCTCCAATCTTTGAAATATTTGATTGTGCATTTCATTGAGAATTGCGATATTCCAGTTTAAGGGGCTAGTAACATGAGGAATCGGTGCTAGTCTCCATACATCGAAGCATACGTTTAGTAAAAATCATGAAAGGGATGTTTTTTTCACATCACGAAATGTTGATTTGTTGAATATTGTTTGTGCACTAGGATCATATGCACTATGCATTATGCATGACATGGTATTAGTCCTAGATTGCATAGCAATTGTCTTCCTAGAATATAACTTATACGTTGAGTGGAAAGGAGGTTTTGCTGTAGGGCAGTTGTACGCTTTCCTTGGGACTTTTTAGTGAGGATTTATATATTCTTGGATCGTAAAAAACAAGAAAAGAGGGGAGTTTGTTGCATTATGTTTTATATGTTGGAGTGAGACATCTTGGGGCCAATTCTCGAGGTGTATGAGAGTCCCTTTGGAGCCATGCAATTAGCTGAGGGGAGCTTCCTAATGTTTGTTCCACAAGGCACTTTGCCTATATATGATGGGATCTCCAAAGAGAAGGTAAATTTTGGACTACATATCAGCTACAAACACATAATTGAGTCTATTTAGTGTACATCGGTGTATTACAGATGCTCTTGGACCGCAAGGCCGTGTGGTGGGGTTGTTTGTTTTGTGCATGAAGTCTGGCTAGTGCCATAACCAGTGTCGGCCCATTTTAGGTCCCATCAGTGGTGCATTTGCTAGGAGTTGCAAATAAGTGATGGTTTCAAATCTAGGGTTTTTAGGAACCAAATAGTTGGTTTATGTCCTCTGACAAGAACCGTCAAGATGAAATACAAAAAGGAGAACATGTTGAGAGGGAGGCTAGACAACGCTTGGAGATTGTAAGGAATTATTTCCCTCAAAGAAGCAGCCCACTCCGCATAAGCGGCAGAGGTTCTAATAACCTAAGTGTCATAAGTAGCCCTTTGAGCGCAAGCGGAAGTCTTAGTACTTCCTCACTTCCAGTTAATCAACCCACTTCAAGTGGGGGTGTAGTTTTACCTATGCAAACTCCTGTTGTAAAACTGGTTGTAGCTATGGAACAACCCATCACAATTCCAGTAGGGACATCGGATCTACGGGTATTAGGAGAGCCTTTGCCCATTTTCCATGGGTTAGCAGAAGAAGATGGAGAACTCCATATTAATAAGGAGGTTCAAACGCTCATGTTTAACTATCGAATCCAAGATGAAGGACACCTAATAATGTTCTTCAATATGATGTTAAAAGGAAGGGCAATAGAATGGTATCACAGTCTAGAGGCCGAAACCATAACTAGCACTGACCAATTCTTCATGGCCTTTCGTAGAGAGTTTGCTGATGACAGAGGTGGATAGTATTGGTTGCGTGTCTTGAATGTAACACGCCAAGGGCCAAATGAGAATGTCCAAGCTTATGCCAAGAAGCTAAAGCAAGTTCTTTGCAAACTTAAAACTTATATCCCCATTCCACTAGTTGCACAATTGCAATATTTCCTACATGGATTGGATTTCAATATACAGATGTAGCTTAGCAGTGTTACTTTGGCTGACATTAACACTGCTATTACCCAAGCAAAAGGAGTAGAGTCGCACTTGCAAGCGGATTACGTAGCAAGGATAAATTGGAATGGTAATAATTTGGCACTAACCAATGGGAGTCAAGGGGACCCCATGTCAAATGTGAATGGAAAAGGGAGTATCATGCCAAATCTTCCTATGTTACCAGCTCCTCCCAATAGTATGACTATGCCTATGGCTAGTCAGGTGGGCCCACTAAGTGGCCAAACAATGAATCCTAATGTTGCCCCAATAGATCAACGGCCAATTCCTAATCAAGTGGTTAGGCCGCAGACAAATTATCTTGGCTATGAGTGGAGTGCCTATAATGTCCTTGGCGAAGTTAAGGACATGATGAAGCACTACACAGATATGATTTCTGAACAATATAGACAAATAGCTATGGATGTTAATTTTCTTAAGAAGCAACAGAATTAGATAGGGAGCCAACACCTTGAAGAGGGTGCCCTTCAAGATTCAATTGTTGTTGAGATGGCAAGCTCAACACATGCGGACATTGATGATGGACCGCCTGGCTAGATGGGTCCGCATGTCTACACTTAGCACATTGGTGGTCATTATGATACTCACATGGCCACTGACTTATCACTTATTATATTTAGTTTGTTACACCTACCTACAGTTGGAAAAGACATAGCACCAGTCGATTAATGTAGTCGGTTATGCACTGTTTGACTTAGTAGGTCACTTTCCTTTATGTTGTATCTTATCTATACTTTGTGTAGATTGTATAGTGTGTGGAAGAAGAAGAAGAAACCAACAAGAAAATGTTTTGGCCTCCATCTCTCTTCTTGTGTTCTTGAGTGAGCTTCCTCTTGTGTATACAGTGTGTGTTTGGCGCTGTCAAGAATCACGTGGTGGGGTGACTTGCTTGAGCTGCTACGCCAAATACACACTATATACAGAAGAGGAAGCTCACTCAAGAACAGAAGAAGAGATATGGAGGCCAAAACATTTTCTTGTTGGTTTCTTCTTCTTCTTCCACACACTATACAATATACACAAAGTATAGATAAGATACAACATAAAGGAAAGCGGCCTACTAAGTCAAATAGTGCATAACCGACTACACTAATAAACTAGCGCTATGTCTTTGCCAACTATAGGTAAGTATAACAAACTAAATATAATAAGTGATAAGTCAGTGGCCATGTGAGTATCATAATGACCACCAACATGCTAAGTGTAGACGTGCGGACTCATCTAGCTAGGCGGTCCATCATCAATGCCCGCACATGTTGAGCTTGCCATCTCAACACTCCCCCTCAAGCTCAACGCTATCTCTACAACTCCAAGTAAGCTTCAGAAAATTCAAAGCTTCTCTACACCCAATGTATTTTTTAAAATGTCAGCTATCTGATCCTGTGTGCTAACATATACCAAGTCAATCTCTCCTGCAAATACCTTCTCTCTCACAAAGTGGTAGTGCACCTCAATGTGTTTTGTCCTAGCATGGAACATTGGATTCCTAGCTAGCTGTATACTGCTCATGTTGTCACAATAAATGACAACTAGACCATCTCCCTGCACGTCCAAATCACCTGATAACTTTTGCAGCCATACCACCTCACATGCTGCCATAGCAGCACCTCTATACTCAGCCTTTGTACTCAATAAAGCAATTGTAGGTTGCTTTTTATTGCTCCATATAACTGCTGCACTACCAAGAGAAAACATGAATCCACTGGTAGATCTTCTATCTGACATGCTACCAGCCCAATTTGCATCTGTATATCCAAAGACTTGTACATCATTACCTACCTCATAAAAAAGTCCATAATGTAAAGTGGACTTCATGTACCCTAACAGCATCCAAATGAGGCTTTCTAGGCATGTACATAAACTGACTGACAAGACCAACAGCATAGCTCAAGTCTGGCCTTGTGATAGTCATGTAAATCAAACTCCCTACTATTCTCCTGAACATAGTAGGGTTTTCTATCTCATCCCCAACATTTACACTCAGCTTCACATTTTGCTCCAATGGTACTGAAAGAGGCTTACATGCTGTCATACCATACTTGGATAACATATCCAAGCCATATTACCTTTGGGACAGCCATATACCATCATCACATCTGATCAACTCAATACCAAGAAAGTATCTCAGCTCACCCAAATCTTTCATCTCAAACTTCTTCTTCAAGAAGTCCTTAACTTCAGCAATCCCATTGTCACTGTCACCTATAATAATCAAGTCATCCACATAGATGACTATGATGACCAAACCTAGATCTCCCTTTCTCACATAAAGTGAGTGATCAGCATCAGAAATACAAAATCCAATATTGACAAGATACTCTCTAATCTTGTCAAACCATGCTCTAGGTGCTTGCTTCAGCCCATAAAGCACCTTCTTTAACCTACACACATATGTGGGATGCTCTAAAACCTCATAACATGCTGGTTGCTCCATATACACTTCTTCTTGCAATTCACCATGCAAGAAGGCATTCTTAACATCCATTTGCTGCAAACTCCAACCTTTGGCTGCTGCCAAGGCAATCACACACATAACAGTTGCCATTCTAGCAATTGGACTGAATGTCTTGTTATAATCTATGCCATATGTTTGAGCATAGCCTTTTGCAACTAGCCTGGCCTTATACTTGCTAACTGAATTGTCTGCATTATGCTTGACTTTGTAAACCCACTTACATCCAATAGCTTTCTTACCCTTAAGTAAGGGTACCAAATCCCAAGTCTTATTGGCTTCTAATGCAGCCATCTCCTCATCCATTGCTCCATCCCAATGAGCATGACCAACAACATCCTCAAAACATGTAGGCTCTACATCCTCAACTAGTTTCACCATATAAGCATAATGGTGAGTTGCATAACCTTCAAAACCAAATATTTTAATAGGGTATTTGACCTTGCTAGATCTGTGTACCACCAGATCACTCTATGGAGCCTTTACATTACTATGAGCTCTCTATACACCTGGTGTCTTGACTGAAGGAATACCAAGCTCATCATCCAAGCTCTTCGAACCACAAGAATCTCCATCCAATCCCAAATGACTGGTAGATGCATCATTACCATCCAATACTTTCTTCTTTCCTTTGTCCTTCCCTGCAACACTTATAGATCCACCTGAAGATGTGGGGTTACTCCTTAGTCTCCTAGACCAAGGGCTCACTATAGGTGTAGTACCAGATGATGTTTTTGGTCCACTAAGACTTTGTGATTCTTGTTTATATTTTTGCACATAGCTGTCATGATCATTATCATCATCCAAAACATCACCAGAAGGTGTATACCAACTTCCCATATCATCAAAGATAATATCCCTGCTCACTCTGAACTCACCTGTGTGACAGGGTTATAATAGCGATACCCTTTCTTGTCTAAAGAGTATACAATAAAAACACATTTTTCTGCCTTTGGATCAAGCTTCTTCCGTAGCTCATCTGCCTAAAATGTATGCATCACAGCCAAATACCTTCAAGTGCGATACATCAAGCTTCTTGACAGTAAAGCATTCTTCAGGACATCCCATGAACTGTAGCTGTGGGAGTTCTGTTCATAATGTAAATAGCAGTATGGATAGCCTCAGACCAAAAATGTTTGGGCATATTCTTTTCAACCAGTAATGCCCGTGTAACTTCTCCAATATGCATGTTTTTTCTTTCTACAAGACCATTTTGTTGTGGGGCATACCTGCAAGTAAATTGCCTCTTTATCCCATGAGTCCTCAAGAAGCCACTGAACTCATTAGAGAGGTACTCTCCCCCTCCATCTGATCTCAAGCACTTTACTTTTAAGCATGTTTCTATTTCAACAAATTCCTTAAAAGATTTGAAGTGCTCAAACAAATCACTTTTTTCTTTCATGAAGTATACCCATAACTTCCTTGAACAGTCATCAATAAATGTGACAAAATATTTGTTGTCACCAAGAGATACATTATGTGTAGGCCCCTAAACATCTGTATGCACTACATCAAGTATTTTTCTACTCACTTCTCTGTCATGCGTGAAGGGTTGTCTTGCCTACTTACCAAACTGGCATGCTTCATAGACTTTATGCAATTCTGCAACTCTAAAAGAAGGCAACCCTGTAACCAATCCTTTGAACTACATTAATTCTATGCCTTCTTTAACCTGCACAAACATGTGGAATGCTCTAAATCCTCATAACCTGTTGGCTACTCCATATACACTTCTTCTTGCAATTCACCATGCAAGAAGGCATTCTTAACATCCATTTGCTGCAAACTCCAACCTTTGGCTGCTGCCAAGGCAATCACACACCTAACAGTTGCCATCCTAACAATTGGACTGAATGTCTTGTCATAATCTATGCCATATGTTTGAGCATAGCCTTTTGCAACCAACCTATCCTTATACTTGCTAACTGAATCGTCTACATTATGCTTGACTTTGTAAATCCACTTACATCCAATAGCTTTCTTACCCTTAGGTAAGGATACCAAATCCCAAGTCTTATTGGCTTCTAATGCGGCCATCTCCTCATCCATTGCTCCATCCCAATGAGCATGACCAACAACATCCTCAAAACATGTAGGCTCTACATCCTCAACTAGTTTCACCATATAAGTATAATGGTGAGTTGCATAACCTTCAAAACCAAATATTTTAATAGGGTATTTGACCTTGCTAGATCTATGTACCACCGGATCACTCAATGGAGCCTTTACATTACTATGAGCTCTCTGTACACCTGGTGTCTTGACTGACGGAATACCAAGCTCATCATCCAAGCTCTTCGAACCACTAGAATCTCCATCCAATCCCAAATGACTGGTAGATGCATCATTACCATCCAATACTTTCTTCTTTCCTTTGTCCTTCCCTGCAACACTTATAGATCCACTTGAAGATGTGGGGTTACTCCTTAGTCTCCCAGACTAAGGGCTCACTATAGGTGTAGTACCAGATGATGTTTTTGGTCCACTAAGACTTTGTGATTCTTGTTTATATTTTTGCACATAGCTTTCATGATCATTATCATCATCCAAAACATCACCAGAAGGTGTATACCAACTTCCCATATCATCAAAGATAACATCCCTGCTCACTTTGAACTCACCTGTGTGACAGGGTTATAATAGCGATACCCTTTCTGCTCTAAAGAGTATCCAATAAAAACACATTTTTCTGCCTTTGGATCAAGCTTCTTTCGTAGCTCATCTGCCTAAAACGTATGCATCACAGCCAAATACCTTCAAGTGCGATACATCAAGCTTCTTGACAGTAAAGCATTCTTCAGGACATCCCATGAACTGTAGCTGTGGGAGTTCTGTTCATAATGTAAACAACAGTATGGATAGCCTCAGACCAAAAATGTTTGGGCATATTCTTTTCAACCAGTAATGCCCGTGTAACTTCTCCAATATGCATGTTTTTTCTTTCTGCAAGACCATTTTGTTGTGGGGCATACCTGCAAGTAAATTGCCTCTTTATCCCATGAGTCCTCAGGAAGCCACTGAACTCATTAGAGAGGTACTCTCCCCCTCCATCTGATCTCAAGCACTTTACTTTTAAGCATGTTTCTGTTTCAACAGATTCCTTAAAAGATTTGAAGTGCTCAAACAAATCACTTTTTTCTTTCATGAAGTATACCCATAACTTCCTTGAACAGTCATCAATAAATGTGACAAAGTATTTGTTGTCACCAAGAGATACATTCTATGTAGGCCCCTAAACATCTGTATGCACTACATCAAGTATTTTTCTACTCACTTCTCTATCATGCGTGAAGGGTTGTCTTGCCTACTTACCAAACTAGCATGCTTCATAGACTTTATGCAATTCTACAACTCTAAAAGAAGGCAACCCTGTAATCAATCCTTTGAACTGCATTAATTCTATGCCTTCTTTAACCTGCACAAACATGTGGAATGCTCTAAATCCTCATAACCTGTTGGCTACTCCATATACACTTCTTCTTGCAATTCACCATGCAAGAAGGCATTCTTAACATCCATTTGCTGCAAACTCCAACCTTTGGCTGCTGCCAAGGCAATCACACACCTAACAATTGCCATCCTAGCAATTGGACTGAATGTCTTGTCATAATCTATGCCATATGTTTGAGCATAGCCTTTTGCAACCAGCCTATCCTTATACTTGCTAACTGAATCGTCTGCATTATGCTTGACTTTGTAAATCCACTTACATCCAATAGCTTTCTTACCCTTAGGTAAGGGTACCAAATCCCAAGTCTTATTGGCTTCTAATGCGGCCATCTCCTCATCCATTGCTCCATCCCAAGGAGCATGACCAACAACATCCTCAAAACAGGTAGGCTCTACATCCTCAACTAGTTTCACCATATAAGCATAATGGTGAGCTGCATAACCTTCAAAACAAAATATTTTAACAGGGTATCTGACCTTGCTAGATCTATGTACCACCGGATCACTCAATGGAGCCTTTACATTACTATGAGCTCTCTATACACCTAGTGTCTTGACTTAAGGAATACCAAGCTCACCATCCAAGCTCTTCAAACCACTAGAATCTCCATCTAATCCCAAATGACTGGTAGATGCATCATTACCATCCAACGCTTTCTTCTTTCCTTTGTCATTCCCTGCAACACTTATAGATCCACCTGAAGATGTGGGGCTACTCCTTAGTCTCCCAGACCAAGGGCTCACTGTAGGTGTAGTACCAGATCATGTTTTTGGTCCACTAAGACTCTGTGCTTCTTGTTTTTCTTTTTGCACATAGCTGTCCTGATCATTATCATCATCTAATACATCACTAGTAGGTGCATACCAGCTGCCCATCTCATCAAAGATAACATCTCTGCTCACTCTGAACTCACCTGTGATAGGGTTATAACAGCGATACCCTTTCTTCTCTAAAGAGTATCTAATAAAAACACATTTTTCTGCCTTTGGATCAAGCTTCTTCCATAGCTCATATGGCCCATACACAGCCAAATACCTTCAAGTGCAATACATCAATAAAGCATTCTTCATGAGTCATCCCATGAACTGCATCTGTGGGAGTTTTGTTCATAATGTAGATAGAAGTATGGACAGCCTCGGACCAAAAATGTTTGGGCATATTCTTTTCAACCATTAATGCACGTGCAACTTCTACAATATGCTTGTTTTATCTTTTTGCAACACCATTTTGCTGTGGGGTATACCTGCAAGCAAATTGCCTCTTTATCCCATGAGTCCTCAAGAAGCCACTGAACTCATTAGAGAGGTACTCTCCCCCTCCATCTAATCTCAAGCACTTCACTTTTAAGCCTATTTCTGTTTCAACAGCTTCCTTAAAAGATTTGAAGTGCTCAAACACATCACTCTTTTCCTTCATGAAGTATACCCATAGCTTCCTTGAACAATCATCAATAAATGTGACAAAGTATTTGCTCCCACCAAGAGATATATTCTGTGTAGGCCCCCAAACATCTGTATGCTCTACATCAAGTATTTTTCTACTCACTTCTCTGTCATGCGAGAGGGGTTGTCTTGCGTGCTTACCAAACTAGCATGCTTCACAGATTTTATGCAATTCTACAACTCTAAAAGAAGGCAACCCTATAACCAATCCTCTGAACTGCATTAATTTCAGTCTTTGCACATTTGCATGTCCAATATGTTTATGCCATATTTCAATACCTCCAACTGGTACTTTTCCTTTAGCATACATAGCAGCATCCATTGCAAGAATTCTAGCATCTAAAGTGAACATTCGACCAACTCTACTTCCTTTTGCGACCAACCTGCACTTTTCATTAAAGCCTTCTACAAAATAACCTTTTGCATTGAATCGAACCTGCAACCCCTACTCTACCATTTGGCCAACAAACACTAGATGCTTTGTAATTGATGGTACATATAATAAATCTGTCAGAATCTTTGTCTGGCCATCATACAAGGACAAGGGAACCCTTCCAATGCGTGAAATTGGGTGGCATGAATCATCACCCGTCTGCACATAACCTAGGTTTTGTAAGTCGTGCATCTCTCCAAACCATTCAACATGACCGGTCATATGATTAGATGCACCTGAATCAACATACCATACATTATCATGTGTTCCCTTTCTTGTAACTGCATTCATCATATGCTACATAACAAACAAACACTCATTTTTATATTCATTCTGTTGTGAAGATTATGCATAATTTCCTTGCTGCAATTTACCACACTGGGAATATCTTCCTTCTTTGCATAGCAATGGGCTGCAATATGGCCTGTTTTGCCACAATAATGGCAAACAATAGCAGAATTTCCAAAACCTCTATTCTGCCATCCACCTCTTCCTTTAGAGCTCCCCCTACCTCTAAAGTTTCCTCTGCCTCTAGAAACCTGCATTTCACCAAACTGTTGATTGAGCCTATTTTGCTGGTTATCACCAACACTTCCCATACCACAGCCTCTCGAAGAGAATCTTCCATGTCCCCTTCTTGAACTTGAGTAAAATGCTTGGACCTGTTTACCATTTCTTTCAGACGAATTACCCTGCATATTGATCTCTTTAGTAATCATGAGAGAGATCAGCTCATCAAAATCTGGAAATGGCTTCCGTACATATACTGAAGTAATAAATGATTTCCATACCTTCTCATTGTTAAGGCCACTCAGAGTGGATGAAACCAAATCATCATCATCCGGCATTGCATCAATCGCTACTAAGGTCATCTGCAATGCTCCTCACCTTCAACACATACTCATTGACATACATTTTCCCTTTCTTCAAGGCATTCAACTCTTGCTTGAGTTGAATCTTTCATGGCTTTGTATTTCCTGAAAATATGCTCTCAAAAATTGTCCAAGCTGCATGTGAAGTTTCTGCATTCCTGATATGTCCCAGCATAGTATTATCAATGACTACATATAGCCAATACATCACCTTTTTGTCTTTTGCATTCCACTCTTTCCATGCTTTTAACTCCTTTGCAGTTGAAATAACCAGCTCTGGCTCCTTTTCTTCACAAACTCATAAAGGCCCTTTCTAATAAGGAAGTTTGTCACACGGAACTTCCATGAAGGGTAGTTGTTCTTGTCAAGCTTCTCAATAATGGGTTATAGATTTCATGTCAACAATCCATTGTATTGACCGAAAGTAGATGCGTAGGTTACAGATTGCAAATCTATAATTTTTGAGGTGTTTACAGGAAGCAAACATAAGGTTATCTACAAACGGGTTGCAGATTACATGTACTATTGAGCAATCAATGAAAAAGGTTGCTTGGTGTATTGCTGTGCACGTGTTGTGAAAGATTGCAAAAGACTAGCTTGCTGTGTTGTATCCTTATTTGTGATAATGGCAGAGAACAGTAAAAATCCCATTATTGAGAAGCTCGACATGAACAACTACTCTTCATGGAAGTTTTGTGTGATGAGCTTCCTCATCGGAAAGGGCCTTTATGAGTTTGTTTCGAGTGAAGAAAAGGAGATAGAGCTGGGTATCCCTCTGAGTGCAGATGAGTTAAAAGCATGGAGAGAGTGAAATGCAAAAGACAAAAAAGTGATGTACTGGCTATCTACAGTCATTGATAATACTATGATGGGACATATCAGGAATGCAGAAACTTTACATGCAGCTTAAACAATTTTTGAGAGTATGTTTTCAATAAATACAAAGGCACAAAAGATTCAACTCAAGCAAGAGTTCAATGCCTTGAAGAAAGGAAAAATGTCTATCAATGAGTATGTGTTGAAGGTGAGGAGCATTGTAGATGCTTTAGTAACGATTGATGCAATGCCGGATGATGATGATTTGGTGTCATCCACTCTGAGTGGCCTTAACAATGAGAAGGCATGGAAATCATTTGTTACTTCAGTATATGTATGGAAGCCATTTCCAAATTTTGATGAGCTGATCTCTCTCATGATTACTGAAGAGATCAATATGCAGGGTGATTCGTCTTAAAGAAATGGTGAATAGGTCCAAGCATTTTACTTGAGTTCAGGAAGGGGGCGTGGTAGATCCTCTTCGAGAGGCCATGGTACAGGACGTGTTGGCGATAACAAGCAAAACATGTTCAATCAACATTTTGGTGAAATGCAGGTTTTTGGAGGCAGAGGAAAATTTAGAGGCAGGGGAAGATCTAGAGGACAAGGTGGATGGCATGATAGAGGTTCTGGAAATTCTGCTATTGTTTGCCATTATTGTGGCAAAACAGGCCATATTGTAGCTCATTGCTATGCAAAGAAGGATGATATTCGCAATGGTAAATTGCAGCAACGAAACTATGCATTGTCTTCATACGATAGAATGAAGACAAAAATGAGCGTCTGTTTCCTATGCAACATATGATGAATGTAGTTACAAGAAAGGGGACATATGATGATGTATGGTATGTTGATCTAGGTGCATCTAATAATATGACCAGTCATGTTGAATGGTTTGGAGAGATACAGGACTTACAAAACCCAGGTTATGTGCAGATGGGTGATGATTCATGCCATCTAATTTCATACATTGGAAAGGTTTCCTTGTCCTTGTATGATGGCCAGACAAAGAGTTTGACAGATGTATTACATGTGCCATTAATTACAAAGAATCTAGTGCCTGTTGGCCAAACGATAGAGCAGGGATTACAGGTCCGATTCAATGCAAAAGGTTGTTTTGTAGAAGACTTTAATAATAAGTGCAGGTTCGTCGCAAAAGGAAGTAGAGTTGGCCGAATGCTCACTTTAGATGCTGGAATTCTTGCAATGGATGCTGCTATGTATGCTAAAGGAAAAGTACTAGTTGTAGATATTGAAATATGGCATAAACGTATTGGACATGCAAATGTGCAAAGACTGAAATTAATGCAGTCTAGAGGATTGGTTATAGGGTTTCCTTCTTTTAGAGTTGCAGAATTGCATAAAGTTTGTGAAGCATGCCAGTTTGGTAAGCAGGCAAGACAACCCTTCTTGCATGACAGAGAAGTGAGTAGACAGATACTTAATGTAGAGTATACAAATGTTTGGGGGCCTACATAGAATGTATCTCTTGGTGGCAGCAAATACTTTGTCACATTTATTGATGACTATTCAAGGAAGCTATGGGTATACTTCATGAAGGAAAAGAGTGATGTGTTTGAGCACTTCAAATCTTTTAAGAAAGCTGTTGAAATAGAAACAGGCTTAAAAAAGAAGTGCTTGAGATCAGATGGAGGGGGAGAGTACCTCTCTAATGAGTTTAGTGGCTTCTTCAGAACTCATGGGATAAAGGGGAAATTTACTTGCAGGTATACCCCACAACAAAATGGTGTTGCAGAAAGAAAAAACAGGCATATTGCAAAAGTTGCACGGGCATTAATGGCTGAAAAGAATATTGCAGAAGTTGCACGGGCATTAATGGCTGAAAAGAATATGCCCAAACATTTTTGGTTTGAGGCTATCCATACTTCTGTCTACATTATGAACAGAACTTCCACATATGCAGTTTATGGGATGACTCCTGAAGAATGCTTTATTGGTAAGAAGCCTGATGTATCGCACTTGAAGGTATTTGGCTATGTTACATACATTCATGTGCCAGATGAGCTATGGAAGAAGCTTGATCCAAAGGCAGAAAAATGTGTTTCTATTGGATACTCTTTAGAGAAGAAAGGGTATCGCTGTTATAACCCTGTCACAGGTGAGTTCAGAGTGAGCAGGGATGTTATCTTTGATGAGATGGGCAGCTGGTATGCACCTATTGGTGATGTATTAGATGATGATAATGATTAGGATAGCTATTGCAAAAGAAAAAAAAGAATCATAGAGTCTTAGTGGACCAGAAACATCATCTGGTACTATACCTACATTGAGCGCTTGGTGTGGGAGACTAAGGAGTAGTCCCACATCTTCAGGTGGATCTATAAGTGTTGTAGGGAAGGACAAAGGAAAGAAGAAAGTGCTGGATGGTAATGATGCATCTACCAGTCATTTAGGATTTGATGGAGATTCTAGTGGTTCGAAGAGTTTGGATGATGAGATTGGCATTCCTTCAGTCTTAGGACACCAGGTGTACAGAGAGCTCATAGTAATGTAAAGGCTCCATTGAGTGATCCAGTGGTACGCAGATCTCACAGGGTCACATACCCCGTTAAAAGATTTGGTTTTGAAGGTTATGCAGCTCACCATTATGCTTATATGGTGAAACTATTTGAGGATGTTGAGCCCACTTGTTTTGAGGATGCTATTGGTCATGCTCATTAGGATGCAACAATGGATGAGGAGATGGCTGCATTAGAAGCCAATAAGACTTGGGATTTGGTACCCTTACCTAAGGGTAAGAAAGCTATTGCCTGTAAGTGGGTTTACAAAGTCAAGCATAATGTAGATAGTTCAATTAGCACGTATAAGGCTAGGCTAGTTGCAAAAGACTATGCTCAAACATATGGCATAGATTATCACCAGACATTTAGTCTAGTTGCTAGGATGGCAATTGTTAGTGTGTGATTTCCTTGGCAGTAGCCAAAGGATGGAGTTTGCAACAAATGGATGTTAAGAATACCTTCTTGCATGGTAAATTGCAAGAAGAAGTGTATATGGAGCAGCCAACAGGTTATGAGGATTTAGAGCATCCCACATATGTGTGCAGGTTAAAGAAGGCGCTCTATGGGCTGAAGCAAGAACCTAGAGCATGGTCTGACAAGATTAGAGAGTATATTGTCAATATTGGATTTTGTATTTCTGATGCTGATCACTCACTTTATGTGAGAAAGGGAGATCTAGGTTTGGTCATCATAGTCATCTATGTGGATGACTTGATTATTATAGGTGACAGTGATAATGGGATTGTTGAAGTTAAGGACTTCTTGAAGAAGAAGTTTGAGATGAAAGATTTGGGTGAGCTGAGATACTTTCTTGGTATTGAGGTGATCAGATGTGATGATGGTATATGGCTGTCCCAAAGGTAGTATGGCTTGGATATGTTATCCAAGTATGGTATGACAACATGTAAGCCTCTTTCAGTACCATTGGAGTAAAATGTGAAGCTGAGTGTAAATGTTGGGGATGAGATAGAAAACCCTACTATGTTCAGGAGGATAGTAGGGAGTTTGATTTACATGACTATCACAAGGCCAGACTTGAGCTATGCTATTGGCCTTGTCAGTCAGTTTATGTAGATGCCTAGAAAGCCTCACTTGGATACAGTTAGACGTATATTGAGGTATGTGAAGTCCACTTTACATTATTGACTTTTTTATGAGGCAGGTAAGGACGTACATGTCTTTGGATACACAGATGCAGATTGGGCTGGTAGCATGTCAGAAAAAAGATCGATGAGTGGATTCATGTTTTCCCTTGGTAGTGTAGCAGTTACATGGAGCAGCAAAAAGCAACCTACAGTTTCTTTATCGAGTACAGAGGCTGAGTATAGAGGTGCTGCTATGGCAGCATGTGAGGTGGTATAGCTTAAAAAATTATTAGATGATTTGGACGTGTAGGGAGATGGTCTAGTTGTCATTCATTGTGACAATATGAGCAACATACAGCTAGCTAGGAATCCAGTGTTCCATGCTAGGACAAAACACATTGAGGTGCACTACCACTTTGTGAGAGAGAAGGTACTTGTAGGAGAGATTGACTTGGTATATGTAAGTATAGAGGATCAGATAGCTGACATTTTCACAAAGGCATTGGGTGCAGAGAAGCTTCAAAAGTTCTGAAGCTTACTTGGAGTTGCAAAGATAGAGTTGAGCTTGAGGGGGAGTGGTGAGATGGCAAACTCAACACGTGCGGACATTGATGATGGACCGCCTAGCTAGATGGGTCCTCACGTCTACACTTAGCACGTTGGTGGTCATTATGATACTCATATGGCCACTGACTTATCACTTATTATATTTATTTTGTTACACCTACCTACAGTTGGCAAAGACATAGCGCTAGTCGATTAGTGTACTTGGTTATGCACTGTTTGACTTAGTAGGCCACTTTCCTTTATGTTGTATCTTATCTAGAATTTGTGTACATTATATAGTGTGTGGAAGAAGAAGAAGAAACCAGCAAGAAAACGTTTTGGCCTCCATATCTCTTCTTGTGTTCTTGAGTGAGCTTCCTCTTGTGTATACAGTGTGTGTTTGACGTTGTAGCTCAAGCAAGTCCCCCCACCACGCGATTCTTGACAGTTGTAAGTGGTGTGGTCGCCAACATTTCCCTAGGAATTGTTTGAATGTCAAATGCAATATTGCGGGAAGTCTGGCCACTTACCTGCTACTTGTTGGAGTAAGATCAGTTCTCTCCAACAAGGGAGTAAACTGCCATGTCCAATTAACCATCACGCACAAGGGAATAATCTCCAGCAAGATGAGGGACCAAGACAAATGGTACAACGAGGAAAGGCTATTGCAGAGGAGTTACCTCATGGCAGTGGAGTCAGCCTTATAGAGATTGTATGTGTCAATGATGCTGAAACTTCTAGCCTACGAGCCGTAACAAGGAGGTCAAAAGATTAAAGAGGGTGATAAAGGAGCTGGAAAACCTGTCGAGGGAAACCCTAAGCAATATGCTAGGGAAAAGCAAGTTCTGAATCCTGATATGAAAGGTGGACCTCTAAGGCCTGTTGATAGTAAAGTTGATCCCGAGAAGGATAAAGGATTGCCAAGAAAGAAGGTAAAAGTTAACAAAGAGGCACCAAAGCCAATCCAAAGACCAAAGGAGAGAGTGGTTTGGTGTGAGAAGAGAACTTTGGCTAACTACCAGGACTTTGACCTAGCAAGTTCTCTTTGCGAAGTTAAACCAGATGTGAATCTCTTACAGCAGCTGATTAAACTTTCTCAAGGAGTACGCAAGGAATTCAAGAAAATCTTGTCTATCGAGTATGTTGTAGAACCTTTGGGCATAGCACGAGTGGAAGAAGATTGGTTCGATCATGCTGAAAAGCTTTACCCGTGGATTCCAACATTCGTGGATGGAATATTAGTAGAGCATGCTATCGTGGACACTGGATCCTCCGTCAATATCATGAGTTTAGATTTGATGGAGAGGCTAGGTCTCGAAATTCAAAAAGACATCTCCACACTTCTTAGGATGGCAGATGACAGTTTAAGACAACTAGAAGGTTTCATCACTAAAGTCCACGTTACAGTTGCGAGTGTGGAATGCTATCTGGACTTTAGGATGATAAGGTTTGCAGGACGTCCTAGCTATCGAGTTTTGCTAGGTAGATCATAAACAAACTGCCAAGTCGACATACCCGCTGGTCGAGTGATTTTAGGTAGAGGTGCCAATCGTATAATAGTGGATGCTTACCTTGAGTCTCCTCAGAGTAAGAGAGCTCATTTATCCTCTACTCAAGTAGAAATAGTAGATGATCCATCTAGTAGTGAGACATCATCGAGCGATGGATCTAAAGAAAGGTCCACTACATAGGAAATTTATTAGATAACATTGAATGAGTTGATAGAGCCTCAAGATCGAATAAGAGACGTGGACGTTATTGAGTTGGACCTTGGTACACCTAATGATTCGCGGCCAATTAAATTAGGTTTCATGCTCAGTTTGAAAGAGAGAGAGGACTATGTGTCCCTGATTCAGGAGTTTTGTGACATCTTCACTTGGAGCTATGATAAACTTAGGGACATTCCCCCCAGTTTGACTATGCATACTATTCCTGTAAAGGAAAGTGCATGCCCTGTACATCAGAAAATAAGGTGTATGCCTTTTGAACTAAGGGACGAGCTGTTTAAGGAGCTACAGAAGTTACAAAAAGTGGGTGTGATCTTCCCTGTTTAGCATACTGAATGGTGTTCACCAGTTGTGATTAGAAGAAGAATAATAATCAAATCCGGCTTTGTGTAGACTTTAGAGAGTTGAATAAGCTAACTGTTAAAGACTACTATCCATTGCCTTTTATTAACCAAATTTTGGATCAATTAGTGGGCAAGAAAGTATATTCATTCATGGATTGCTTTGCGGGGTATAACCAAATGGTAATTGCTGGCCTTTGCGTACCATGTGATGCCATTTGGTTTGTGTAATGCACCTTGTTTGTGGCAAAGAACAGCCGACAAGACCTTTGGTGACATCTCCCCCGAGGAGTTGAAAGTATTCATTGATGACTTGGGGGCAGCCACCATAAAAGAAAGGCAGTTGATTATTTTGTGGAAGTGTTTTGAGCGTTGCAAATAATTTTGCATAGCTCTCAACCCACCGAAGTGTGTCTTTGGAGTGCCTTATGGGCTATTGCTAGGCCATGTGGTCAGTTCAATAGGGATTGCGCGACTGACCATGAAAAAATCAAGGTCATAGTTGCCATGAGTCCACCATGTACTCCAAAGGAAGTACATATCTTTTTGTCATCGGTAGGGTATTATCGGCGGAGGTTTATCAATGCCTTGGAAGAAAGAGTGTTGCCACTGACGAACCTATTGTCTTTCAATTGTCATTTTACATGGAGTGATGCTTTGAAAGTATCTTTTGACTATGTGAAGCAGGAGCTTGCCACAGCACCTATTTTAAAAAAACCTAAAAGGGGCGAAATGTTTTATATATTTTCAGTAGCCACCATGTATAGTATTAGCCTGCTGCTTTATCCCAAATTTGGGAGGAAAAGTAGTACCATCCAATAGCTTTTGCTAGTCAAAAGTTGGGTATATCAAAAATTAACTACACCTATATGGAGAAGTCATGCCTTGCGATGGTATTTGCAACCAAAAAGTTCAAGCACTACATTCTCTACGAGAAGGTGGTTTTTTATACGAAGGCGGAAGGGCTTCAATTGTTGTTGAACAAGTTATAGTCGCCTGATCATTTAGCAAAGTGGTTAATCACTTTGCAAGAGTTTGATTACGATTTCAAGGGCAAGCCACCAAAGCTACAAGGCGTTGTAGAATGTCTTGTGGATTTTAGAGAGAAAAAAGAGGTAGTGGCTAAATGAAGTGAGATGGAAACTTTTTTTAAGATTGATATGGTGTCTATTTACTCCTGGTATGCTACCATAATGCACTATTTATCTACAGGAGAGATTGGAGCTACTCTATCCAAATCTGAGAAGAGAAAAATTAAACAGCGGGCATTGAAATTATCCTTGATCACAAGAACGCTATATTGATAGGGTGTCGATGATATCTATCGCCGATGTGTGATGCCTAACGAGTTTTCATTTATCTTGGAGGAGTGCCATGACTCCGCTTGTGGAGGGAACTTTGTTGGGCGGTTGATGGCACAGAAGGCTTTAAGAACTAGATATCAGTGGTCGTCCATCTTCCAGGATTCATTTGAGTATGTTAAGAGATGTGATACATGTCAAAGATATGACAATAGAGAGAATAGGAAGCGTCCACTTACTCCTATTATGGCTATTCTTCCATTTGAGAAGTGGGGCATCGACTTTGTGGGTCCTATTACCCTGTTTTCTACCATTCAGGAGAGATACATTATAATAGCCACTGTTTACTTTACGAAGTGGTTAGAAGCTCGATCGACAAGGCAAGACAATGCAAAAGAGACTGCCAGTTTCCTACTTGAGTAGATTATCTATTGTTTTGGTCTGCTAAAGGAAATAGTATCGGACCGTGGGACTCACTTTTTGAATAAGGTGATTAAAAGCTTGATTGAGACATGGAAAATCAAGCATAACAAGACGACCCCCTATAATCTGCAAGCCAATGGACAAGTTGAAAGTACCAATAAGCAACTTGTGGGTATCCTATCCAAAATAGTCTCTGAAAAGAAATGGGACTGGAATACAAAATTATATGTGGTGGTTTGGGCGTATAATACAAGGTTTAAATAAGCCACTAGCCACACCCCATTTAAATTAGTTTATGGGGAGGAGTGTGTCTTGCCCTTGGAAATTGAGTTGCCAACCATAAGATTCGTAGTCAATCATTCTTTCGGACAAAGATGCCCTATTCGAGCGGTTTACAACTATAGCCCACTTAGATGAGCTCAAATTGCAAAGTTTGTTACACTAGGAAGTGGCTAAGTGTCGGATGAAGTGGTTGCATGATCTGAAAGCAAAGAAATATACCTCTAAGAAAGGACAGTTAGTTCTATATTACGATGCGAGTAGGGAGCTATTTCGAGGAAAGCTAGAACCTAGATGGGATGACCCTTACAAAATAGTTAGAATAGGTAAAACTAAGTCCATGGCTTTACTAGCTAATCTACAAGGAGTGGAATTTAAAAATAAGGTTAATCTTAATAAGATTAAACCTTATTATTTTTGAGTATGCTAATGCACTAAATGCATTGCAGGTCCATGTTGGGGTTCATTTGAGACCTGCACGAGAGCACCCATATCTAGAGCAAAGATATCATCAGGGGAAGCTAATCTGGTGGAGAAAAGGATACAAAGTGATTGAGCAAGAAGACGGTACCTTTGTGTGGGAGATTTAAGTTTTCTGCCATCACTATTTACAAATTTTGACAAGCATCCCTATTGAGTTTAATGAAGAAGGTGGAATGGAGTCGTCAATTCATCCTCTAAAGATGTTGAATTTTGATTATCATCATTACGAATAGGGGAGTTCTTGATGGTTGGCTGTGTAAACCCATTGTGGATGTATAAGTTATACTTTGATGGAGCATTAGGGGCCCTAATAAAAAAGGGAGTGTTGGGATAGTTACCCGAGATCCCTAACATAGAATAATAATGAAATTAGCTACTTATTTCAACGTAGGATTCACTAATAACATGGCAGATTATAAAGCTTTGATTATGGGACTAAGTATTGGCAAGAAAGGTGGTATTCGACAGTTGTTAGTAAAAGGGGATTCCCATCTAATTTTAAATCAACTAAATGGGACATATACAGTTTGGAATTCCATCCTTTGTATGTATCATCAAACTGCTATGACCCTACTTGATGAATTTAAGAGCGTCTCTCTTCAGCTAATCCCACGTTATTGGAATCAGTTTGCGGATTCCTTAGCAAATTTTTATTATGAGGAGGACCTCTTCTTCAATTGTGGTCCTAGTTCAGATGTTGTTATTGATAATGAGATCAGATTTGGTTGCTTGTGGGGAGTTTTATCAGACCACATGTTATATGGCAGGCGATGATTGGTAGGTTGGTCAGACATGTTATGCACACGCCTCTTGCTATATATGCAGGAGGTATGGGTCACAACTTGATGCATTAAGTCTAGGGTAGAAAGTCCTAATTTTTTCATTGGAATGGAGCGCATTTTTGTATATCTACCTTCTTCCAAGGAGGCATCTATATGAGCTGGCATGTTTGATTTCTTTAGGCTAGGAGGGCCCTATGTCAGTGTGGTGCAGGTACGTTTAATGGTTTGTTGTTTTAAGTGATTGCATCATATAGGTTGATGAAGTCACTCGAGGGATCCTTTGCTACGAAGAAGCTTCTTGTGGCCATTCCAGGTGGTTTTGTCCCCTTTCCGAGTCTTTTTCCCTTAAGCAAATAATGATACATGTGTATGTAAGGGTGCTTTCTTTTTGTCTGTTGGGGACCGACAATAAAGGCATGAAGTCCCAAGATTAGGTTCTACATGTTTAGGGGAAAGATTGGAGTGAAAATAGAAGTTATTGTTAGAAAAGCATTAAGTGTCACCTTGTGCGGGCTTGGTAGGTTATTGGGTATTGAGACATGACCTGAGGCCGATGCCTTGTTCTCCTTGGTCACTACGGTCACCTCCCTCCTTTTTACACGTCCAAGTATGGAAAATCCGAGGCTACAAGGGAAATGTGCTAAAAGACACCATCTATTGGTCAAGCTATAGGAGTCCTCGCCTAGTAGGAGCTCCTACTTGAGTTGTCCTTCGTTAGGTAGGTAGTTCAGACCACCACTTAGGATGACCTCTTTTATAGTTCATTTTAGCTTGGCCGTGTTGGAGTAGTTGGTTAGCGACTCGCTTTCAGCTTTTTGTTAGATTATGCTAGGCCTACTCCTTGTGACTTTCATGCCTTGGTTTTTGTAAGGGGATAGGGTGACAGCTGTAATGTGTTTTGTTATGTATCTATTTTGTATCAACTTGATACTCTTTGTGGTTGTGTTTATGTGCAGATTTGTTCATGGGATTCAACAGGTTGAGTCACCCTATCCCGTGATCGCCAATGACAAATGATTTTTTTGATGTAGAGAAGTGCTTAAAAATAGCCAAAAAATATGGATTTAAGGGAAAATATAGACTTTGTCGAAGGCAGCAGCTGCAATCAGTATGATTTTAAGCAGCAAAGCCCTAGAAAGTGCTTTAAAGACCCACCAAGCGACGGTTGGGAAATTTTCATAATTTCTTGGCATGTAAAATGGGACTCCTAGAGATTCCTAGCATTGGGAAACTTTGAGATGGATGCCGAGGAATTTTCGAAAGATGATTTGGACGGCCAGACAGTCGAATGATAGTGCCTGGGAGGCTAAGACCAGAAAAGGCCAAGTATAAATGGACTTTGGTAATACCAAAGGGTGTGACCCTTGGGGGCTCCCTTTGGGGGGGGCCCTAAAATTTTGATTTTGTTGGGGGGGGCTATTTTTTGCCCAATAAAAATGGCAATGGCATCCTCATGTGTAGGTGATGATTTGGGAGAGGGGGGCCTATGAAGGCTGAAAGCAACCCCCTGAACGGATTACATCCCTGACCTTGTGTGTTTCTTTGCTCCCTACTATCGCCAGTCTTCACGTGTCAAATGGCTGCCCAGATGGCTTGATTAAAAACTAGTCTTTCTCTCTCCTCTCTCTCTCTCCCCTTAAGGGACAGTTCATGCACATGAAGAAGAATGAAGAACGGTTGAAGGATGCTCGTCCGGCATAAACCAGATTGCTCCAAGATCAAGAGGAGCTTGAGGTGAGATGTTCAGCATTGAAGATTTGTTGTTGGTCGGTCTGTTGGCAACTCGAAAAAAAATCCAAAAAATCCGCATTACACAAATAAGCAGTATGCCTCATTTTTACAAAGGAAATTTGCTTCTTGTTGATGTTTGATGGTTGAAATGGAATTCATATGGGAAAAAAAAATAGAGCTTTTTTGCATTATGATTGAGAGCTATGCATAAAAGAAATGCATATCCATAATAATAAATAGTTGCAATAATTAAATTATACCTGGAAAATCACATTTTTAGTATAAAAATGAAGGCTTTATTGGTTTCGAGTGGAGACAAGAGAGGCGCACGGGATAAAATTCTGAGACAAAACATCTTTTAGCTTTCACAATCAATCAATAATCATAAATAAAAAAATCATCTATTTTTATACACAAATAAATAGAGAAAAATAGCTAAAATGGAAAAAAATAGGATTTTTGCATTATAAAAATCTAGAAAATTATGATTTGTGGTTGTGGATTTATAAAAAAGTTGATGCATGAATTTTTGCTTTAATTGGACTTTGTTTATGTGTCATAGCTCATGGTTTTTCCATTTTATGTGAAAAATACATACAAAAATAATATCCTATACCTATGCAACGTAGCATAATCTAAACATTAGAGGGAAAGGGTGAGGTTAAGAGATTAAGAGGCCTGAGAGGGTGTGAATCTTTGAAATATTTAATTGTGCATTTCATTTAGAATTGCGATATTCCAGTTTATGGGGCTAGTAGCACGAGGAATCGGTGCTAATCTCCATGCATCGAAGCGTACGTTTAGTGAAAATCATGAAAGGGTTGTTTTTTCCACATCACAAAATGCTGATTTTTTGAATATTGTTTGTGCACTAGAATCATATGCACTATGCATGACACATGAAATGGTATCAGTCGTGGATTGCATAGCAATTGTCTTCCTAGGATATGACTTATACATTGAGTGGAAAGGAGGCTTCGTTGTAGGGCAATTGTACACTTTCCTTGGGACTATTTGGTGAGGATTTATATATTCATGGATTGTACAAAATAAGAAAAGAGTGGAGTTTGTTGCATTATATTTTATATGTTGGAGCGACAGATATTGGGGCCAATCCCCGAGGTGTAAGAGAGTCACAATGGAGCCGCGGCAATCAACCGACGAGAGCTTCTTGATGTTTGTGCGACAAGGCACTATGCCTATATGTTATGGGATCTCCCTCTGAGGAGAAGGGAAGGTAAACATTGGACTACATATTAGCTACAAACACATAATTAAGTCTATCTAGTGTACATCGGTGTATTATAGATGCTCTTGGACCGAGAGGCCGTGTGGTGGGGTTGTCTGTTTTGTGCATGAGGTCTGGCTAGTGCCATAGCCAGTGCCGGCCCATTTTAGGTCCCATCACCATTGATATAACATCAATATGGGACATTTCTTTTTGTGTGCTATTGGCTAAAAGAATAACCTCCTTGGGCTCAAGTGCCTTATCATCCAAATACACTACTTGTTCTAGCTTTCCAAAGGCCTTTCCTAGAGAGAGATCTACGAAATTTGACTCATTTAACCCTTCTTTATTTGGATTGTTGAATGTGTCATTGTTACTATCCAAACTAGGTAGGGCTCCAATCCTAGGCCCATTACATCGATGCATCCCAAAGTGGTGCAAATTGCTAGATGTATCATTATTGCATCTGGTCTCACCAACCACTTGGAAATTAACCATGATATATCCACTTGGAATTCTTTGCTTTTCATCTAACACACCAGCCACACTTCTGAAGATTTTGGGCCTCCAAGCCCATCTCCTTTTAATCATTCGATGGCTTGATTGGCTGCCACCACTCCTTCTATTTTTATATTTGTTCATGATGATGACTCTTACTTGTTGTCTATCACTTTCTCTAGATTGGATCCTTTTACTAGATTCGACTGTAGGTGGATCTTTACCACAATAAACCCTAGATTTCCTATCACCTTGGTGCTCACTAGTTGGGCCAGCCTCCACACGGTAACATATATAAGCTATGTTCTAGGGTGTCATCTCATTGACATTATTTTGTTTCAAATTTAGACCGTTGTGGGGTTGCTTAACCACTTTACCTTCCCCATTAGAGCTACACCGATTTCCATCTAGCTCATGGCTTTGGAACATGGGATTGGCTGCATTAGGATCTTTATAGTTAATACTAAGCACCATAGTGTACCTGTCATTTGCACCTTCAACATGACAAACATTTAGTAAATGTTGCCAATCCTAATGAATTTCAAGAGTGCGAGGAAAACTCCAATAGCTCTCCCAACATCTCTGAATACATCTCTCATAATCTTCTGCTTGAACCTTTGCTTCCTTCAGTGACTTAGGGTTTCTTATCCTAACTTGGAACTGCCTATTTATTTCTTACAAGCCACTGACAAAGATTTCAGCAAGCACATCTTTTGGTAATTGATCGACTTTTCTTGGCCAAAGCTTCAAAATGCCTTCAAAGGCTCTCATGTACTATTTGATGGAGGGATATAACTCTTGCCGAATATGTATAAGTTGTCCTAAGACCTAAGTCATGGGAATCTTCTTCTCATATGCATCTAAAAATCTATCACATCATTTCTCAAATGATTTGATGGACCCTCTTGGGAGGCTCCAATACCATTTCCTAGCCTCTCCCTTTAGGGTACTTGAGAGCACAAGCATCCAATGTAGATCATCCAACCCACTTGCAAGGCAAGTTAGGCCATATTCTTTCAAGTATAGTGTGGGATCCTCATCGAGTAGCCCATGAAACACTAGGAGATCCCTATAAGCAGAAGGACATTTAGTCCTCTTCTTTTAGATCACGATTGGATCATCAAAATCTTTGTACTCCTTGTGACTTAATACAAGTTTGTCAAGGTCTCTAATCTCTTATGTTTCCACATTTAACAGTGTAGAAAGGTTACTTGCTCCATGGACTTCCCTTTCTGCCAACTCAGTGAGTGGTTCAGGGAGTCCTTTAACTTTCAACATGTCATTCCGAACCCTTTTCAGAGGATCTTCCATACCTTGCCCACTGAAAGACCATTCTATAATGGATTATTCAAGAAATTTTTCCCTTCATGTAACTTCTCTTATGCTAGTTGATTCTCCAAAATTTAAATCCTTGTTTGGTTTCACATTTCATACTCACTCCTTAGTGCATTCCAAGCCTCTAATGCCTTGGTTGTGTGTGCTGAATCAAGGTTCAAACACTATTAAAACAACTTGTAACTAAGGCACATAGTGCATCTGTGTTCCTTTTTTCTCAACTTGTAGAAGATCTACATTTGGAGGAATCATAACACTCGAATTTGATGGGTTGGGAGTGGGTCAACCCGCATCCTTGTCTCCAGTATTTTAGCATGCACCACATGGGACATTTAAACCACAAGAAAATCCCATTGTATGTCATTACTTTCCCATGGTGTTACAGCTTTAACATAATCATTGGTTGATACCATGACTGCCACGAGTTCCAATATGCTTGTTGCATATCCTCTAGGTTGATGGATGGTCATACACAATGTTTCTTGAATAGAGCCGCACCAAGGTGAACCTCAGCCCATGCCATCATGCTAGAGGAAGCGGACCAATGACGAAGTACTTATTTTCCATATTACATAAATCATCTCTCAAGGATTCAATCCCCATGGAATTGATTAGGTCCATTAGCAAATTTTAAATAGGGCAAGCCAAGTGTTTGAAACCCCAGACATACCCCATTTTACAAATACTTTAGCACATCATTGATGGACAAGGTTATAAATTTTAAGTCCCTTTGGGAAAGGTTTGAAAGCCGCCACATATTAGTGGCTCCTTTGGGCAAACACACCACCTATCAGGACCCAAAAAAAGGGCCCAACACTCGCTCTATGGGACTTGTCGATCCTCTACTACTCACCTAAAACCACTCCACACGGCCTCATGGTAGGAGTGCCTAATAACTTTTCATTTGTACGATTTTGTAGTCCAACGGATAATTCTTTCCCCACTCCTTAGAGGGAGTCTCTAAACATATTGGTGTTATACACCACGGAAGTATACACAAAGAGAGCAGCCCTTGGTTGATCATCGTGGCTCCACTATGACTCTCCTACACCTCGAAGATTGGGCCCAAGATGAATCCTGGACATAGAGCACATTCGAAACAAACTCCACTCTTTTGATAAATCAATCTAGGAGATAATGAGTAATCCTCACTGAATAAACCCCAAGGAACCGAATATCTAGCCCTATAGCTTAGGGTACCTCATATTCTCGGCGTAGATTATCACTCATACAAATAGGTGCTATGTATCTAAGATATGATACCATATTGTGTGTCAATGCAATTGTGTATGACTACTATGCTCAAATAAATTTATTCATTAGTAAACATTATCGTGAAAGTGTGAAGACAATTATTTTCATGCTTTTCTTCTAACATGATAGTGCTTCATTGCTTAGGGCTAGGACTGAGCTTTCTCATGCCACTAAACCCTTTTAATTTTAAACAACAACGAACCCTATATGATATGCATCATGAAACATCAGAATTCAACATACTTTGACCACTCAATAATCCCCTTCTCCTTACTGTCTAAAATTTTGCATACATTGGTAGGTTCAAGGTGTAATATTCATGTATTTTTCTTTACGAAAGAAATAAAAACTCACTCTACCAAAGAGATAGGGCTTAATTGAGGCTTAAACTCATGCTTCAGCTCTACCATACATTCACAATGTTTTATTTATTTTTAATTTTTTTGGATGTAAAAAAACTATTTTTTAACTTTCTCTTATTTTTAACTATTTATTTATAGAAAATTACTGATGATTATATATTTTCTAATTTAGATTGATTGATCTTATTGAAAATGATTTTCTTAGCATATTTGGACACATAGGAACAACATACGCACACAAGAACCCAAAAAAAACAGCATATTTCTTCTTAAACCACATAGTCTCGGGTCTTGCATGTTTAGCATAAAATTATTATACGACTGATTTTTTGTGATTTTTTCAACATGGCTGATAAATTAGAACATTGACAATCAAATACAATCATTTCTACCATTTCCAACCAAAATTGATTATAAAACAATGAAATCGATGACTTACTCATAAATTTGGTCATTATCATGTACGTTTTTCAAGATTGGAGGCTTGTTGATACTCTTCCATGGCCTTTGATGATCCATCCAACCTTGATTTACAGCTCTTTTCACTCCCACATCATAGTAGAATTGAAATCTTTCCTCTCAACCCACTGCCTTCTCTCATACACTAATCCATGAGAACAAACAATAAGAGGAGAGAGGAGAGAGAAATACAAATATCAGATCTTTCTATTTAGTGCATCATTTTTTCTCATTTCTACGGCAATAGATGTCAAGAATCGCGTGGTGGAGGGGATTGCTCAAGATGCTGCGCCAAACACACACAGAATGCACAAGGAGAAGCTCACTCAAGAGACAAGAAGAGAGATGGAGGCCAAAACGTTTTCTTGCTGATTTCTTCTTCTTCTTTCACACACTTCACAATGTACACAAAGTATAGATAAGATACAAGATAAAAGGAAAGTGGCCTACTAAGTCAAACAATGCATAATCGACTACACTAGTCGACTGGCGCTATAACTATGCCAGCTGTAAATAGGTGTAACAACCTGAATATAATAAGTAATGAGTCAGTGGCCATGTGAGAGTCATAATGACCACCGACGTGCTAAGTGTAGACGTGTGGACCCATCTAACCAGGTGGTCCATCATCAATGTCCACATGTGTTGAGCTTGTCATCTCAACACTCCCCCTCAAGCTCAACTGCATCTCTGCAACTCCAAGTAAGCTTCGAAACTTTTGAAGCTTCTCTGTACCCAATGCCTTTGTGAAGATGTCAGCTATCTGATCCTGTGTGCTGACATACACCAAGTCAATCTCACCTGCTAGTACCTTCTCTCTCACAAAGTGGTAGTGTACCTCAATATGTTTTGTCCTGGCATGGAACACAGGGTTCCTAGCCAACTGTATACTGCTCATGTTGTCACAATAAATGACAACTGGACCTTCCACCTGCACATCCAAATCAGCCAATAACTTTTGCAGCCATACTACCTCACATGCTGCAACAGCAGCACCTCTATACTCAGCCTCTGTACTCGACAAAGCAACTGTAGATTGCTTTTTGCTGCTCCAAGCAACTGTTGCACTACCAAGAGAGAACATGTATCCGCTGGTAGATCTTCTATCCGACATACTACCAGCCCAATCTGCATCTGTGTATCCAAACACATGTACGTCTGTACCTGCCTCATAGAAAAGTCCATAATGTAATGTGGACTTGACATATCTCAATATGCGTCTCACTGCATCCAAGTGTGGTTTTCTAGGTACTTGCATAAATTGACTCACAAGACCAACAGCGTAGCTCAAGTCTGGCCTTGTAATAGTCATGTAAATCAAACTCCCCACTATCCTCCTGAACATAGTAGGGTCTTCTATCTCATCCCCAACATCAGCACTCAGCTTTACATTCTGCTCCAACGGGACTGAAAGTGGTTTGCATGCTGTCATACCATACTTGGACAACATATCCAAGCCATACTGTCTTTGGGACAGCCATATACCATCATCACATCTGATCACCTCAATGCCAAGGAAGTACTTAGCTCACCTAGATCCTTCATCTCAAACTTCATCTTCAAACAACCCTTGACTTCAGCAATCCCACTATCACTATCACCTGTAATAATCAAGTCATCCACATAGATGACTATGATGACCAAACCTGCATCTCCTTTTCTCACATAAAGTGAGTGATCAGCATCAAAAACATAAAAACCAATATTGACAAGATACTCTCTAATCTTGTCAGGCCATGCTCTAGGTGCTTGCTTGAGCCCATAGAGTGCCTTCTTCAATCTGCACACATACGTGGGATGCTCTAAATCTTCATAACCTGCTGGCTGATCCATATACACTTCTTCCTGCAAATCACCATGCAAGAAGGCATTATTTACATCCATTTGCTGCAACCTCCAACCTTTGGCTGCTGCCAAAGCAATCACACATCTGACAGTCGCCATCCTAGCAACTAGACTGAAGGTTTCATCATAATCTATGCCATATGTCTGGGCATAGCCTTTTGCAACCAACCTAGCTTTGTACCTGCTAATAGAACCATCTGCATTGTGCTTAATCTTATAAACCCACTTACATCCAATAGCTTTCTTTCCCTTAGGCAATGATACTAGATCCCAAGTCTTATTAGCCTCTAATGCAGCCATCTCCTCATCCATTGCTGCATCCCAATGAGCATGACCAACAGCCTCCTCAAAACATGTAGGCTCAACATCCTCAACTAGTTTCACCATATAAGCATAATGGTGAGCTGCATAACCTTCAAAACCAATCTTTTAACAGGGTATCTCACCCTGCTAGACCTGCGTACCACTGGATCACTCAATGGAGTCTTTGCATTAGCCCGTGCTCTCTGCACACCTAGAGTTCTCACTGAAGGAATGCCAAGCTCATCATCTAAGCTCTCTGAGCCACTGGAGTCTCCATTAAGAACTGCATCAATGCCTTCTGACACTTTATTCTTTCCTTTGTCTTTACCTGTAGTGCTACTAGATGCACCTGAAGATGTAGAGGTACTCCTTAGTCTCCCAGACCAAGGACTACTAGATGATGTCTCTGGTCCACTAAGAGTCCGTGATTCTTGCTTTTTAGCCTGCACATGAGTGTCATGATCATCATCAACATCCAATGCATCACCACTAGATGCATACCAGCTGCTCATTTCATCAAAGATGGCATCCCTGCTCACTCTGAACTTACATATGACAGGGTTGTAACAGCGATACCCTTTCTGCTCTAAAGAGTATCCAATAAAGACACACTTTTCAGCCTTTGGATCCAGTTTCTTTCGCAACTCATCTGGCACATGAACATACGCAATGCAGCCAAATACTTTCAAGTGTGAAACATCAGGCTTCTTACCTGTAAAACATTCTTCGGGGGTCATACCATGAACTGCAGCTGTGGGAGTTCTGTTCATAATATAAACAGCAGTATGAACAGCCTCAGACCAAAAATGCTTAGGCATATTCTTTTCAGCCATCAAGGTGCGTGCAACTTCTGCAATATGCCTGTTTTTCCTTTATGCAACCCCATTTTGCTGTGGGGTATACCTACATGTGAAATGTCTCTTTATCCCATGAGACTTCAGAAAATCACTGAACTCATTTGAGAGGTACTCTCCCCCTCCATCTGACCTCAGGCACTTTACTTTCAAGCCTGTTTCTCTTTCAACTACAGCCTTGAAAGTTCTAAAGTGCTCAAACACTTCACTCTTTTCCTTCATAAAATATACCCACAACTTTCTAGAACAATCATCAATGAATGTGACAAAGTATGAACTGCCTCCAAGAGATACATTTTGTGTAGGCCCCCAAATGTCTGTATGTACAACATCAAGAATATTTCTGCTTACATCTCTATCATGTGAAAAAGGTTGTCTTGCCTGCTTACCAAACTGACATGCTTCACATACCTTCTGAAATTCTGCAACTCTAAATGTAGGCAAACCTGTACCAACCCTTTGGATTGCATTAGTTTCAGCCTTTGTACATTTGCATGTCCAATGCGTTTGTGCCAAATTTCAATGTTTGCAACAACACCTTTTCCTTTGGCATACATAGCAGCATTCATAGTAGGAATTCCGGCATCTAGAGTGAACATACGTCCAACTCTACTTCCCTTTGCTACCAACCTGCACTTGTCATTGAAGTCTTCTACAAAGCAGCCCTTTGCATTAAACCTGACTTGCAGCCCTTGCTCTACCATTTGACCGACTGACACCAAATTCTTTGTAATAGATGGCACATGTAATACATCTGAAAGACTCTTTGTCTTACCATCATGCAAGGACAAGGGAACTTTTCCAATGTGTGAAACTGGGTGGCATGAGTCATCACCCGTCTGCACATAACCTGCATTCTGCAAATCCTGCATCTCTCCAAACCATTCTGCATGGCTGGTCATATGATTGGATGCACCTGAATCGACATACCAAACATCTTCATGTGTTCTCTTTCCTGTAACAGCATTCAGCATATGCTGCATAACAAACAAACGTTCATTTTTGTCTTCATTCTGTCGTGAAGACGATGCATAGTTTCCTTGCTACAACTTACCACTCCGAATATCATCTTTCTTGGCATAACATTGGGCTGCAATATGATCTGTTTTGCCACAGTAGTGGCACACAATACCAGAGTTGTTAGAACCTATGTTCTGCCATCCACCTCTTCCTCTAAAGCTCCCCCTGCCTCTAAAGTTACCACGACCTCCTGAAACGTGCATATCGCCAAATTGCTGATTCAATCTGTTTTGCTGGTTGTCACTACCACGTCCTGTACCACGGCCTCTTGAAGAGAACCTGCCACGTCCCCTTTCTAAACTGGAGTAGAAAGCCTGGACCTGTTCACCACTTCTTTCAGATGTCTCACTTTGCATGTTGATTTCTTCAGTGATGCGCGTGTGAGAAAAGAGAAGAGAAGAGAAAAGAAGAGGAGATGGTGAAGAGCTTCACCCTCTTGATCCCTCACTCCCACACACTCATTCCCTCACACTCTCACACTCCCTCTCTCAAGAGCACACACAAGCAAGGAGAAGAGAAGAAGAGAAGAAGAAGAGAATTCTTGTTAGCCACACACCAAAGAATGAGCTCTCATTCACTTTTTGAACTTTATATACAAAATCCTAAATTTCCATGGGCACCCATCCCTTTTTTACATGACTGGCCATTGTGGCAAGGTCTTTTCTCTATTTCCCTCTTCTAGTCTTATGCCTCTAGCCTACACCCGTCTAATATTTTACAATTGGTATAGAAGGGAGCCTGGCACTCTTTTACAAGAGTTTTTAGAGCTTTTTGAGGCGCCTTTTATTTAAAATTGTGCTTGTTGCCCCAGCTTAGCTTTAGAGGCCGCGTGTATGTCTTTGCTCTTTTTCCATCTTTTTTTCGCTTTTTTCTTCATTTCTCCTCCATCTTTCTCCATCTCGACTTGGAGTTAACACAAGAATATGCTTTGAAATAGAACTTTGTGTTCATACACTTTTGATTTAAGAAAATATGCATTTGGTCAAGTTCATGATATGTTTTTCATTCATACAATGCTCACACAAAAAATATGGATACATTGAAGAATTCTACCTAGCCTATCTACATGTGATCGTGCATCATGCAAAATGCAAACAAAGTTCCTTGTTTATTTAAATCCTTAACCCCACCTCTCAAGTCTCAGCAAGAAAATATGTTATACTCTACTCCATCCATCCAATATCTCACAATCTCTCTTGAAATATTGTCCTCAAGATGTTGACCAAATAAAAATAGCCCATCTCACAATTGACGACATCCTTCACAACCCTCTAACTCACCCAACCACCTTACGCACTCAACCGGAGATTCCTAACTTTGTGATGAACATCACCTTGATTTGTGCGTACATTCTTTCAATTCAGCTATTGTAGGTAGGTGAGCAACCATACCTTGCTTTTGCATCTCCTTCAATACTGCAAATCCGATGTGTCCAAACCTTTCATGCCAAAGCTTACTTGTGCCCACTCCAGCGGTGGCTGTAAGAGCACTTAGCTCATACAGGTTGTTCCTTCTTTCTCCTTTGCTAACAATTGTGCCAGCACTATCAATAATTTATGCACCTATCTTCTTGAACCTCACTTCATGACCAAGATCAGTTATGGCAGCAACTGATAAGAGATTTCTCCTGATTTCGGGAACATACAACACATTTGAAAGCTTTTTTACTTCACCATTTGTAGCAGCAAAAGAAATAGTACATGTGCCCGCAGCAGGGCATTTAGCATCATTTCCAACCATCACATTGATGGATTCTTGTAGAGGCTACATAGAACTGTATAGACCTTTCTTGTTGGTCATGTGACAGGAGGCCCCACTATCCAACACCCATGAGTCAGTGGTAGATTCTTCTTGCGCCAAGGAGCACACTTCCTCAATGGTCGCCATGAATAATTCCAACTCTGCTTCAACCGTATTGGCTGTCTCTTTCCCTTTACTTTTAAGGGTACCATTCTTTTCATCAACCTTCTTGACACGACAATCTGCAATTACATGTCCTTTCTTCTTGCAGTAGAAGCACTCTCCTTGAAACTTCTTCTTGCCGCCCTTCTTCTTTTTGTCACCATCATTTTTGGTGGAGGAAACACCTTTGCCTTTTGCATTGGCAGAGAATGCAGCATCTCCATTGTTGCTTCCTTCTCGGGCTTTCAGCCTCAACTCCTCCTCCATTAATAATGCACAAAACTCCTCAAAAGTCAAAGCTTGAGGTCTCACCTGAGTATTAAGGGCAGTTACTAGTCCATCAAACTTTTGTGGACAAATCCGAAGACACCTCCGAGCTAGCTCTTCGCTAGTCTTTTGTATCCCAGCGCTAGTCATCTGGTCGCGCAGATTCTTAATCCGAGTGATGAATGCTTCAACTGTCTCTCCTTCAGTAAACTTCTCCGCTGCTAGTTGATTCTCCAAGTTTTGAATCCTTGTTTGGTTTTGTGTTTCATACTGACTCCTTAGTACATTCCAAGCCTCTGACGCTTTGGTTGTATGCTGAATCAAAGTCAAAACACTGTCAGAACAGCTTGTAACTAAGGCACACAATGCATCTGCATTCCTTCGTTTCCAAGCTCGTAGAAGATCTGCATTCGAAGGAATCATCACACTAGGATTTTATGGGTCGGGGATAGGCTGTGGTTCTGCGTCAGTCCCTAGCACAGTCTCCAGAAGCTCATAAGAATCAAGGATAGTTGTAATTTTGAACTTCCACAAGGTGTAGTTTGTACAATCTAACTTGCCTTCGCTGAAGGTTGGTGGACGAATCCTCAGTGTTTGAATAGTCCGTACAGCAACACCGCCTCCTCCACCGCTTCCGGAAGTCGACATAGTTTCTCTTTGCTGTTGAAGCCTTTGCCTCTTGCACACTCTCCGATCTCTAGAGCCCCCTGGGCTCTGATACCATGTAAAATATTACACGGCGCAGCGAATAGAATCTGAGAAAGAGATAGAGAGTACACAACAGATGAGAGGAGAATCAGTAAAATTCTTTAACTTCAAACAACTGATACAAAGATGGCTCTGTCCACCTGTGCGCTTCCACTGTGTGAAGCTTAGATGGCGATCTAGACAGAAGATAGGTGAAGAGCTTAAGGCTAGCTGGAACAACAACTCTGACTCGGTGAAAGATGAGTGAGAGATGGCTGAGAAGGGGTTTAGCTTTTATAGCACGCGAAGGTCGTTAGGTTGTGACCGACCTACCATATGAGCCTCCACTAGTCTGCCAGGGAATATTCCAAGGAATATTCCCTTTACCATCGGGCCGAGAGTGCTACCCCCGGACACCCGCCAGGGGGGCTGCTGGTCCCCCCTGGGACCCCCCAGCTAGGGGCCGCTTTCGCGGCCCCCGGACCCCACAATAGGGGCCCCTTCTAACTCCCTTACACCGCAACTCGATGCAATGTGCCCCGAGTTGCTACCAACTTAACCACTCCATCTAACCCAAAGATTAGACCCACAACAGCCACCTTTTTGCCATCCGGTCACATAGACCTCATCTGATATACAAGTCAGGACTCAACCAATGTCCGGGCTCACATTTGGCTTCTCCTCATAATGGGGGCCTTACAACTTTGAGCACCATGGATCATTGGTAGCACCTAATGAGGGTGGGGCATTGATCATATCTAACACCCCCCCTCAATGTCCACCCGTAGGTGAACTATCTCCTCGGCCCAATGCCGAGTCTCTGAAGATGAACTTGAAGCAGATCCTTTGTAAGTGCTTTGGTGAAGATATCTGCTCCATTCTCCTCTCTTGGACAATAGACCAATTCCACTATCCCATCCTCCATCAAATCACGCACATAGTGATACTGGATCTCTATACGTTTGGTATGTGCATGAAACACTGGATTTTTGGCAATGGCGATGCAACTATGATTGTCACATCTCAGCACAGTTGGTTCTTCATCCTACACTCCCATATGCCATAGAATCCTTCTCAACCATACGGCCTCACATGCAGCAAAATAAGCTGCCTTGTACTCTGCTTCGGTAGAAGACAATGCCACTGTTGGTTGCTTCTTACTAATCCAAGAGAAAATTCCTGAACCCAAAGAGAAACAATAACCAGAAACTGACTTCCTGGAATCAATGTCTCCTGCCCAATCTGAATCACAGTTCCCCACAAGAGAAGTTCCGAAACTGTATGTGATACCATAGTCAAGAGTTTTCTTCAAATATCTGAGCACCCGCATCCCAGCCTTCCAATGACTCTCATGAGGTTTGTTTGAGAACCTGCTCAAAACACCAACAGCAAAACTGATATCTGGTCTAGTGTTACACAAGTAGATCAGACTGCCGACCAACCTCTTATACCTCCCAATGTCTGCTAGTGCTGATGTATCCTCGACGCATAACTTTGCATTCACCTCCATAGGTGTAGCTATCTCCTTGCACTCGGTCATGCCAAATGCCTTCAAGATCTCCCATGCATACTTCTTCTGAGAGATGAAGATCTTTCCTGGCTCTTGCCGGACTTCAATCCCCAAACAATAGTGCACCAAGCCCAAGTCTGTCATTTCAAACTCATAACTCAAAGCCTTTCGAGTTTGGTTGATCATATCTTCATAGTCACCTGTAATAAGAAGGTCGTCCACATATAGGACAATCACTATAGACTTTTTACAATCCCTGTAAACATACAAGTTAGCATCTGAGGCACATCTTGTGAAGTTTAGGTTTAAAAAGAACCTATCTATCCGCTGGTACCATGCTCTGGGGGCTTGTTTCAGCACATACAATGCCTTCTTCAGCTTACATACTTTGCTCTTAGAATGGGGGGCCTCAAACCCCGGTGGCTGAGCCACGTACACCTCCTCCTTGAGGTCACCATTTAAGAACGCTGACTTAACATCCATTTAGTACACTAGCCACTTCTTGTGGGCAGCCACTGCAAGTACCGTGCGAATAGTGGTCATTGTGGCAATTGGGGAAAATGACTCTTGAAAATCAAACCCTTCAACTTGTGAAAATCCTTGGGCAACCAGTCTAGCTTTGTACTTTTCTAAAGTACCATCAACCTTGTACTTTACCTTCCAGATCCACTTGGTGCCATTAACCTTCCGCTTTGTCGGTCGATCCACTAGCTCCCAAGTGTCATTCTTCATTATGCTGTCATACTCTTCCTGCATAGCAGCCTTCCATGATGGATCTGCAAGTGCTTCTTCTAAGTCAGTTGGCTCCTTTACTTCTCTCATAATCTCAACCATCAAGGCCATATTGACTACGTGAGCAGAAGCCCTTCTTCGCTCCTCTATTCTCTGAGACCTCCTTGGTCCGTCTGCCTTCTCCTCAACAGATGCAGGCATAGGATTATTGTGGTCATAGAGCTGCTTCACCCAGCGTGCCAATGGCTTTTCCAGTGGGGTGATGTCAGGTTGGTGAACTTTTTCCTCATCATCTGAAGATGATGCTTCCTCCTCCTTAAGGATAGGGATAGCTCTCGGGACAGGTTCATAGTGGACTACTTCTTCGCTTGATGATAAAGTGGAAGAACTTGCCTTCTCCTCCTCCACTGTATGCGGCTCCTCCTTGAACACCACATCACGGCTCGCGATGATCTTCTTTGCCTCTTGGTCATATAATTTGTAAGCCTTCTGCTCATCACTATAACCCAATAAGATACATTTTCTGCTTTTTGGTTGTAACTTGTTTCTCTTCTCATCTGGAACATGTTCATAACATTCACATCCAAAAATTCTGAAATGTGAGACGGATGGTTTCTTACCAGTGTAAGCCTCATGAGGTGTTTTTCCCTTGAGAGCCTTTGTATAGCTCCGATTTAGAATGTAGACTGCAGTATTAACAGCTTCAGCCCAAAAATGGTTAGGCAATCCCTTGCCCTTCAGCATGCATCTTGCCATCTCCACAATGGTGCGATTCCTGCATTCCACAACACCGTTCTGCTGAGGTGTGTGAGGCATCGTCAATTGACGCTTGATCCCTTTGCTCTTGCAAAAGCCTTCAAACTCCTTTGAGTTGAACTCACCACCACCATCTGTTCTAAATTTCTTCACACTTTTCCCTGTTTCATTCTCAACAAGTTTTTGGCCATTCTTTAAACTTACCAAAAGCTTGAGCCTTATCACGAAGGAAGTACACCCACATCTTCCTACTATAGTCGTCGACAATCAACATAAAATAAGAAGATCCCCCCAAGGCCTGTGTAGGCATCCTACCACACAAGTCAGCATGCACCAACTCTAGAGGAGCCTGTGCTCTATTCTTGCTTTCTTGTAGAAATGCCTTTCTCTGTTGCTTGCCCATCATACAAGCTTCACATGGTTCCTTCAATTCAGTTATTGTAGGTAGGTGAGCAACCATACCTTGATTTTGCATCTCCTTCAATACTGCAAATCCGATGTGTCCAAACCTTTCATGCCAAAGCTTACTTGTGCCCACTCCAGCGGTGGCTATAAGAGCACTTAGCTCATATAGGTTGTTCCTTCTTTCTCCTTTGCCAACAATTATGCCAGCACTATCAATAATTTATGCACCTGTCTTCTTGAACCTCACTTCATGACCAAGATCAATTATGGCAGCATCTGATAAGAGAATTCTCCTGATTTCGGGAACATACAACACATTTGAAAGCTTTTTTACGTCACCATTTGTAGCAGCAAAAGAAATAGTACATGTGCCCGCAGCAGGGTATTTAGCATCATTTCCAACTGTCACAGTGATGGATTCTTGTAGAGGCTACATAGAACTGTATAGACCTTTCTTGTTGGTCATGTGACGGGAGGCCCCACTATCCAACAACCATGAGTCAGTGGTAGATTCTTCTTGCGCCAAGGAGCACACTTCCTCAATGGTCGCCATGAATAATTCCAACTCTGCTTCAGCTGTATTGGCTGTCTCTTTCCCTTTACTTTTAAGGGTACCATTCTTTTCATCAACCTTCTTGACACGACAATCTGCAATTGCATGTCCTTTCTTCTTGCAATAGAAGCACTCTCCTTGAAACTTCTTCTTGCCGCCCTTCTTCTTTTTGTCACCATCATTTTTTGTGGAGGAAACACCTTTGCCTTTTGCATTGGCAGAGAATGCAGCATCTCCATTGTGTCTTCCTTCTCGAGCTTTTAGTCTCAACTCCTCCTCCATTAATAATGCACAAAACTCCTCAAAAGTCAAAGCTTGAGGTCTCACCTGAGTATTAAGGTCAGTTACTAGTCCATCAAACTTTTGTGGACAAATCCGAAGACACCTCCGAGCTAGCTCTTCGCTAGTCTTTTGTATCCCAGCGCCACTCATCTGGTCGCGTAGATTCTTAATCCGAGTGATGAATGCTTCAACCGTCTCTCCTTCAGCAAACTTCTCCGCTGCTAATTGATTCTCCAAGTTTTGAATCCTTGTTTGGTTTCGTGTTTCATACTGACTCCTTAGTACATTCCAAGCCTCTGACGCTTTGGTTGTATGCTAAATCAAAGTCAAAACACTGTCAGAACAGCTTGTAACTAAGGCACACAATGCATCTGCATTCCTTCGTTTCCAAGCTCGTAGAAGATCTGCATTTAGAGGAATCATCACACTAGGATTTGATGGGTCGGGGATAGGCTATGGTTCTGCATCAGTCCCAAGCACAGTCTCCAGAAGCTCATAAGAATCAAGGATAGTTATAATTTTGAACTTCCACAAGGTGTAGTTTGTACCATCTAACTTGCCTTCGCTGAAGGTTGGTGGATGAATCCTCAGTGTTTGAATAGCCGGTACAACAACACCGCCTCCTCCACCGCTTCTGGAAGTTGACATAGTTTCTCTTTGCTGTTGAAGCCTTTGCCTCTTGCACGCTCTCCGATCTCTAGAGCCCCCTGGGCTCTGATACCATGTAAAATATTACACGGCGCAGCGAACAGAATCTGAGAAAGAGATAGAGAGTACACAACACATAAGAGGAGAATCAGTAAATTCTTTAACTTCAAACAACTGATACAAAGATGGCTCTGTCCACCCGTGCGCTTCCACTGTGTGAAGCTTAGATGGCGATCTAGACATAAGATAGGTTAAGAGCTTAAGGCTAGCTGGAACAACTCTGACTGGGTGAAAGATGAGTGAGAGATGGCTGCGAAGGGGTTTAGCTTTTATAGCCCGCGAAGGTCGTTAGGTCGGCCTGTTGACCGACCTACCATATGAGCCTCCACTAGTCTGCCAGGGAATATTCCAAGGAATATTCCCTTTAGGGGCCCCTTTTAACTCCCTTACACCGCAACTTAATGCAATGCGCGTCGAGTTGCTACCAGCTTAACCACTCCGTCTAACTCTAAGATTAGACCCACAACAGCTATCTTTTTGCCATCCTGTCACATAGACCTCATCTGATATACAAGTCAAGACTCAACCAATGTCTGGGCTCACATTTGGCTTCTCCTCATAATGGGAGCCTTACAACTTTGAGCACCATGGATCATTGGTAGCACCTAATGAGGGTGGGGCATTGATCATATCTAACACCCCCCCTCAATGTCCACCCGTAGGTGAACTATCTCCTCGGCCCAATGCCGAGTCTCTGAAGATGAACTTGAAGCAGATCCTTCCTAAGTGCTTTGGTGAAGATATCTGCTCCATTCTCCTCTCTTGGACAATAGACCAATTCCACTATCCCATCCTCCATCAAATCATGCACATAGTGATACTGGATCTCTATACGTTTGGTGCGTGCATGAAACACTGGATTTTTGGCAATGGCGATGCAACTCTGATTGTCACATCTCAGCACAGTTGGTTCTTCATCCTACACTCCCATATGCCATAGAATCCTTCTCAACCATACGGCCTCACATGCAACAAAATAAGCTGCCTTGTACTCTGCTTCGGTAGAAGACAATGCCACTGTTGGTTGCTTCTTACTAATCCAAGAGAAAATTCCTAAACCCAAAGAGAAACAATAACCAGAAACTGACTTCCTGGAATCAATGTCTCCTACCCAATCTGAGTCACAGTTTCCCACAAGAGAAGTTCCGAAACTGTATGTGATACCATAGTCAAGAGTTTTCTTCAAGTATCTGAGCACCCGCATCCCAGCCTTCCAATGACTCTCATGAGGTTTGTTTGAGAACCTGCTCAAAACACCAACAGCAAAACTGATATCTGGTCTGGTGTTACACAAGTAGATCAGACTGCCGACCAACCTCTTATACCTCCCAATGTCTACTAGTGCTGATGTATCCTCGACGCATAACTTTGCATTCACCTCCATAGGTGTAGCTATCTCCTTGCACTCGGTCATGCCAAATGCCTTCAAGATCTCCCATGCATACTTCTTCTGAGAGATGAAGATCTTTCCTGGCTCTTGCCGGACTTCAATCCCCAAACAATAGTGCACCAAGCCCAAGTCTGTCATTTCAAACTCATAACTCAAAGCCTTTCGAGTTTGGTTGATCATATCTTCATAGTCACCTATAATAAGAAGGTCATCCACATGTAGGACAATCACTACAGACTTTTTACAATCCCTGTAAACATACAAGCTAGCATCTGAGGCACATTTTGTGAAGTTTAGGTTTAAAAAGAACCTATCTATCCGCTGGTACCATGCTCTGGGGGCTTGTTTCAGCCCATACAATGCCTTCCTCAGCTTACATACTTTGCTCTTGAATGGGGGGCCTCAAACCCTGGTGGTTGAGCCACGTACACCTCCTCCTTGAGGTCACCATTTAAGAACGCTGACTTAACATCCATTTGGTACACTGGCAAATTCTTGTGGGCAGCCACTAGAAGTACCGTGCGAATAGTGGTCATTCTGGCAGTTGGGGCAAATGACTCTTGAAAATCAAACCCTTCAACTTGTGAAAATCCTTGGGCAACCAGTCTAGCTTTGTACTTTTCTAAAGTACCATCAGCCTTGTACTTTACCTTCCAAATCCACTTGGTGCCATTAACCTTCCGCTTTGCGGTCAATCCACTAGCTCCCAAGTGTCATTCTTCATTATGCTATCATACTCCGCCTGCATTGCAGCCTTCCATGATGGATCTGTAAGTGCTTCTTCTAAGTCAGTTGGCTCCTTTACTTCTCTCATAATCTCAACCATCAAGGCCATATTGACTACGTGAGCAGAAGCCCTCCTTTGCTCCTCTATTCTCTGAGACCTCCTTGGTCCGACTGCCTTCTCCTCAACAGATGCAGACATAGGATTATTGTGGTCATAGAGCTGCTTCACCCAGCGCGCCAAGGGCTTTTTCGGTGGGGTGATGTCAGGTTGGTGAACTTTTTCCTCATCATTTGAAGATGATGCTTCCTCCTCCTTAAGGATAGGGATAGCTCTCGGGACAGGTTCATAGTGGACTACTTCTTCTCTTGATGATAAAGTGGAAGAACTTGCCTTCTCCTCCTCCACTGTATGCGGCTCCTCCTTGAACACCACATCACGGCTCGCGATGATCTTCTTTGCCTCTTGGTCATATAATTTGTAAGCCTTCTGCTCATCACTATAACCCAATAAGATACATTTTCTGCTTTTTGGTTGTAACTTGTTTCTCTTCTCATCTGGAACATGTGCATAACATTCACATCCAAAAATTCTGAAATGTGAGACAGATGGTTTCTTACCAGTGTAAGCCTCATGAGGTGTTTTTCCCTTGAGAGCCTTTGTATAGCTCCGATTTAGAATGTAGACTGCAGTATTAACAGTTTCAGCCCAAAAATGGTTAGGCATCTTGCCATCTCCACAATGGTGCGATTCCTCCGTTCCACAACACCGTTCTGCTGAGGTGTGTGAGGCGTCGTCAATTGACGCTTGATCCCTTTGCTCTTGCAAAAGCCTTCAAACTCCTTTGAGTTGAACTCACCACCACCATCTGTTCTAAATTTCTTCACACTTTTCCCTGTTTCATTCTCAACAAGTATTAGCCATTCTTTAAACTTACCAAAAGCTTGAGCCTTATCACGAAGGAAGTACACCCACATCTTCCTACTATAGTCGTCGACAATCAACATAAAATAAGAAGATCCCCCCAAGGCCTGTGTAGGCATCCTACCACACAAGTCAGCATGCACCAACTCTAGAGGAGCATGTGCTCTATTCTTGCTTTCTTGTGGAAATGCCTTTCTCTGTTGCTTGCCCATCATACAAGCTTCACATGGTTCCTTCAATTCAGTTATTGTAGGTAGGTGAGCAACCATACCTTGATTTTGCATCTCCTTCAATACTGCAAATCCGATGTGTCCAAACCTTTCATGCCAAAGCTTACTTGTGCCCACTCCAGCGGTGGCTGTAAGAGCACTTAACTCATACAGGTTGTTCCTTCTTTCTCCTTTGCCAACAATTGTGCCAGCACTATCAATAATTTATGCACCTGTCTTCTTGAACCTCACTTCATGACCAAGATCAGTTATGGCAGCATCTGATAAGAGATTTCTCCTGATTTCGGGAACATACAACACATTTGAAAGATTTTTTACGTCACCATTTGCAGCAACAAAAGAAATAGTACATGTGCCCGCAGCAGGGCATTTAGCATCATTTCCAACCGTCACAGTGATGGATTCTTGTAGAGGCTACATAGAACTGTATAGACCTTTCTTGTTGGTCATGTGACGGCGGGAGGCCCCACTATCCAACACCCATGAGTCAGTGGTAGATTCTTCTTGCGCCGAGGAGCACACTTCCTCAATGGTCGCCATGAATAATTCCAACTCTGCTTCAGCCGTATTGGCTGTCTCTTTCCCTTTACTTTTAAGGGTACCATTCTTTTCATCAACCTTCTTGACATGACAATCTGCAATTGCATGTCCTTTCTTCTTGCAGTAGAAGCACTCTCCTTGAAACTTCTTCTTGCCGCCCTTCTTCTTTTTGTCACCATCATTTTTGGTGGAGGAAACACCTTTTCCTTTTGCATTGGCAGAGAATGCAGCATCTCCATTGTTGCTTCCTTCTCGGGCTTTCAGCCTCAACTCCTCCTCCATTAATAATGCACAAAACTCCTCAAAAGTCAAATCTTGAGGTCTCACCTGAGTATTAAGGTCAGTTACTAGTCCATCAAACTTTTGTGGACAAATCCGAAGACACCTCCGAGCTAGCTCTTCGCTAGTCTTTTGTATCCCAGCGCCAATCATCTGGTCGCGCAGATTCTTAATCCGAGTGATGAATGCTTCAACCGTCTCTCCTTCAGCAAACTTCTCCGCTGCTAGTTGATTCTCCAAGTTTTGAATCCTTGTTTGGTTTCGTGTTTCATACTGACTCCTTAGTACATTCCAAGCCTCTGACGCTTTGGTTGTATGCTGAATCAAAGTCAAAACACTGTCAGAACAGCTTGTTACTAAGGCACACAATGCATCTGCATTCCTTTGTTTCCAAGCTCGTGGAAGATCTGCATTCAGAGGAATCATCACACTAGGATTTGATGGGTCGGGGATAGGCTGTGGTTCTGCGTCAGTCCCCAGCACAGTCTCCAGAAGCTCATAAGAATCAAGGATAGTTGTAATTTTGAACTTCCACAAGGTGTAGTTTGTACCATCTAACTTTCCTTCACTGAAGGTTGGTGGACGAATCCTCAGTGTTTGAATAGCCGGTACAGCAACACCGCCTCTTGCACCGCTTCCGGAAGTGGACATAGTTTCTCTTTGCTGTTGAAGCCTTTGCCTCTTGCACGCTCTCCGATCTCTAGAGCCCCCTGGGCTCTGATACCATGTAAAATATTACACGGCGCAGCGAACAGAATCTGAGAAAGAGATAGAGAGTACACAACAGATAAGAGGAGAATCAGTAAAATTCTTTAACTTCAAACAACTGATACAAAGATGGCTCTGTCCACCTGTGCGCTTCCACTGTGTGAAGCTTAGATGGCGATCTAGACAGAAGATAGGTGAAGAGCTTAAGGCTAGCTGGAACAATAACTCTGACTGGGTGAAAGATGAGTGAGAGATGGCTACGAAGGGGTTTAGCTTTTATAGCCGGCGAAGGTCGTTAGGTCGGCCTGTTGACCGACCTACCATATGAGCCTCCACTAGTCTGCTAGGGAATATTCCAAGGAATATTCCCTTTACCATCGGGCTGGGGGTGCTGCCCCCGAACCCCCACCAGGGGGGCTGCTGATCCCTCCTGGTACCCCCCTGCCAGGGGCCGCTTCTGCGGCCCCCGGACCCCACAATAGGGTCCCCTTTTAACTCCCTTACATCGCAACTCGATGCAATGCGCCTCGAGTTGCTACCAGCTTAACCACTCCGTCTAACCCAAAGATTAGACCCACAACATCCACCTTTTTGCCATCCGGTCACATAGACCTCATCTGATATATAAGTCAGGACTCAACCAATGTCCGGGCTCACATTTGGCTTCTCCTCATAATGGGGGCCTTACAACTTTGAGCACCATGGATCATTGGTAGCACCTAATGAGGGTGGGGCATTGATCATATCTAACAGAAGGAAGTTACTCAAGAGAGGCATATCTAACAGTAAATGCAAATGTGGCAAGCAAGAACCACTCATGCATATTTTTGGGAGTGGTTATGTGGTTTAACAAGCTTGGGCTAAGGTCTTATCGAAACAACCATGTCCTTTATAAGGGATTCTCTACAGGTTCTACAATGCCCCATTATACTTGTAGGTTCTATAGTGCCCCATTATACTTGCAAGGGATTATAATAATATGGTTGAAACAATGAAGGACATGTATATGGGACAAGGACAATACATGGCAAGTATATAAATAGATAAATGGCTTATAACTAAAGCCTTCCATGGGCTTGTAGACATAAGTGAAGAGATGGGATTATCAAGATCTAAAAATCAACTGGGTTCAAATCTTAGGAAGGCAAGACTAGGTAGGTTTTATATTTCATCAAGCTTTTTAGCATCCTTCTTTAATGCTAAGTGTAAAAAGCTTTAAGAATATTGTGTGGTTTAACCACTATCCTATATAACTAAGCCTATCTAACTATACACAAGTAGTTAATGCACGTTGGTTTTATATTTCATTAGGCTTGTTAGCATCCTTCTTTAATGCTAAGTGTAAAAAGTTTTAAGAATATTGTGTGGTTTAACCACTATCCTATACAACTAAGCCTATCTAACTATACACAAGTAGTTAATGCACATTGGTTTCACACTAATCCTAGACTATTCAGACGTAAGGAGGTTAGAAATACCATTCAATCTTTATGGACTAGATCCTTCCAAATTGTCCTCTCCCCATTCCAGGCTTGGACTAGAGCAATTAAAGAGACCTACCTTAGACAAGTTAAGGTCAAACAGTTAAAGAAGACCAAAGAATATAGAGTTACGAAACACTCCCATAGTAAGTCCCTTGAAATTAGAATAGACTCTGGACAATCCCACCTTAGCACAAACTACTTATGGTCGAACAAGAACTAAGGGAACTAGAAAATAAGGAAGCCTCTATCATCCAAATATATCCAAGGCAATGGTGGGCTAGCAAAGCTGACAAACCCACTCTAGAAATGTTCAACATCCTCAAGAAGAAAAAGAAAGGGACTCAATTCAATTACTCACCACAGAGGATGCTTCTAAAGCAAAAGACAATGCTAAGAATCTAGTCATAGCTAAGAAATTCTTCTTTAAAAATTTCAATATTCCTAGAGTTAGTAATAATGATGAAATAAGTGCCAATGCCAAGATTGCCATGATAGGGAAAAAGGTGGTCCCCCCTGCCATAGCCAACATCCTTGATGGGGACCTTATTGCTAAAGAGATTATAGATACCATTGATGCCTTGGATAAAGGAAAGAGCCCATGCATAGATGGACTCCCAAATGAATTATTTAAAGAATTCTTAGTCAAGCCACTACTCTAAGTGTGAAAAGAATCCATTAAATTTGCAGCTCTCCCACATATAATCAATGAATCAATCCATTACTTTGAGTGAGAAAAGAATCCATTAAATTTGAACCTCTCCCACATATCATCAATGAAGGTGTAGTCAAGTTGATCCGCAAGAGTGAGGAGACCCATAACATGCTTGACCTCTACTTATAAAGTCCTTCCAAAAGCCCTAGCTAGGAGGTTGTCCCCACATTTAGACATATGGATTAGGAAGGAGCAAAAAGGGTGGTTTACTAAAGGGATATTCATATTGGATTCTATCATTGATCTTTGAGAAGGGATAGAGCATGCTCAGAAATACAATCAAGACTTTGTTTTCTTTAAGATAGACTTTGGCAAAGCCTATGATAGGCTAGAATGGGATTTCATTTTGCAAACTCTCCATGAAATGGGATTTGGAAAGAGGTTCATCAAATTTGTTAGCACTCTATTTGGTAATGCTTCCACTAGAATTGTAGTTGATCAAGAAATGACTAATGCTCTTCCTCTCAGAAGATCAATAAGATGGGTTGCCCACTAGCCCCATCTCCTATTTGTCATAGCTATAGATGCTCTAAGATGGCTAATCTAAGACCAAGTAGGGAAGGGCACTATAAAGGGCATCAGATTTCCTAACAAGAAGGACATGATACTCAATTAGTTTGCTAATGATACCAATGGAACTATTAATAATGATCCAATCTCCTTAGTTGCCTATTGGAACTGCTTACAACTATTTTGTGAAGCCTCGGGTTTTGTGATAAACCCAATCAAGATGAAAATCAAAAGCATGATCTTCTCCCCCCAAGTTGGCTATTAGGAGCTAGATGCAAGGAAATATAAGTTGGGAAAGTCTTCCAATTGCTTGGAATTCCCATGGGGTTTGGAGTAACCATGAAGCAAAGATGGGAATGGGTCTTAGAGAGTTAGGAAAAAGTTTGAAAGATGGAAAGGGATGTAGCTAAATATGGCTAGAAGATGTCTACTACTGAAACATATTCTCATCCCCTCTACAATTTACTTCTTGGCGTGCTCTAGCACCCATCCAAAGCAATCGTGAAGCAACTGGAGCAACTAGCAAAAAACTTTTTATGGAATGGAGATGGAGATAAGTTCAAAATTCCTAAAGCATCTTGGGCTATTTATACTACCCCTAAAAGGCAAGGAGGATTAAGACTACCAAACCTCCAAGGCATGACAAATAAACTTGCTACCATGTGGGTTGCTAGGAGTATTAACAAAGAGGAAGAGAACTAAATAACACTACTACATGCCTCTCTCAAACATTTCCAAGTTGTAGGTTGACCTAGATGGAAAAACCTAGATCCCCTCATTATTATCATCATTCCAATTGAAATTAAAGCAAAAGAGTATTTTGCACTGGCCAAAAAAATATAGAAGGCATGGTTCAAAGATAAAAAACTCATGGTACCACCACCCTATCCTATGTTTGGGGGTAAAGGCAGCTGTGCCTAGTTGCCCGTGTATTAGTTACACTGAGAGTACCACACCATGTATCAGTTACCCACACACTTGTACATTGCAAGTGGTGGGAGCCCATTACTATCACTTCATTATTTATTCTTTTAGTGACATTTGAATAAAGGGAAGGTCGGTCACACTTTGTGACTGTTGGAGATTCCACATCTTCTCTCTCTCTCTCTCTCTCTCTCTCTCTCTCTCTCTCTCTCTCTCTCTCTCTCTCTCTCTCTCTCTCTCTCCACCATGGCTCTTGCTTTTGCTTCATGCTTCCACTTCAAGGTTCACTCCCTTCAACTAGTATCAGAGCCTTCTTCTCTATGAGCTTGGTCCAGCATCCATTTGAGCTACCTATAGCAAGGTTTCAACATTGGCAACCATTGCTTCACATTTGAGGTTCGTATCCATCATCAATTGCTTTGGCACTCATCAAAGCTTGTTGGTGCTTGGTCAAGGGATTAGTAGGCCTAGGTTGAAGCTCATTTTCAAATCAACAAGTCATTTATAGGAGCATCCATCACCTATGCTTCGCATTGAAGTCTTGGCTTTCTCTAAGCTTGATTGAGCTTACTTGACGGCTTCATCCGCACTTTCTTGGTGCCCCCTACTCTCCCCACACTCTTCTTCAATAGTCGTAGAGTCTCACAAGTCTGGCATTAGCCCACGCAAGCTATGCCATCTATTCAAGCAACACACAAGTCATCGTGCTTAGTCTTGCCTCCTTCATTGGTGGCAGCTTGGCTCTATATTGGAGGCCTCACCAACACTCAAGCATTGATACTTGGCATTGCTTTAGCACTTGGCACTAAGGTTGATCTCATAATTTAGCTTCATTGATTGTGAATAATAGTCCACAAGCTATGAGAAACAGGCCAGTCCCCTATCTTCATACTCCATGCTCATTGGTGATGACCATATGATGCATATTCATGCCTATACGATGCTATCATGTTTGGGGATGCTATATTATTGATGTGAGATGATTTTGGCCCTATTTTGAGCCTCCATTTTCTCAATTTTATAGAGATTTTACCTATTGGAATACACAAGGCTGAATATTATTTTATCAAGGAACTTGTATGCCTATTTCCATTGGATGCTTCCTGAGAACTTTGGATGCTACGCTGGGGTATACCATTGATCTTACATGCTTGGTTATGCTCTTTACATGCTCTTGAGCTTAGATTGGAGCTTTGACTCTTGACACTGGCTATCATTCACTGTTATGTATGGTCATTGGGATGCTACAGTAAGAGCCTTGCAAGTTACTTAGGTTGGATTCTCCCAAATGTATACTACTTAGATCTTTGATGTATGGATACCTTCCACTTGATGTTTTGAGCTTTGTCACTTGGGTTGGATGCTCTCAAATATATGCTACTTAGATCTTGGATGTATGGATGCCTTCCAGTTGATGTTTTGAGCTTTGTTTGCATGTTTGGCATTCGACTTTTGTTCGAGTGGGAGCTACTATTTGAAACTTGGATGTTGCATTGAGCATTCGGTTATGCAATTGAGCTTGAGGGTCTTATAATGAGATCATGGGACTTGGTGATATGTACATGCTCTCGTCATACTTTATGTACACAGTTGATGCTTGGTGGGCTAATCTAACATTGCTTTTGGACCAACACTTATCTCTATCACGTTGTTGTCGGTGATATATGCATCTTCACTGGCTATGTATTGAGCCTCCATTACATTGCTCAGTCTATTGTGCCTTTGTTTGGTCTCTATTGTTACCCCCCTGAGACCTACTTTATGCATAACAGTTATGCCTATGGGATGTATCTCGGTCTAATACATTGAACCTATGACAGTTCTCAATGTCAATTACATATTCACTCATTGCTAGATACAGCTATTCCTTGGCAGTTGCAGTTTGTCTTAAATCAGTGATTTCCCCTCTTTAGCATTGATTTCTTACTGTTGTACTTCATTTTCAATATGTTGTAGTTGCAATTTACAACATTGTTTATGTGAGCAGTCACCTCTATTTGATAGTCTTCTGCATTGAGTTTGTGAACAGCTCATTACTTGATCAATACCCCTTGTTTTCAGCTTGATCTGGAAGTGGATTTGGGACTGATTTGTAGGTTATTATAACTACTTTTTTTGCCCTTTTCTGCATTTTTCTTGGTCTCATTATGGTGTTGGTGGTTCTAATAATAGTGCTATCTTTAATATTGACAAGTTGGATGGCACTAACTATAGTTATTGGAAGGCCTAAATCTAGCAAGTTTTAGTGCAAAAATTGTAGGTTAAGCCTTTGACACATGAGGGTGTCAGCCCCGAACGTATTGATGCAAAGAATTGGGCTGAGTTGAATGAGCTATGTAAGTCCACTGAGAGTGGAGTTTTGAGCTCAGGATGTGCCTAAAATTTTCCAAAAATTTTGGAATTTAGGGGAAAAATATTTAACATCAAAGGCAGCAGCTCCAGCTAGGACGATTTTAAGCACCAAGTGAAATACGACTCTTAAAAAGCGCCCGATCAACACTTGTTGATTTTTGATAGTTTTTCAGACTGTCGTGCAGGTTGTTAGGAGTTTCCAGCCAATGCGGGATGTCAAGCCGGACGCCCAGGATTTTTCAGAGATCGATTTGGAGCCCGGACGGGGAAATGGCCAAGGAAACGGTCAAGATGCGAAGAGGTGGACTTATTTTTTGCCAAAGTGGGCATGACCTTTGGGAGCCCAAGAATTTTATGCAACATAAAACTTAGCATGCAAATCGTGGGCAAGATGAAGAAGCAAAAAACATGAGGAGAGGGCGCCATATCTGCGTCGAAAAATGCACTTGATTCTTGGAGATGGAGGTTGCAATGCAACCTACCCAATGGACATTGGGGCTTGTCTACCCTCTGCGCCTGCTGATCATTTCGCCGCCCTTCGCTCGTGCAATGATGGCTTGGATGGAGAATTCTGATTCTAGTCTTTCTCTCTCCTCCCTCTCTCTCCCCTAAGGGACTGTTCTTGTGTGCAAGAGAAAAATGAAGAATGGTGAACGAAAGCTTGTCCGGTTGGAACCAGATTGTTGCCGGATCGATGTAGACATGAAGATTGCTGATTTTGAAGATGCTGCACATTGAATGTGGGCTGACCCATAGTCCCGCACCAAAACCGAGATCCCAAGACACAAAGCCTAAGCGGTAATTCAATTTTTATGAAGAAAAAATGAGTTTTTATGCTATTTGGTTAATGAAACATTGTTCCCATGGGCTGATTATGCATCATAATGTTGTTTTCTATGAGTTTGATTAGTCTAGGCTCTGAAAATCTAAAAATCATAAGTGATATGGCTGAAATTAATGTCATAAAACCCGTAAAGCACACGTTTAAGGGGTAAAATGGGAGTTTTTTGCAAAATAAAGGGGAAGTATGAGATATAATACCAATAAAACCTGAAATTTTGCTGTCAAGAAACCTAAGGGCCACAGCCCACAATCAATCTTAATTTCTAGTCATTTTTTATTGAGGAAAATAGAGGAAAAATATCAAAAAATGGTGGAAAATGGGTTTTAAATGGGAGAAAATTAGGAAACGATAAAAAGAAAATTCCAAAAAATTACATAAGTGTTTGTGCAATGTATGATGAAGGTAGAGCACGAGTTTGGCCTCGGTTTACCTTCATTTTTATGTTTTTGTTCGTGTTTATCGCTTTCTCTATAAAGAAATACACATAAAATGACTCTTTCACCTATCAATGAATGCAAAACATTAAACGGTAGGGTGAGAGGGGAGTTTGAGCGTCAAAGTATAACCTTAAACCTAATTTATGTGTTGCATCATGCCTATAGGCTGTTGTTTTAAAATAAAGGAAAAGGCAGCATGAGCGTCAGGCTCGGTGTCTCTCCTCGCTTCATTACATAAACGTTAGTATGGAAATCATGGAAAGATTGGTTTTACACGATGCACAATGCTGATTTTCTATTGTTTGTGCACCAAACCATTCACATTATGCACTATGCATAGTTCATGGTATCAAAGGAAAATCTCTTGGACTGCATAGCAATTGTTTTCTTAGGACTTTGGCCCGCAATTGAGAGTGTGAGGTTATCCCTTGCCGTAGGGTAGAGGGTCGCTTTTCTAAGGGACTGTTAAGTGAGGAAACATGGTATATCTCCTAGAAATACGAGAAATATAAAAGAGAGGAGTTTGTGTTTGTTTGTGTTATATGTTTAGCAGTGCATCAAAGGGCCAATCCCTGCGATGTAGGAGAGGTGCAGTGGGCCCGCGGTGTTTCTACCGTGAGGTTGCCTCCATATGTGTGTGATCGTGGCATTGCCAAGAAGTATGGGTTCTCCCTCTGAGGAGTTTAAGGAAATCGTTGGACTATAAACTATAAACGCATGAATTAAGCTTTAGGGCAGTTTGACCTTTAGCATTAGACTGACGCTCTTGGTCCGCGAGGCCATGAGGGTGTTTGTGTGTCATGAGCATGAGATCCAGCTAGTGCCATAGCCAGTGCCGGCCCATTTCAGATCCCATCAGTGGTGCGTCTGCCGGGAGCTACCAACAAGTGGTGGTTCTCGAATTTAGGGTTTCTAGGGACCAAAAGAAAGTTGGTTTATGTCCTCTGACAAGGACTGTCAAGCCGAAATACAAAAAGCAGAACGTGCTGAGAGGGCTAGACGGCGGTTAGAGATCGTAAGTCATTATTCTCCTCAAAAGAGTAGCCCGATACATATAAGAGGCAGTGGTCTTAGTAACCCAACTGCTCCACATAGTCCGTTAGGTGCAGAAGGAAGCGTAAGTTCTTCCTCTTTTCCACCAAGTCTACCCACTTCAAGTGGGGGTGTGATTCTATCAGTTCAAGCTCCTATTGCTAATCCAATTGTCGCCATGGCACAACCCATTGCAATCCCTGCAGGGACGCCGGATTTACCAGCTTTAGGAGTTCCCTTGACCATTTTTAATGGGTTAGCGGAAGAGGATGCAGAATTTTGCATTTGTGAATTTCAAAGATTGATGTTCAATTATTGCATCCAAGATGAGGGACATCTCATGATGTTCTTCAATATGACGTTAAAAGGAAGGGATGCGGTATGGTATCATAGCATAGAGTCTGGAACCATAACCACAATTGATCAATTTTATGCAGCTTTCCGAGGAGAATATGCCCCCAAAAGAGGTGGCCAATACTAGTTGCGTGTCTTGAATGTAACACGCCAAGACCCTCATGAGAATGTGAAAGCATATGCCAAGAAGCTTAAGGAAGTGTTTCGTAAGTTACAAACTTACATTCCTATTCCGCCGGCTGCCCAATTGCAATATTTCTTGCATGGGTTGGATTTTAATATTCAAGTACAATTGAGCAGTGTGGCCTTGGCAGATATAGACGCCGCTATTATGCGAGAAGAAGGAGTAGAAGCACGATTACAAACGGCCTACTCCTCTCGAATGAATGTTAATGCGGGTTTAGTACCTGGAGGCAATCTACCCCTGATGAATGGAAGTCAAGGGATGCCTACGACTAACCCTAATGGGAGAGGAAGTATGGTTCAAAATGTACCTTTGCTGCCAGCTCCTCCCAGTGTGACTATGCCTATGGTAAGTCAGTTGGCTCCACCAAATGCTAGAGGCCAAGTTTCTAATTCTAATGTTGTTCCTGTGGGTCAACAGCCAATGCCAAATCAGATTGTTAGGCCAATGGAATGATGAGTCGACGATCGAGGCTATGAGTCGAGTGCATCTAATGTCCTTGGCGAAGTTAAGGATATGATGAAGCATTATACCAACATGATTTTCAAACAATATCGACAAATAGCTGTCAACGTTAATTTTTTGAAGAAGCAGTAGAATCTGATAGGGAGTCGACGCCCTAAAGAGGGTGGACCCTCAAGATTCAGTTGTAAGTGGTGTGGTGGACAACATTTCCCTAGAAACTACCCAAATGTTAAATGTGACATTTGTGGGAAGTTGAGCCATTTAGCTGCTACCTGTTGGAGTAAGATTAGTTCCCTCCAACAAGGGAGTAAACAGCCAGGCCCTGTGAATCATAGAGCGCAAGGAAATAACTTGTAGCAAAATGATGCACCAATATAAATATTGCAGAGGGGAAAGACCATTGTAGAAGAGTTGCCACAAGGCAACAGATTCAGCCTTATTGAGGCTGTACGAGTCAACGATGCTGAAACCTCTAGCTTAAGAGCCGTGACAAGAGGCCAAAAGGCTAAAGATGTTGACAAAGATAAGGAAAAACCAGTTGAGGGAAACCCTAAGCAAGGGGATAAGGGGATGCAAGTCCAGAGTCCTAGCATGGAAGGTGGAAGGTGGACCGCTAAGGCCCACTGACAAGAAAGTCGACCCTAAAAAGGATGAGGAAGTGCCAAGAAAGAAGGCAAGAGCCAAGAAAGAAGCACCAAAACTGGTCCCAAGACCAAAAGAAAGAATGGTTTGGCGAGAAAAGAGAGCTTTGGCTTAATATCATGACTTTGATTTAGCAAGTTCTCTTTGTGAAGTCAAACTAGACGTAAACCTTCTACAATTGATTAAATTGTCTCCAAGAGTACGCAAGGAATTTAAGAAGATCCTGCATATTGGGTATATTGTAGAACCTTTGGGCATAGCACGAGTAGGGGAAGATTGGTTTGATCATACTAAAAAGAATTGCCCCAGGGTTCCAGCATATGTAGATGGAATATTAGTGGAACATGCCATTGTAGACACTGGATCCTCTGTCAATATCATGAGTTCAGAGTTGATGGAGAGGCTGGGTCTAGGCATCCAAAAAGATAGCTCCACCCTTCTTAGAATGGCTGATGATAGTTTGAGACAACCAAAGGGTTGCGTTACTAAGGTCCATGTTACAGTTGCAAGTGTAGAATGCTTCTTAGACTTTAGGGTGATAAGATTTGTAGGACGTCCTAGCTATCGAGTCTTGCTAGGTAGGCCTTGGATCTTACAAACAGATTGTCAAGTCGATATACACGCCGGTCGTGTGGTTCTGGGTAGAGGTGCTAATCGAGTGATAGTCAATGCTTACCCTAAGTCTCCTCAAAGTGAGAGAGATCCTTTATCTTCTATTGAATTAGAGACAGTAGATGATCCATCCGGTAGTGAGACATCATCCAGTGACGAGTCTAAAGAGGGGTCCACTACAGAGGATATTTATCAGATAACTCTAAATGAGCCGATAGAGCCACAAGATAGGATAAGAGACGCGGATGTGATTGAGTTAGACCTTGGCATGCCGAATGATTCGTGGCCAATTAAATTAGGTTCCATGCTCAGTTCAGCAGAAAGGGAGGACTATGAGTCCTTGATTCAAAAATTTCGCAACATCTTTGCTTGGAGTTATGATGAGCTGAGAGGCATTCCTCCCAGCCTAGCTGTTCATACTATTCCTGTAAAAGAAGGCAGTCGTCCTGTACATCAGAAGGTAAGGCGTATGCCTTTTGAATTGAGGAACGGGTTGTTTGAGGAGTTGCAGAAGTTACGAAAAGCTGCTTTGATCTTCCATGTACAACACACAGAATGGTGTTCACCAATTGTCATCAGAAAGAAGAAAAACAACCAGATCCGACTATGACATGCAGACACATAATATACATAAAAAATTTGGTATGACACACATGGGTGAGCCTTTGGCTCTTGTTCATTCAGATATATGTGGTCCCACACTGCCCAAGTCATTAGGTGATGTGAAGTATGTTATTACCTTCATTGTTGACTATACACATAAGGTCTAGGCCTACCTTATTAAGCAAAAATTAGAAGTCTTGGCTACATTTAGCATTGGATTACTTTGGTTGAGAACTAGTCTGGATATAGGTTGAAATGGATAAGGTTAGATAATGGGGGAGATTACGTCTCTAAAGCATTTGAGTGGTTTTGTGATGAGAGGGGTATTAAGCATCAGTTGACCGCCCCATATACCCCACCCCAAAATGTTATGAGTGCATGAATATGACAATTCAAGAGTGAGTCTATAGTATGCTTAGCCAGGTAGGCTTACCATAACATTTTTGGGTCGAGGAAGTTACTATTGCTATACACATGATTAAATGGTCCCCATGTACTACTCTTGACTATCAAGTTACAGAGGAGGTATGATATGGAAAACCTCCCTCATATACTCATTTATGTGTCTTTGGTTGTGAGGCTTTCTACTATGTTTTCAAGGACAAGCACAACAAGTTGGATCCTATCTCTAAAATGCATATTTCTTAATTATGAAGATGCAGATGAGATGGGCTATTTTCTATGGGACCTAGAGGTTCTAAAGATTATCCACAACCATGATGTCATTTTCCATGACGAGAAAATGCATAAGTAGCTTGAGCGTGTTGTTAAGGTACATAGGGTGATATTTTAGGAGGAGCCTTCTGTTACTCTATAGCCAATTCAATAGCTTGCAACATGGCTAATGCTTCAGTGGCCCAAGTATTGTTGGGGTAAAAGGCCCTTGGGCCTGCCCATGTATAGTGACCGCCCATATTCTTTATTCATATATATATATGAAAGTGCAATAAGGCTATCATAACATTGTTGACAGCACCTACATTGTGTGTGCTCTTCTCTCCCACGTCTCCTGCATCCCTTTCAACTGGTATCAGAGTAGGTGTGGGAGCTTTCACTCAACCGCCGAGACCCACAGACCGCTTATTGTTTCAAGTGTTCCAAGCCGAGCACTAATGGCTACCTCTGTGGGAGCTTTCCCTCAACTACCAAGACCTATGGACCGCTTATTGCTTCAAGCGTTCCAAGCCGAGCACTAATGGCTACCTCTCACATAGCCGATGCACCATTCATATCTACGGGTGTAGTGAGCTTACCTCCATGCCGTTCGAGTTACCTCCTCTCCCACACACTCTAGTAGCTCCACGATTCAAGTGCAAGCTTCAAGCAAGCTCCATCCTCAAGCTCCACACTCCAAGCTCCATCATCACGAGCAAGAGAAGAGAAGAGAAGAGAAGAGAAGAAGAGAGGAGAAGATGGAGAGCTTCTCCTCCTCGGTCCCTCACCCTCACACACTCACTCCCTCACACTCTCACACTCCCTTTCTCAAGCACAAGCTCAAGCGAGCAAGAACAAGAAGAAGAAGAAGAAGAGGAGAGCCACTTTTTGCCACACATAAGAATGAGCTTCTCATTCACTTTTCAACTTTATATACAAAACCCTAAATCCCTTTTGGGCGGTCATCCCTTTTCCCCTTTTTTACATGGCCGGCCCCTTAGGCCCTTTTTCCCATTGTCATTGTCCTTCTATCTTCCTAGCTTCCTTTCCACCGCCCATCTACATTTACAAATTGCATGGGTGAGAGCCGGGCGCTCTTTTACAAGATTTCAAGGTACGTCTTTTCAATTTAAAATGCACCTTTCCCCTTTTGCATTTGCCTTGGACTTTTAAGGTTGCCCTTGCGCTTTTGGCCTTTTCTCCTCTTCTTTCTTTAGTCGAGCTACCTTTTTTCCGCCTTTGCCCTGCGTCTTTTTTTATTTCTTTTTGTTTTCTTTGTGTTGGGGTTAACATTACCCCCTGCCTAGATGAGTGCCAGTCCCATGGCACTCACTGTCGTAGGTAGCAAGCGTTAGCATGCACCGAAGACGTGGGTGGCAGGACGTCTGTGGTTGCCAGGGGCGGAGTATTGGTAGTGGTGGGGAGGAAGGTCATTGGGGGTACATTGGCGGGTTAAGTGGTAGGTGGTAGGGCAATGGGAGTTGGTGGGAGGGCTATTCTTTGGGGGGTATTGCACTGATGGAGTACAAGTGGCGGTTTGTTGGGGATTCTATACATGTTAATTCTTGGCAAGCCTACAGGGTGATAAGGATAGGAATTCAGAGTTGAGTGTTGATGAAGAGCGAACGACACCTTCTTTGGAGTCTTCAATACCTGCAATTGGAAAACCTCTCATGTGGTCTCTCCTTAAGGGGTAGTGCTAGTCTTCTTATTGTGCACAAGACATATTGTGATTAGTTTGGGAGATAGGTCGAACTCTAAGCAAGCCTAGAGTATTGTCCTGCACTTGAGGACCCAAACCGTGTATAGGTTATAGTGTGAATATTAAGTAAGTACACATGCGTATTTAGGTATTACTTAGTTAGAAGACTATCGGCCTGATTCCTTGTATAGCAATGGGTCAGTGAAGCAAGGGGCTAAGTTGATGGAAAAATTTGTCGATGAAGACAGGGAGTACACTTGAAGATTGCTTGAGACATCATTATGGTCTTGTCAAGGCAATGTAGCATAATTGAGCTACATGATGTCTTAGCTTTTGGTAGCTAGTGGCTACTTGTAGTGCTTGAAAAGTATGATGTAATTTTCCATTGTCTTTCATGCCTTGCTTACCACTGTTGATTGTAATGGCATTGAGATGGACTGCAAAAGAATTGTGCAAGTGGTTTAGGGTGATAGGTCTAACCATAGGCGAGGTGAGCTCCCTAGGTATGTCCTACCCTTAATGTGCCCTGAACAATTGTGGGGAATGTGCAAAGGGCTAGGGAATTAGGGACGGAGCCAGCCAACCAAGGTCACTGGACGTACCTAATTTGAGAATCCCTAGGTGTGGTACTGTGATCGTGTGTGCTTTTTTTTTCCCTTTTCTTTTCTTTTCTTTTCTTTCTTTCTTTTTTTCTTTTTTCTCTTTTTTTTGGTGGAAAAAATGAATACAATCAATGCCATACATTGAGGCTATTAGCCTTTCATTTGGATTGAGAAATGTTGGGATCCAAAGGCTATGAAGAATGGATATTACAGAGATGACTGTGTCACCAGCCTTGATGCTAGAGGAACTGTTGTTGAGATGAAGAGATACACTTGAGATTTTGATGAAGAGATACACTTGAGATTTTGCAAACCTCTTTGTAGCATGTGAGACATCGAACAATTTAGGTAGCACTTGGAGTGAGCTGTGTATGGACAAGGGCAGAGCATCTTGCAAATTGAATCCTGGATGATGAAGAGACGTTCGCCCTTGTTGAGAGCGTGGCTCCTGCTCGAACATAGAGTTTGGCCAAGAAGAAGGAGGTAATCGATGATTATGCTTTGGCCATGCTCGGTTGCAATATGTGCTTTCTGCAGAGGTGTCCTTGGGTTCTCATCTAGTGGCGTTTCCGTCATGGCTTTTGTTTCTTGGTATTCTTGTCACTTCCTCCATAATGGTTCTTTGTGGGGTTGGTGGTCTTGTGGTGACTTGGATATTAAACGCTTCTAGGCATTGACCTGTGTCATTCTGCATTCACTTGGAAAGGCGTGAGAGTACATGCAAGTCACATGCTTCAACCATAATGAAAATGTCCAGCTAAACAAGACATCGCCAACCTAAATCCCTTAGTTTTGACTTGATGCGTATCACCTGCACTTGATCATCATTGCTCATGGGGTGTGTTGGCCTTTGCTTCTTTTGGTATTATTTACACAGTCACAAAACACGTTGTTTATTTATATACATGTTCATGAAACCATGTCACTCCGTGAGGATAAAAACCAATTGTAGAACTTAGGATTGTACTTGAGTGTAGCACACATATCTAGCTTCTGTGGTAGCCTACTTAGCAATAATAAATATTTGGCAACATCGAGTAGCATGGTGCCTTGTCCGAGTCTACTGGAAACATGTATTTCCTCCTCAGTGAGAACTTTATCAATCAAAGGGCTCTCTAGGCTAGTTCCAGCTAGGTCCATACCTCGAACTGTAGCTAGAACTCGAAATGAAGTTGGTGCCACATAGGTCGGGTCTCTTTGGGACCCATTTGGTCAGTCGCTCCTTTGAGACTGTCATGATTTGGGCTCCAAGTTCTGCCATTGTAGCGCGGTTTTCAAACCAACGTTTTTCAAATTGGCTTCTACCCTCTGATTGTCGCTTTACTTGCTCTATCTCTAAGAGATTTGGCTGGCATAGCATTTCATTAAATGTCACAGTTAAGCGTAGTTTGTCAGCCTCCTCGTCAGAGATGAGTCGCATGCGTTCATGCAAGACCTTGTCATAATGTCCGTCGAGATATTCTTGCTCTTTCCACGATAGCGGATAAGGCAAATATTCCTCAAGTTGCTCCCTAGGGAATGTGCCCATGTTTGCATGAACATAGACACGTGCAAATAGTTTCAGTTTAGTGTCCCACTCGGTCAAGCACTCTGTGACATCTCTATGTTCTATGAGGGCTTGCTCGGTTGCTATCTCATGCAAAGTTCTAAGGGTTTCCTTAGGCTTTAGCATAGCTGGGGGCTCAGGCCTAGATGAGCAAGATTGCCCAGATTGCTTATGCCTTCGAGGTTTTCATGTTTCTCCTGAGGCTTTATGGTAGTTGTGTCATGGTTCTCCTTGGATGTGACCAGCGTGGTCTTAGCATCTTGTTGTGACGGTGTCGTATCCACTCTTGATTGATCAATGCCAGTTTCTCTATCAGTGGATTGAGTGTTGCAAGCAACAGTTGACGGTAATTCTTTCTTTGATTTATCAGAACACATGGATGTGTTTGAGATTTCACCGCTGTTAGGAGAGATGGCAATGGGTTTATCTATGGATGAACCAAATGCTTTGTTCATCATCTCTTCAATACTCTTGGTCCCAATCTTCTTGTCGTCTGCAGTAGCTTGCAACTGTCATTGTTTTTGTTGTTTTCTTCTCTTTCTCTTGGGCACTAGAGGTGTATCCTTTAAGGACTCAGGATCCTAAACTAGGTCAGTAGTTGATGTGTTTGGTTGGGCCTTAGCATTCTCTTTCTGTGGCATGTCGTCATGGGATTTTGCTACGGCCTCACTAGGTTGAACAGCCTTGCTAGGTTGCGAGGATTCAACTTCCTCTCTTTTTGGAGAGTCTAGCTATCCAGTTAATTCTCCTCTGTTCAGCCCCGCATTCGATTGCATTGAGAGTTGCTCCTGGTTAGGCATTTGCTCTAGATTTTTGTCCTTATCTATTAGAACCTACCTCCATTGCTTCTTGTCAAGTTGAATGTTGTGGTTAGAGTTGTTGTTCTCTCGCTTTGGAGGTTTGGGTGACTCTAGTGTAGAACCATGAGACGGTTTAGGGTTTTTGTAACATAGGCTTGGAAGAAACCAATTGAAGAAGTCAGGGTCGTATTGATGGGAAGCATAGAGATCTAGCATTAGAGGGTCTTGAGTGAGGCAGAAGACATATGCGTTGACGTCAAGTACCATGCTCCCTACTTCTAGCCTGCTAGCCACATGTAGATCTTCTTCTAGAAGCACTTTATCATACAAGGGATGTTTTTGGACAGTGGTAGAAAGTTGGACATCATGGGCAGTTGCCAACACTCTCAATGAGGTTGGGGCAATGTACGTGAAATCATGTATTGATGTCCAAAGGGATTTCCTTTGCTCAGCAAGTGTCATTAGTCGGTGGCCAATTTTGGCTGCCAAACTTTTGGTTGGAGTACCAATTTTGTGCAAAGGTACCTTGTCCTTTCCCTTTTCGTTTGATTGCTTCAAGCTTTCTCTTGTTTGTCTCACATAGAGCTGTATAAAATGAGGGTATCAAGTGCAATTCTCTAGATGTGGCTTTTGGGATGTCCTTCATGACTTCTTCAACAATAGCTGCATAGGAGAAACAAACATGTTGTTGCTTATACCAAGTCAATGGTTCAGCTATGAGCTTTGTGTGCTCTAGTGTTGGCCTTCCAATGTCCACATGGACGTATGCATGTGTGGTGGCTGTCAGCTTGTGATCAAGCTTCACCATGCACTTCATCTCTGTTTCATTGGTTAGATGCGCCATTTCTTTGGCCAATTCTTCGAGAGATTTATCCTCAAGCCTAGGCTTTAGGTGCTTTGGAAGGATTGGAGGTGTCAAGGATGTTTGTTGCGACATCTCTTCCAAAGGTGAATTGCTAAGGACATGTTTCGCAATGGGTGTTGTCACGGCCAAAGGTTGTGACTGATATGGTCCCTGATTGGAAGTAGTGGTGGCTAGTTCAGTGGACTGGCTACCATTGGTAGATTGCGGTGTCATGTCCTTAGGCATATCAGAAGTGGTCGTGTCTTTTGTTGCCCTTTGCGCATTCACTTGTGCAGATTGAGCAGTGGCACGAGGCTGTTGCCGTGCTTCCCGTGTCCATTTAGGTGAAGAGGATGTACGAGATTTGGGACTCCTACGTGGGCTTAGTACTGACTGGAGAATTTGCTCGTGATTGTTAGATGATTTTGTCATTAGCTTTGTTGAGCAATCAGCCTTATCATGAGCAATGTTGTGCACGTGGTGCTCATTATCCTCTTGGGAAGTCAAAGGCTCCCTGGGCACTAGTGGACCTTGTGCATGCTCGACAGTTACCTCTGATATCTGTTTGCTAAGCATGCTAGACTAAGGATCTACTTTTTGATAGGTCATGTTTGGTTTCTTGATTTCAATCGTGAGGGGCTCAATCACTCCAATATTTTTGGTTCAAGACTTGGGTTTTCATTTAGGTTTCCTCCTACGCCTCTCTGCTTTTGACATAATTTGGGCTTCTGACAAAGGTGTTTTAGCAGGGGTTTTGGTACCCAAATCCATCATTTTCTTGCATAATACCCTTGAGCACGAAGCAATGCCTTGGATATCCATCACGACGTTGTGCTAGCTCTCCATCGATGCCTTCATCTATAAGGCTTGGGCTTCTTTCGTGGTCTTCTACAATATTTGTAAGTCCAAACCCTATCCTTGGCCTTGTCTCCTAACCTTTTTGTTTCAAGTATGGCCTCACTCACTAGTTCTCTCCGTTCAACCTGCGCTTGTATCAACTCTTTCAACAACTCCTCGCTCTCATTACTAGGCTTGCTTGGTATGTCAGAATGGTCCTTGCCCTTCCCCTGAGGTTTGGTGAGGTCACCCTTGCTAAAAGTCGTGATTATCCTCACACCTGGCAGTGTTAGGTGTATCCTCTGTGCTATATAGTCAGCTTCACACTTCATTGCCTTTTTGAAGGGCCTTCCTAGGAGGATTTCCTTTCCACAATTCTTGCTATTTGGAGGAACATAGAACAGGGCTGGCAAGCTTTCTATTTCAATAGTTACAAGGATTCTACACTTCCCTAGAAGTGCTTGTGGGTGTTCCCCGTAAGGATTAAGGGTTGCATCAGTCAGTTTGAGCTATGGTTGACCTAGTAGAGTCCATGCTTCGTAAGTCAAGATATTGAAATCTGTCCCTTCATCAATGAGAGCATCAACACTATGCTCTCTTTTTGCGGTGAGTTTGACCCTAAGATAAGCAGGTAGCACTATGTCTTCATCTTTGGAGTCTTGGTTTACAACTTCAAGCCTTATGATACATGCCTTTGAGTCCCTAGCTGCACAGTCAGATGTGGATTCTCTACTAGGGTCTTGAGTCATCTGTGCAGCGCTGCTTAAGGTACATCTATCGTCCAGACTGTCACGTATAGTCATCCTCACATCGATATCTTGATGATGTTGCATTCTACTTTGACTAGACATAGTTTGAACACAATGTACATGTGTTCTTGTGGTGTGGCCTTTTTCCCCTTGATGGCTAGATTGGCCCGTTGAGGTTCTAGGGTTCTTTGTTTGTCTTTGTTTGGGTATGGACTTATGTTTGCTACTTTGCAAGTGAAGATCTATGCTTGTGTAGAGCCATTACTACACTAGGACCTAATTCGGAGGACTTGTTGTGGCGCACGTTTTCTCTCCTCCCCACCGAAGGGCCGTTATGGTAAATACCATGCATGATTGGGAGGACCTCTGGTAGCTAATTTTGGAACTATTTGCTGTGGATTTTAGCCTAATGATAGATCTATGATGTGCCTTTGGCTCTATATGATTTCCAGAGTCTATTTTGGTGGTGGCAACTTAGTTCTTGGCCAAAATGGAATTCTGGAAAAATTGCAGTTTTTGGGCCGAGTCCCAAATTCAGCCGGCCGAGGGCCAAGGGTTGAGTGGGCCGAGTGGGCTGAGTCGGCCAGGTTGAGTGGATCACTCGAATGGGCCGAGTCGATGTTAGGGCCGAGTTGTCTGGGCCGAGGGCCGAATGAGTTTTTGGGCCGAGTCAGCCAGGCCGAGGGCCGAGGGACGAATGATTGAGCAGTCCGAGGGCCGAGTCAGGTGGTCCGAGTGGTAGTGGGCCGAGGGCCGATTCTGGGACTCGGGCCAGAATCGCCGTCACTCGGACACACCGAGCGTGGCGCGTTTTTTACCGATGCAACAATAAATCGCCCAAATCACACGATTCAGGTCACGCCCTGTCATACACACCTCCAGATCAAAGCTATGGATGGAGGGGAAGAGTTGTATATATCTGGAATAGCCAATAAACTCCAAAATGCAAATCGGCAAATGAATCAAACCCTCATGCCCTGTTATGACAGTAGAAACCTTTATGCTTGTTTTTCTTCTTTTTCTTTGTTTTTTCCTACCCTAATGCACCCAAATCACAAAGTAAAGACCTACACTACTTCATTCCACAACATAAATCTCAAGAAAGCAAAAAACCTACTTGCCAAGGAGATCGAATACCATATTCAACCCCCTCCCTTCCTACCTATCTCAAGCACCGGTTCAGGGAAAGCCCTTACTTCGATGCTTGATTCGAAGCGCACAAGCGCACAAGGCTTGAATCCGTTGGTCCCAGCAACAACGGAACCAAAATGTGGAAGCTTTCGCTAAACCGCCAAGAGCCACGGACCGCTTATTGCTTCAAGCGTTCCAAGCCGAGCACTAATGGCTACCTCTCACATAGCCGATGCGCCATTCATATCTACGGGTATAGTGAGCTTACCTCCATGCTGTTCGAGTTACCTCCTCTCCCACACACTCTGGTAGCTTCACGATTCAAGTGCAAGCTTCAAGCAAGCTCCATCCTCAAGCTCCACGCTCCAAGATCCATCACCACGAGCAAGAGAAGAGAAGAGAAGAGAAGAGAAGAGAAGAGAAGAAGAGAGGAGAAGATGAAAAGCTTCTCCTCCTCGGTCCCTCACCCTCACATGCTCACTCTCACACTCTCACACTCCCTCTCTCAAGCACAAGCTCAAGCAAGCAAGAACAAGAAGAAGAAGAAGAAGAGAAGAGCCACTTTTTGCCACACACAAGAATGAGCTTCTCATTCACTTTTCAACTTTATATACAAAGCCCTAAATCCCTTTTGGGTGGTCATCCCTTTTCCCCTTTTTTACATGGCCAGCCCCCTAGGCCATTTTTCCCATTGTCATTGTCCTTCTATCTTCCTAGCTTCCTTTCCACCGCCAGTCTACATTTATAAATTGCACGAGTGAGAGTCCAGAGCTCTTTTACAAGATTTCAGGGTGCACCTTTTTATTTTAAAATGCACCTTTCCCCTTTTGCATTTGCCTTGGACTTTTAAGGTTGCCCTTGTGCTTTTGGCCTTTTCTCCTCTTCTTTCTTCAGTCGAGCTACCTTTTTTTCGCCTTTTTTCTACGTCTTTTTTTATTTCCTTTTGTTTTCTTTGTGTTGGGGTTAACAATCTCTCACATAGCCGATGCGCCATCCATATCTACGGGTGTAGTGAGCTTACCTCCATGCCTATCGAGTTACCTCCTCTCCCGTGCACTCCGATAGCTCCACAATCCAAGTGCAAGCTTCAAGCAAGTTCCATCCTCAAGCTCCACGCTCCAAGCTTCATCACCGCGAGCAAGGGAAGAGAAGAGAAGAGAAGAGAAGAAGAGAGGAGAAGATGGAGAGCTTCTCCACCCCACGGTCCCTCACCCTCACACACTCACTCCCTCACACTCTCACACTCCCTCCCTCAAGCACAAGCTCAAGCAAGCAAGAACAAGAAGAAGAAGAAGAAGAAGAAGAAGAGAGCCACTTTTTGTCACACACAAGAATGAGCTTCTCATTCACTTTTCAACTTTATATACAAAACCCCAAATCTCTTTTGGGCGGTCATCTCCTTTTCCCCTTTTTTAGATGGCCGACCGTAGCCTAGGTCCTTTTTCCCATTGTCCTTCTATCTTCCTAGCTTCATTTCGACCGCCCGTCTACATTTACAAATTGCACAGGTGAGAGCCTGACGCTCCTTAAATTAAACCATGATGCGCTTGCGCTCTTTTACAAAAGCTTTGACTTGGGCTTTTCCTTGTGCACCTTTCTCCCTTATTTAGGACTCTTCTCTCTCCTTGTGCATCTTTGTCTTCCATTTCTCTTTGCCTTGGCCTTTGTCTTTGTCTTCTACTTTATCTTTTATGGATTTTCCACCTTCGTTTGTTTGAGGGTTAACATTACCCCCTCCTAGACGAGTGCCAGTCCCATGGCACTCACCGTCGTAGGTAGCAGGTGTTAGCATGCACCGAAGACGTGGGTTGCAAGGACGTCTGTGGTTGCCATGGCGGAGTGTTGGTAGTGGTGGGGAGGAAGGATGTTGGGGGCACATTGTGGGTTAAGTGGAAGGTGGTAGGGCAATGGGAGTTGGTGATAGGGCTGTTCTTTAGGGGGATTTCACTAATGGAGTACAAGTAGCGGTTTGTTGGGGATTCTGCACATGATAATTCTTGGCAGGCTTACAGGGTGATAAGGATAGGAATTTAGAGTTGAGTGTTGATGGAGAGCTAACGACACCTTCGTTGGAGTCTTCAATACCTGCAATTGAAAATCTCTCATCAGTAGTGTCTCCCTAGGGGTAGTGCTAGTCTTCTTTATCATGCACAAGACATAGTTTAATTAGTTTGGGAGACAGGTCGAACTCTAAGCAAGCTGAAAGTGTTGTCTTGCACTTGAGGATCCAAACTATGCATATACTTCGGTGCAGATATTATGTGAGTACTCGTGCATACTTAGATATTACGTAGGTAGAAGACCACGGGTTGGTTTCTCATAACGACGTGTGGATGAAGCAACGTCATCCATGTTGGAAAGAAGTACACGTGAAGGTGTATGCGACATCCTGTGCATTGTGATTGCACGACGTAACATAATAGAACACAGGGATATTGCACCATCGGTAGCTGGTAGACATTGGGTACGTGCGACGAGAACAATGTACTTGTCATGGCCATTCATGCAGTGCTTACCACAATTGCTTGCAATGGTATTAAGGCAGAGTGCAAGAGGGAATTGTGTGAATGGGTCAGGGTGACAGGTCTAACCATAGGTGAGACAAGCTCCCTAGGTCTATTCTGCCCTTGATGTGCCCTGAACTATTGTGGGGGATGCTAGGGGGCTAGGGGACTAGGGACGGAGCCAGCCGACCAGGGTCACTGGACACACCTAATTTGAGGACCCCTAGGTGCGGTGCTGTGATCTTGGATGCTTATTATCTTTTCGTTCTTTTGTTTTCTTTTCTTTTTTTTTCTTTTTTTTTACTTTCCTGAGTACAACCATTGCAATATGTTGAGGCTATCAACATTTTAATGGGTAGGGAAATGTCAAGCTTCGAGGGCTCAGAAAATGGATATGACAGTGATGATTGTGCCCTAGCCTCGTTGTTAGAGAAGCCATTGTTGTGATGTTGGTACGATTGAGGTAACAACCGTCGTAAGCTCACTGTAGAGCTTGACCCAAGAAGAGAGCCTAGCCCATGACTATGCTTTGGTTTGTGCGATATGGGCACTCGCAAGGGTGATTTTTCGTGTTCGGCAGCATGGCTTTGTTGTGGCTCATTGTGCGGTTGGTGGTCTTATGGTGACTTGGGCATTGAACACGTTTGCACGAAGACCTGTGTCATCCTGCATCCACTTGTCACTTCATGAGAGTATATGCTTGCTTGCGTCAAGTACATCGAACAAATGCAATCATGTTAAGACATAACTTTTCATAATGCTATGATGTTAATTGCAATGCCTATTCCATTGCTTATTAAAGACGTGGCATACATTAACGATAGGTAAAGGAAGTGAATACAAGTGGGGAGCTTACCCCTTTACTCGTCAAAAGACTAAAAGTTATGGCATGATGACATGCCAAGCTGCTTTAACATCACGGGGCTTAGTCGACTTGCACTAGGCGGGGTGAGTCCGGGTGGTTAGGCGACTCGGGCTCTGCTAGTACGGAGCTCCCGTGAGGTTGGGCAGGGAACATGTTAGCCGAGACATGAATGGTGTAGTCTCAGGCCGCCACCTTTTCCAAAATGCCTTTGAACAATTCATTAAATTCCTCCTGTCCCGAGCTGCCCTTGAGCACCTGGTGCCCGAGCGTACATTGGGGGTTTGTGCAATTGGTGTCGCCACATCTTGTGCGTTCCTTTGAGCTTCGACTTTTCTGGCCCGGGGATTCTTCGGTCTTCATCCGGGGCAGTGTCGCTAAGGACCTCATTTCTTTGCATACCTTTTGAGAGTGGGCACGTAGCGCACCGGCGGAGGGGTGTGTGCTGCATGTTCCCGTCGTCCGTAGGAAGAGCGTCTCTGCAAGCTAGCTGCACGAGATTCTCCATGTTTTCCTTGTGGGGGGCCTGCAAGATGCAAACCAAGGGTTAGGCCTTGATACGGAATAAGATCATTCGCTTGGGAGGGATTACAGTGTGGGTTATCAAACGCATATGACTAGAAGAGGACGGGTGGAACGTATTGTGCTTGTTGTAGAAGAGGGATGGCCCCCATGATGATGTCCATTTAGCCTCAAACCATTAGCAGATCCTAGCTCACGCCGAGTTACATCGGCTGGTGGTCATGGATTTGGGCAGGGCTCATCCTCGGAAGGATAGACCAAAAAGGGAAAGGTGTATAGAAAAGGACTGCACCCTGCTTACATCATCAGAGATGTGGTCAGGGCTTTCCATGGCGGCAATGCGGGGTGCATGCCCTTCGTCCGGAAGGGAAAATGGTCATGTGAGAGGGGGACCGAACGAGCCTAGCCTGTTGACCCTAGCTCTTCTGCCTGCGCTTGACTATTATTGCTTGTGTGTGTTGATAGTGCCTATATAGGGTCACAAAAGTCATTATTTATTTATATACATATCCAAGAATCTGTGTCGCTTCATGAGGATAAAAACCATTTATAGAACTCCAGATTGTACTGGAGTGTGGCACACGCATCCAATACTCGTAGCAGCTTACTCAATACCGATAGATATTTTGCGACATTGAGTAGCATGGAACCTTGTCCGAGTCTACTGGCAACATGTAACTCCTCCTCAGTGAAAACCTTATCAAACAGCGAATTCTCTTGGCTAGGCTCACCTAAGTCCATACCCCGAATGGCAGTCAGCACTCGGAGGGAAGTTGATGCCACATAGGTTGGGTCTCTTTGAACCTGCCATTTGGCCAATCACTCCTCAGAGGCTGTCATGATCTGGGCTCCTAATTCGGCCATTGCAACACAGTTTTCACACCAATGCTGTTCAAATTGACTTCAGCCCTCTGATAGTCGCTTTAGTTGCTCTATTTCTAAGAGATTTGGTTGGCAGAGCGCATCATTGAATGTGACAATTAAGTGTAGTTCGTCGGCTTCCTCGCCTGAAATGAGTCGTATGCGTTCATGCAAGAGCCTGTTATAGTGCTCGTCAAGATGTTCTTGCTCTTTCCAAGATAAGGGAAATGGCAAGTATTCTCCGAGCTACTCTTTAGAGAATACTCCCATGTCCGTGAGGACGTAGACACGTGCGAACACCTTGAGCTTAGCATCCAGCTTAGTTAAACATTCTACGACACTTCTATGTTCAACGAGGGCTTGCTCAGTTGCTATCTCATGCAAGGTTCTAGGAGTTTGCCTAGCTTTTAGCATAGCTAGGGGCTCAGGCCTAGACGAGCAAGATTAGTCAACGCTAGGATTCCTTATGCTCTTGGGGTTTCCATGTTTCTCCTGAGGCTTCGTTATTGCGTCATGGTTCTCCTTGGGTGTGACTGGTATAGGTTTGTCACCCTGTTGTGACAGCGTTATATCCGCTCTTGATTGGTCAATGCAAGTTCTATTGTCGGTGGATTGAGTGTTGCAAGTAGCCATTGATGGTAACGACTGCTTTGATTTTTCAGAGCAGACGGATGAGTCTGAGGTTTCATCGCTATTCGGAGAGACATCAATGGGTTCGTTGGTGGATAGACTTGATCCTTTATTCCCCAGCTCTCCATCGCTTTTGGTCTCACTGCTCTTGGGGTCCATAACCACCTGTAGCTACTATTGTTTTCGTTGTTTCCTCCTCTTTTTCTTGGTCCATGAAGGTGCATCTCTCAATGACTCAGGACCCTGAACTAGGTCAACCGTTGATGTGCTTGGTTGGGCCTTAGCACTTCCTTTCTCTAGCATGTCCTCATGGGACATAGCCATGGCCTGCTAAATAGCCTTGCCAGGTTGTGAGGGTGCAACTGTCTCCCTTTTTGGAGAGTCTAGCTCTTCCCTTCTATTTAAGTCATCCAGTCTAGGCTTTAGGTGCTTTGGAAGTGCTGGGGTTGTTAATGAAGTTGGTTGCGACACCTCCTCCACCAGTACACTACTAAGGACACGTTCCGCCAGGGGTATTGTCACGGCCAAGGGTTGTGACTGCTGTGATTCCTGATTTGAAGTACCAGCAGCTACTTCAATGGACTTGCTACTATTGGTGGATTGCGGTGTCAAGTCCTTAGGGCCATTGGAAGTGGTCGTGTCTTTTGTTGCCTTTAGAGTCTTCACTTGCGTAGATCGAGCACCAGTTGAGGTAGTCACGGTGGATTGCACAGGCATATCCTTAGGTTGCGAGCTAAGGGTGGTGTCGTGTCCTGCCTCTTGGACATCTGGAAGCTTTGATGGAGATAGAGATTGGGAGTGAGCAGCCGCCATTGATGACCGCTGTTGTGCTTCCTATGCCCGTTTGGAAAAAGAGGATGTAGGAGATCTAGGACTCTTTAATGGGCTTGGCACTAGCTGAATGATTTGCTCGAGGCTATTAGACGATGGAGCCATTTGCTTTGTTGAACGATCAGCCTTTCCATGATCAATGTCGTGCCTATGATTTCTATTATCCTCTTGGAGAATCAAAGGCTCTTTGGACACTAATGGCCTTTGTGCGCGCTCAATGTCCGGTCTCTTGCCTCGGGACCTAGAGTTTCTCTTACATTTCCTCCTATGCTTCGTCGCTTTTGATGCAATCTTGCTTTGAGCTGATAGAGATGGTTTAGCAGGGGATTTTGGTACCCAAATCCATCAGTTACCTGCGTAATACCCTTGAGCACGTAGCAACGCTTTGGATATCCATCGTGGCATTGTGCTAACCCTCCATCGATGCATTCGTCCATAAGGCTTGGGCTTCTTTTGGGGTTTTCTACAATATTTGTAAGTCCAGAGCTCGTCCTTGGCATTGTCTCTTGACCTTCTTGTTCCAAGCATGGCCTTACTCACTTGTTCTCGTTGTTCAACCTGTGCTTGTATCAGCTCTTCCAACAAGTCCCTGCTCTTGATAGTAGGCTTGACTATTACGTCAGCACCTTCCTTGCCTTTCCCCCGAGGTTCAATGGGGTCACCCTTGCTAAAGGTTGTGACTATCCTCACACCCGGTAGTGTTAGGTGTATCCTCTGCGCTACATAGTCGGCCTCACATTTGGTTGCCCTTTTGAAGGGTCTTCCCAGGAGGGTTTCCTTACCATATTTAGCACTATTTGGAGGAACACGAAATAAGCTAGGCAAGCTTTCAGTTTCAATTGTTGCAAGGATATTGCACTTCCCTATGAGTGCTTGTGGAGGGTCCCCATAAGGGCTAAGAGTTGTATTAGTTGGTGTCAGTTCTGGTTGGCCTAGTAGGGTCCATGCCTCATAGGTCAAGACGTTAAAATCTACTCCTTCATCAATCAGTGCCTCGATAGTATACTCTCTTTTTGGGGTGAGTTTGACCCTAAGTGGTGCGCAGATCGGTCGCAGTATGCTCACGTAGTGAATCCCGGAAGGTCCCCAAGAACAATGAACTCTACCTTTTTGCACAAAAAACAATGTAAAAAGCATGAACGACAAGAGCAAGAGACCAATTGGGTTCAATGTATATTTCCATCTTCATGCTCAATAATAGCCCAATTTACAAAAATATGACAAGCTTTTAGCTTTTGAGTTTGCTTTTACAAAAATAGGAAATAAAGCTAATGGACGGTGCCCATGGCGTCTGGCACGCCCAACACAATGTCCCAAATAGAAATAACATATCCGTGCGCATAGGCGCATACAAAATAATAATCAATAATCGATGCCTCAATAAACATAACAAAATATAGGCGTGGCGCCTATCAAAATATAATCCATAGGTCGAATACTCGCTAAACTCCAATGCTTTCCTCCGCCACTGCTGCTATCTCTACACATCAACTGAAGCATTCACAATCGTTAGTAAAATAATACAATTAAACCGACAAAAGTGAATACCTAGCAGTCTTCAGCTACATAAATAAATCAACTGGTTAGAAATAAATCCTAACCTTAATTTATTACGAGTGCGCACTCTAAACTCATAAACGTTTATTAATTTAATATGTATTTTGCGGAATCACCCGCTATGGAATCACCCATGTACACACTAAATTAATGAAACGCCCGAAAAGGACAGGCGTCCCCATCAACTTCTCGCACAAAGAATCCACTTTGTGTATGAGCCCCGGTCATCAAAGTTTACGGAATCCACCGTAAAACCTCACGGAATCCACCGTGGCACGGAATCCACCGTGGAATATGCCTCCTGGCATCATACCCCCATGTGAAATGTATTGTGAATTTTCCAATGAGATGGTAATTCTAACTTGAATGCATTATCATTAATTTTATGAATGATTCTAAATGGTCCATAAAATCTGGGAGCTAGTTTGACAACCGGATGTCTATCTACACTTTGGAGTCTATGTTTTTCTATTCTCAGCTAAACATAATCATCAACTTTGAAATTCATGGCTTGTCTTTTCTTGTTGGCTTGTTTGGTATATGATTGCTAGGCTTTAGCAATCATATCCTTAACTTCATCAAAAATACTATTATGCATATTAGCAATATCATCAGCACTCTGAATTCTATTAGACAAAGATGCAACAGGTGTAGATAATCTATATCCATAAATGACTTCAAACTGTGCTTTCTTTGTAGATGTGTGCGGTGTATTGTTATATGCAAACTGTAATAAATGCAAATGAGTTTCCCATGTCTGAGGTTTAGAGATAGTATATGCACGTAAAAGATCTAGAATGGTGCTGTTTGTGGCTTCTGTTTGTCCATTAGTTTCTGGATGAAATGCAGATGAGAAATCAATCTTTGTGCCTAGATTAGCAAACAGGGTAATCCAAAAATTGTTACAAAATCTAGAATCATGATCTGAAATGATAACTTTTGGCAATCCATGGTTAGTAAAAACAGTTTTAAAAAGCAATTGTGCTGCTTGTGATGCTGTTAAAGTTTTCTTACATGGAATGAAATATGCTTGCTTACTAAATCTATCTACAACTGTCCAAATCATATCATGGTTAGATTTAGTATTTGGTAAACCAGTAATGAAATCCATAGAAATTTGTTCCCAAGGTTTAGATGGAATAGACAAAGGCATGAGTAATCCATACTGTTTACCATGATGTCTCTTAACTCTTTGACAAATCAAACATTCAAAAACGAAATTAGATACATCTACATCTATATGCGGCCAATAAAAATCTTCAGTTAACATACGTAATGTAGATATGATACCTCTATGACCTTGATATGGGGAACAATGAATTTCATTCAAAACAAAAGATCGGAATGGAATAGTAACACACAGTCTCTTTTCATAAAACATAAATCCATCATTATATGACAATGAATCAATAGGAATGAAATTATTTTGAACTAATTTATTCCAATCAGAATGAAAAGTAATATCCTGGTGGTATGTATCTTTCATAGCAATCAAAGAATCAAAAGATATGACAGAAATATTATGAATTGCAGGTCTTCTACTCAATGCATCAGCCACTACATTTTCTTTTCCAGGTTGGTATTGAATGATAGGATGAAAACTTTGAATAAAGGAAGCCCATTTGATATGACAGTCAGAGATTTGAGGTTGGCTAAGTAAATGTCTAATGCTTTGCTGGTCGGTCTTTATCATAAATTCTGAACCCATTAAGTAGTGTTTCCATTGTCTTAATGCTTGTACAACTGCTAATAGTTCTTTGTCATATGTGGAATATTTCAGCTCAGAGGGTTTCAGCTTACAACTAGAATATGCTATTGGATGATTGTCTTGCATTAGTACGGCTCCTATTCCTGATCCGCTAGCATCAGTCACAACTAGAAAGAATGGGCTATTAAAGTCAGGCAACTGTAGAACAGGGGCATTGGTTAATGCATGTTTTAGTAAGTCAAAGGATTTCTGTTGATTTTCGGTCCATTGATAAACAATTTCTTTCTTGAGAAGTTTTGTCAATGGTAAAGCAAGTAATGAAAAATTACGTACAAACTTCCTATAGAAACTACCAAGACCAAGGAATGAGCGTAACTCATGCACGTTTTTAGGAACATGCCAATTCAATATTGCATCAATTTTCTTAGGATCAACTTTAATTCCTTCAGATGATACAATATGACCTAAATACTCAATTTCTATCTTAAAGAATTCACTCTTTTCAGGATTTGCATACAGTTGATTTTCTTTCAATAATTGAAAAACCAATGACAAATGCTCATAATGTTCTTTCTCATTTTGACTAAACACCAAAATATCATCAAAGAAAACAATTACACAATATTGATATTTCAAAAAGATACGGTTCATCATTCTACTAAAGGTAGCAGGTGCATTAGTCAATCCGAATGGCATGACTAAGAATTCGTAATGACCAAACTGTGTTCTGAATGCAGTCTTAAATATGTCAGATTTATCTAGCCTCACCTGATAATAACCAGACTTAAGGTCAATTTTACTAAATATAGAAGATCCTTGCAGTTTGTCCATAAGGTCATCAACTCTAGGTATAGGATACCTATTCTTTACAGTGATCTTATTTAAAGCTCGGTAGTCAATACACATATGATAGGTATTATTCTTTTTCTTGACTAAGAGTACAGGTGCACCGAATGGAGAACTGCTAGGTCGAATTAAACCTCTATTTAGTAATTCTTCAACTTGACTCTAGATTTCTTTTTGCTCTATCTGATTGTGCCTATATGGTGCTTTGCAAGGTGGTTGTGTGCCAGGGATCAAATCTATCTTATGGTCTTCTGGACGTGAAGGAGGTAAACCTGGTGGTAGGTCTTCTGCAAAACAATCCTTAAAATATGCAAGAAATTCCTTATGCCTAGGGTGCATATGATTTTCCTTTGCTTGCAATTCATTCACCCAAATGAGATATGATTTACTACTCTTGCGTAATGCACGTTTAGCTTGAGTATGCGAAAGCAGTGGGAAAACATTAGATGCATGCATACCATATAATGTAATAGATTTTCCTTGAAAATTAATATTCATAGTGTGTGTGGAATAATCTATATCTGGATTATGCTGGTGTCGCCAAGGCATTCCTAAAATAATGTCACTCGACTGTAATGGAACAACTAAGAAATTTCTTCTTTCAGTGTATGAACCAATTTGAATCTCTAAGTCTTGCACTTCTTGTGTACCATTATATCTAGTGCCTAAAAATGCAGCTTTTATGCGATAATGCATAGGTACAGTCTGTAATTTCAATTCCTTTACCAATTTTGCTAAAATAAAATCATGAGTACTACCGTCATCATGCAAGATAGTCTTTTCCTTTCCATGCACCAAACATTTCATAGTCAATAATGAATGTGGAGTAGGCATACCTGGTAAAGTGTCAGAAGTAGTAGTAATGTCATCCTCATCTTCAGTGAAATCGGGCATATCCTCATGTTCGTCTTCGTCCATGGCTCCAAGATAGTTGATATGAGCTAGTGGCTTCTTTGAATGACAATTTGCTGCGAGATGTCCAGACTGGTGACATTTATAGCATACTATTGGCTCGGCTTTGGTTACATTATTTGCAATGGCGGGAAGTCTAGGTACATTTGGATTTGGTTGTGGAATAGGCTTAGGATTTGGATTGACATTGGATGGTAATACAGGTGGTTTAGCCCAATTCTTGCGGAAAGATGATGAAGAGAAACGACCTGGATTAAATCTTCTAAAATTGGAATTGAATTGTTTAGATCCATAATTACCATTGGCTTGGAATTGCTGTGGTCGTCTGTCTCTACCGCATAACTTATCTTCAGTGTCGTGAGCTAGTGAAATGGCGTCTTCAAGGGTAGCAGGCTTGAACATGTTCACTTCAGCGTAGTAATGCCCAAGAAGTCTAGACATATACTTCCGCTTATGTGTCGTCTCTGGTACGTCTTCAAGCATGCATAGCTGTAGGAGTGCATTCCAAAAACGCTATGTATACTAAGGAACAGGCTCACGATCCCGTTGTTGAAGTAGATCCCATTGCTTGATAGCCTTCTCATGAAATTGCGGTGGAAGGAAATTCTGCATGAACTTCTTCTTGAAATCTTCCCAAGTAGCAGGACATTCTATACTCTTGCGTACTACAGTCCACCAAAGTGATGCTCTGTCTACCAAATGATTAGTAACATACTTGATTTTATCTTTTTCTGGATAGGTTGCCTCATGGAAATAGTCATCAAATTGACTAATGAATGATAAAACAGTCTTTCCTTCTCGTATGCCATTGAAAGTGCGAAATTTGAAACTTCGTTTACTTATCTTTGATTCCTTGCGAATGGTTTGAGCTTCAAGGGTGGCATCAATGGTACGTCGAATCAAATCTTCAGCTTGAGGTTCTTCTTTGTCGGTAGACGCTCTTTGTAATTTTGTCAATTATGCTTGCAATGCTTGCCTAGCCCTTCGTTCTTCTTCCAATTGCATCATGATTAGGTTCAACTTTTGCTCCATGGTAGGCTCAGATAGGTCGTCTTCAGCCATAGGATCATCCATATGTAGTTCCATCATCCTGTAAAACTCAAAAGACCTTTCTCACTCAAAATCAGGTTAGTGGGATGAGCGTAGCTCAAATTCGGGGTTACAAGGCTATGTGTTTTTTTTTTTTTGTATTTCTTTCTCAATCTTCAAAAAATCTGCGATATTTCCTTCTTCGTATGCTGAAAATACTTCAGCGAGCCTGCGTATGGGTAGAATACCTTGCCATGAACAACTTTGCAGTTCGGAGTTTCTGCGCAGGAACAGCCCTTCTAGGAGTTTTGGGCACAAGTCAGTTCTGACTCCAATTGACTAGTCTGACTTGCAGAGTTGCAGACTTAGGTGACTTGTAGAATTGCAGACTTGCAAAACTTAGCCGATTTATGGAACTTGCAGTACTTCAACTTGATAGACTTGCCAAATCTGACTGACTGTGTGTGACCTGTGTGGCTTATGACTTAGCTTGGTTATGGAACTTATGGCTTACTAAGCCCAATGTGATTTTGAGGTATCGCAGCATGTTGACGTCGCGTTTGAACTCGGCGAGAAGATACTGACGCCGCCCGAGATGGAATTTATGAGGTTAAGCTTATTAAAGCTTAATACTAAGTTTTATAACTTTTCATTTTTAAGCTTTTAGGCTTATAGTCATGAAACTTAGCTCTGGTTTTTGACGACTTGATGAAGGAGATGAATGCATGGTCCTCCGCTTGTATTGCCTGGTCCTTCACGATCTGAGAGCAGAAGCAGGGGTTCTTGATCGCCAGAAGTCTGCCTGTATCGACGGTTCGCGATGAGATTGACCGTAGAGCCCGATCGTTCCAGGAGCTCCGCCTTCGCACGAGATGGGTAGCGATTGGAAGCTCTTGATCTCAGCTCCGCTCTGATACCACTGGTGCGCAGATCGGTCGCAGTATGCTCACGTAGTGAATCCCGGAAGGTCCCCAAGAACAATGAACTCTACCTTTTTGCATTTAAAAAATGTAAAAAGCATGAACGACAAGAGCAAGAGACCAATTGGGTTCAATCTCCCCCCATGCCTTGTGTGAGCGCTTCACAAAGCATGTATTTTATGTATATTTTCATCTTCGTGCTCAATAATAGCCCAATTTATAAAAATATGACAAGCTTTTAGCTTTTGAGTTTGCTTTTACAAAAATAGGAAATAAAGCTAATGGACGGTGCCCATGGAGTCTGGCACGCCCAACACAATGTCCCAAATAGAAATAACATATCCGTGCGCATAGGCGCATACAAAATAATAATCAATAATCGATGCCTCAATAGACATAACAAAATATAGGCGTGGCGCCTATCAAAATATAAGCCATAGGTCGAATACTCGCTAAACTCCAATGCTTTCCTCCGCCACTGCTGCTATCTCTACACATCAACTGAAGCATTCACAATCGTTAGTAAAATAATACAATTAAACCAACAAAAGTGAATACCTAGCAATCTTCAGCTACATAAATAAATCAACTGGTTAGAAATAAATCCTAACCTTAATTTATTACGAGTGCGCACTCTAAACTCATAAACGTTTATTAATTTAATATGTATTTTGCGGAATCACCCGCTATGGAATCACCCATGTACACACTAAATTAATGAAACGCCCGAAAAGGACAGGCGTCCCCATCAACTTCTCGCACAAAGAATTCACTTTGTGTATGAGCCCCGGTCATCAAACTTTACGGAATCCACTGTAAAACCTCACGGAATCCACCGTGGAATATGCCTCCTGGCATCACTAAGATAGGCAGGTGGTACTATGTCTTCATCTTTCAGGTCTTGGCTTGTAAATTTAAGCCTTCTGACAAACGCCCTTGAGTCCCCAACTGCATGACCAGATGTGGATTCTCCACTGATGTTTTGGCTCATCAATGCAGTGCTATTCAAGGAGCATCTACTGTCAGGACTGTCATAGCTAGTCATTCTCGCTATTGTAGCTTGATGTTGTTGCTTTCTGCTTTGACTAGATGCAGTCCGAATGCAACACGTATATGTTTTTGCAGTGTGGCCTTTTTTCCCTTGTTGGCTAGATGGGCCCATTGAGGTTCTAGGGTCTCTGTTTGTCTCTATTCGGGTATGGGCTTTTGGTTGTTCTTTTGTCAGTGAGAATACATGTTCATGTTAGAGCCGTTACTACACTAGGGTCTAATTTGGAGGACTTGTCACAGCGCGCGTCTTCTCTCCAACCTACTTAGGGGTGGTGCGGAGGGGGCAGAGCTCCCTCTGCGGCGGGGATCCTCTCCTACTGGTGGGGTCCTTGAATGGTTTATTTGAGTGAGCTCCTTCAGTTATTAAATGCAACCCTCACTTTATGGTCACTTAGTGTGCGTGTCGCTCCTCATGCATTTGTGCTCAATCAGGCTTCCAATTTCTTTAAGTACATTCAAGTGCAGAAATTCACAGTGAGTACAGCAAACTACTTGAAGCATCTTATGCACTCCCACTTTGTTCAGGCCTAATAGACTTGTTAATCACTTTTCTGGCTGCCTTGATAGGGTTCAGCGCCTTCCTAATATGTTGTTGCGTTCGTTTTTGGCCAATCAGGTTTTAACTGCTCAATGCTTTGCGTCTAGGTCTCTGGGTCTTGCTGCTGCCTAATTCAAGTTGCTAAGTGGCTGTTCCCTACGATTTCGTCTATTCCGTGTGCCAGAATCAAATTCTGAGCTTTCGAAGGATTTTCAATAGCTTGCGCTACTGAGCTCTAGCCGGGTCAAGTCAACTTTCTGAGAATTTGATAAAAATTTACACTCGGCCCAGCTGGTCCGAATCGCAGGGTCCGAGTGGGTCACTCAGACGGGCCAAGGCAAAGGGCCAAATTCCTGACTCGGACATAGTAGACTTGGACGGGCCGAGTGGGTGACTCGGACAGGTTGACTCGGACGGGCCGAGGACTGAATTATTGGCTCGGACGGGTCGAATGTTGGACTCAGACGGGCTGAGGCTCAATTAGGGTTTCGGGCCGAGTGGGCCGAATGGTAAGGGGCCGAGGGCTGATTCTGGGACGGCCCAAAAAAGGCCACTCGAACGGGCCGAGTGTGGCATGACGGCAACAACGTGATGTCGATCTTGCCCGATTCTTGCGATTTACCCAATTCTACCAAGCACAAACCTCCAGATCCTATCTAGGAGGATAGGGGAAAGAATTCATGTACATGACTAGAGCAGTAGGCTCTTCAATGGCAAGATCGGAGCGGATCGTGCAATGGCTCTCTCTCTCCCCCTCTCTCCCTCTCTCACACTGAAATGATCCCAAATGAGCTCTCCCTTGGCCTCTTGGCTCTTATGCCCCTTCCCGGGTAAGGTGTTGATGCCCCCAATCACTCACTTGCTGATCTTGGGCATCACAAGCGAGCTTTTTGCCATTTTTTTGCACAAATTTTGCCCTGTTTTACCCTGTTTTGCAACACTAAACCCTAATGCTTATTTTCTTTGTTTTCTCCTACTCTAATGTATCCAATTCACAAAGTAAATACCTACACTACTTCATTTCACAACATAAATCTCAAAAAAGTAAAAAACCTACTTGCCAAGGAGATCGAATACCATCTTCAATCCCCTCACTTCCTACCTATCTCAAACACCGGTTCGGGAAAAGCCCTTACTTCGATGCTCCATTTGAAGCACGCAAGTGCTCAAGGCTTGAATCAATTGGTCCCGACAACGGAACCAAAATGTGGGAGCTTTCGCTCAACCGTCGAGACCCACGGACCGCTTATTGTTTCAAGCGTTCTAAGCTGAGCACTAATGGCTACCTCTCACATAGCCGACATGCCATCCATATCTACGGGTGTAGTGAGCTTACCTCCATGTCGATCGAGTTACCTCCTCTCTTGCGCACTCCAGTAGCTCCACGATCCAAGTGCAAGCTTCAAGCAAGCTCCATCCTCAAGCTCCACGCTCCAAGCTCCATCACCGCGAGCAAGGGAAGAGAAGAGAAGAGAAGAGAAAAAGATAGGAGAAGATGGAGAGCTTCTCCACCCCACGGTCCCTCACCCTCACACACTCACACTCTCACACTCCCTCCCTCAAGCACAAGCTCAAGCAAGCAAGAAGACTAAGAAGAAGAAGAAGAAGAAGAAGAAGAGAGTCACTTTTTGCCACACACAAGAATGAGCTTCTCATTCACTTTTCAACTTTATATACAAAACCCTAAATCCCTTTTGGGTGTCATTCCTTTTCCCCTTTTTTACATGGCCGGCTGTAGCCTAGATCCTTTTTCCCATTGTCCTTCTATCTTCCTAGCTTCCTTTCCACCGCCCGTCTACATTTACAAATTGCACGGTGTGAGAGCCCGGCGCTCCTTGAATTAAACCATGATGCGCTTGCGCTCTTTTACAAAAGTTTTGACTTGCGCTTTTCCTTGTGCGCTTTTCCCTTATTTAGGACTCTTCTCTCTCCTTGTGCGTCTTTGTCTTCTGTTTCTCTTTGCCTTGGCCTTTGTCTTTGTCTTCTGCTTTAGCTTTTCTGAATTTTTCACATTCGTTCGTTTGAGGGTTAACAACAGGTCCTTTGCGAGCGCTTCCCAACCTTCCCTGGAATCTACACAAGGTATGAGAGCTTGCTTCTCACTTAGTTCTCAACCATTCTTTGACATGAACAACAGGGTTTCATGAAGAGACAGCCATAGCTTCCATCATTGAAGCTTGTTCTCTTCACCTCTTGTTTGGACTTGTCCTAGGCTTGTATAGGCCTTTATTGGGCTCTTGCTTATCCCCTACCCACCCTGATTTGGCCCCTCAAGTACAGCAGCATGCTCACGTTTTATTTGCACCTGTTTGCAAGAATGGCTCAAAAATCACTCTTTTTGTCATATCTTGGGCATTCAGAACCCGATTCAGGCAAGGTAAGAGTCTAAGTTGAGATTTTGGCACACTTGAGACGCGATGGTAATGTTGGATTTGCCAAATTCTGATGATAAAATATTCTACAACAGATTTCAGGTCTGAGATAGCGTGGATTTATAAGCTTATGGCTTATGTGATGCTTCTACTGATGTCTATTGATATCAGATCACTTGTGGATGTTATTCCTCTTATGTGAGACACATTTGGAGCTGATTTAGCTTAGCCATTGACTGTTTTGAAGAATCCCAGATCTATCCAAAACAGGGCAGCCACTTGTTACTTCAATTTTATGCTTATAGGTCTTGGAATTTGATGCCCATACGGGAATGTATGCCTATGGTTTGCCTAAGGATTTTGAGCTTGGATTGAGCACTAATTTGCTCTATTTACAGAGGTTATATGCTACTGGAAACTTCAGGGCTGAAGCTATTTATGCTACAGTTGGGTTATGCCTATTGGTCACGGGGTGCTTCCGGCTACTCGATATGATGTCATGATGTATTTGGACTATGCCACATGTCTTGTTTATGCTCCAGAATGCTTTTGAGTTGAGATTAGAGCTTGATTTGGGTTTAAATGTCACTTCCTTGCATCAGGCATTTCATTGTCATGACATGGTTTATGCCTAGGCTACCTAGTGCGGGTTATGATGTCTTGGTGAAAGCTTTTGGTTGGTTGTGGATCGTAGTTGCTTAAGCCTCATCTCAACACTCATTTGAGTATCCACTTGAGCAATTGGACATTGACTCTGACTTTTTCTGTTACGACTTGAATTTTTTCCGTTACGACCTTGGATGTTATATGGGATTTAATGCTCTGATTATGGATCTTGGCTATTACTTGGATGCATTTACAGGTATTGAGCAGTGAACTACTCCCTTATTTTGGTAGTTGCCTATTGAGCTGTGATTGCTCATTTGCATTTGATATGCGGGATACTTACTGATCAGTGGACTTGGATAGTGCTTGGGATTTATAGTTATGGCCGTCCTGCTTCTCTGTTGTATGGCATCTATGCTATTTGGGCTACTATTGCCCATGTATGTCAAGGAGCAGTTGATCTTTATGGCCACCTGTGTATGCACATGGTTTGTTGCTATGTATTTTACAGAGCCTCTTACCTGGATGCTTTTACACAGATATTTGGGCTTTTATTGGAGCTTGATTCTTGCAGGTTTATTTGCCACCTATCGTTCTTGGCTAGATATGTACGTTAGTACATGGTATGAGACACTGCAAAGTTATGTATACTCTTATGTTTCGGGGATGCTTATGCATTTATGGCTCCGAGGCATACTTATGCTTTTATGGCTGCGAGCTACAGTGGTTGGATATGTCATGCTTTTGTCTGCTAGGCTTGTCCGTGTGGGAGCTTTTGCATCCGTGGTTGATGCCTTTGTGTTCTCCCCTTCTGGTTTGGATGAGTCCCCTTTGCAGTATGCTATGCCGACTTCTAGCTCTTCTAGTCATGCAAACATTCCTCTTAATGAGCATGTTCTCTCTGATGAGAGTTCCCCTGATTCTTTGAGCTCCTTGGATGTATTGGACAGTCCTACTCATGCTATTACAAAGCAGTTGTCCTCTTTCATAGGTTTTACAAGTTCTATTTGCTTTCATTGTGGAAAGACAGGGCATGTGAAACGTAAATGCTTCAAGTGGATTAGAGAGCAGAAAAGATTGTGCCGCACTAGACATGAGAGCATAGTCTGTAATACAGTAGGTGAGACCACTATTGATAGTGGTATGGTGCATGATGATGATGCAGCTGAGCCTAGACTCCTGGCATTGTATTACCTTGCAGATTACTTTCTCAGTGATACGGCCTATACCTTTGATTGGCTTTTAGACAGTATGGCATCTTGTCATGTTACTTCACATAGAGCTTGGTTCTCTTCTTACAGGGAGATTGACGGATGTATTTCTTTTGGCCTTAAGTAGGATTGTCATGTTATTGGTACAAGGGATATACACTTGGCTTTGCCAAATGGGTCTTCTCTTATGCTCCATGATGTCTTGCATATACCTACGCTCAGTAAGAGCCTGATCTCTGTCAATCAGTTGCATGGTGCAAGATATTATGTCTCTCTTGGGGATACTTCATGGAAAATCCATCGTGGGTGCTTGGTATTGGCCAGAGGTGCTAGATATGGCAATGATTATGTAGTGCATGTCTCTCATGTGGGAGATTCTATGGTTGCAGTTATGCAGAACCACATGCATTATTATGGCATTGTCGCATAGACCATGTACGACACATTGAGATGGATGCTTTATGTGATATGGGCTTATTGCCTGCTCTTCCCCATGCTACTTGCCCTCATTGTACTCATGGTTCGTGCAGAGCCACATGCATTATTATGGCATTGTCGCCTAGGCCATGTACAACACACTGAAATTGATGCTTTATGTGATATGGGCTTATTGCCTGCTCTTCCCCATGCTACTTGCCCTCATTGTACTCATGTGTAACGTGTCCCCTCATCTTAGCAGTCCATCGGAAAGGATGTCTAGAAAGCTCCGCCCAGCACTTCCATGGAATGTTACAGGATTTGCGATCTAGGTCTTCCCGTGTCTGCCACGTAGCGGAAGTATTTTGGCCGTTCCCACTTAGGATCGACCGAAATTAGGGTTTTCCTGACTGGTCATTAACTAATAGCAACTAGCGTCGGACCCGAGCGAACTACTTTATGCAGAAATGCCAGGTCTGAAGCGGATTCACGTTGCACTTGGTTCAAGGAGAATGGGAAACGAGAGGGATGCAAAGCTCAACCTCTCTGCCACCATAAGGCATAGTCCCATTCCGTTCCCCTAAAACAGCGTAAATCGGGTAAGACATAACTCTAGGTCATTGCTTCCGTTATTCGTTTTCTTTGACAATTATCCTGTTGTTCTTTGAGAAAAGTTCCTGGCTAACCGGGACCACCCAACCGTAGGACGGACCCATGGCCTATCCTCCGCACTTTCCTCGGTTTGTTTTTAGTTATGTAATTATCTAACACATTGATTTGACATATAACAATCAGCTTCTTTAATTAAACCATTAAGCACTGGTTCCTTCACGTAATCTTATCACGTGACATAGAAAAACAATATCAAGCAAGTTCTTTATTAACATTTCATCATTTTATGTTTGAAATACAATGGGTTCCACCCGTAGGCTAGTCCATAATCCGCCCGAAGGCTATCTAGTAATCCACAGGGATCACTATTCCAAGCTTCCGCCCGTAAACTAGTATGCGGGCCTCGAGATCCAATCCCGAGTCACATTAGCCTCTTGCGCATGACCCAGAAGGCGAGGGATTTACGGCCAGAGCCCCCCCTGGCACCCAAGCGTCCTCCTGCTCCAAGTAGAGCTCAACAGAGAGACCTCTCGCGGCGAGTTTGGTCCACGTTCCCGGTGCGGTCAACAACCCCCTTGGTTAGGGTTAGGCAGGCAGTCGAGGGAAACTGAAACTGCCTCTCCCTTCAGGCCTTTAACCTGAAGTATAGGTATTCATTTAATTTGTAATTCATAATTCAAACAAAGCTCTAAAATCTCTAGCAAGCACAAACATTTCCATTAATCAACCGTGTTGTTTGGAAAATTGCTAAGGAAGTGTTCTTTCCTTTTGAGTATATCAACACTCGTTCCCAAGGTGTCTTGTAACTTGGCAAGATCCTTTATAGTCCGGATTAGGGCGTACCTTATTAACCTAACTTGGTCAACCCTAAAGTTCACTAGATACTTTAGTTTCGAGTTTATAACTTTCCTTATTTAGAAGGATATTCACGAATACGTCCTTTTTGCAAGATAACTTGCGTAAGGATCTGCCATCCTTGTTCAGGTTATTTACCCTTTCGTCTTGTGAACCAGTCACAAGACTACTTGACTTCAACTTACTGCGCACGTCCTACGATGAAATAATCCGTTTAGGTTTCTTTAAGCTGACGTATGTCGAACCCAGGGCTTCTTTTCAAGAACCCCAGGGACAAACCCTAGTTCTTTATCTTTACGAATTTATTGACCCTACAATAAGGAAAGTAGTCAAGTGCTTAAGGTATGAATGTTTCTTTGGTCTGTCCAAGGCATATTTTTGTGGGCATGGTATTTCTAAGTTTAGATTGGTTTGGTTATCTTTTGGAAGGTAATATTGATCACCTCATCACGGTTTTGTTATCCTTGTGACAATTGATTTTTCAGTCGGTACAATTCAATTTAATCTTCTTTTTTTCCTTGCAGACGAACTCATGCAATTAACAATCATTTCCCTTGCTAAGATGTGCAATTAGCAATGATGACTTCCTAGTAATTTGTGCAACGAAAAGAACCTTTCATGAATTTAATGATTTACAATGATTCGTTGCAAAAAGGAATAGGACTAATGGTGCAAGATACAATTTCTATACCTTCAGGATTTAACTGAAATATACTACTATAGTAAATAGATAATCTTGCTCGTAATTTATAATGCATGATGCTATTCAAAGGAAACTATGTTCTATACATTATCATTCATTCAAATAAGCTAAACTCCTTCATTACAATTAACTTGGACAAATATATCCTATCCCTAACAATTTCTCTTTGCATGATTGACTTAAAACCGAATTAAAGCCAAGAAGAAAAACCTGGTTTTGGGGTGAGATATCCACATGGATACCGGGAGATGAACCTCCCGCAGCTACTCCTTGGACTTTCTTAGGCGGCATCGTAGTTCGAATGTGAAGGTAGCTTTTACTCCTTCTTCTGGATTTCCACCGTCTCTCTTTTGAGGCAAGGTGTTGTTAAAACGGTTTATCACGAGAAGGAATGATAGGACCTTTAGATTCTTAGACTCTTCGGAGAGGAAAAGATTTACAAAGCCTAAGAAGGTCCTATAGGGTCTATGCTTGGCAAAAAGTTTATGGGTGAGTGTGGTTTTGCAACCACAAGAACCCTTGGAGAACTTTGACTTGGGGTAAAAGGTATAGAAGGCACTTATTCTCCTTCCTTGCACATCCTCTGCTTTTTTCTTCTCCTTCCCTATTCCTCCTCCTTCACTCCTCTTTTTTTTCCTCCCTTTTTACCCTTCTACCTCCCTCTATTCCTTCTCTACTCTATCTCTTTTACTCCTTTCTTACTCTTCTTTATCTTTTCCTCACCCTCTACTTCTTTCACACTACTCCTTTCTCCTTCACTCCTCCCTACTTCCCTTCCTTATATTTTACTTCCCTTCCTTATCCTCTACTTCCCTTCCTTATCTTTTATCTTTTTCCTACTCTTCCTCCTTCACTCCACTCCTTCTTTTCTTTATCTTTTCCCTACTCTTCCTCTTTTACTCCACTCCTTCTTTTCACTCCCTCTACTTTCCCTCTTTTATTCTTCCTCATGGGCTACTTTTTCCTCACAGGACAACATCTAGGCCCATGATGATAGTTTGGATTTGGGGTCCAGGGGGGGAAAAAGAAAGAAGTAATGGGGACACAAGGGATTAAGAAAAAGCTTAGGGGGTTGTGAAAAAAAGAAAGAGTTATGGGGGGGGGGGGGGGGGGGGGGGGATTATAAAAACCACTTGGGAAGGGGCATATGGAACCACAGGAAGGGGGGCTTTCTAAGGGACCCTTAGAAGCTTCTGATAAGCTTCTGGGGGTTCGTGGAGAAACCATGTGGGCGATATATGGCGGCCAAATTTTTCTACAGCTGGCAACGTCTTCCTTCAGCCGCGGCGGCTTCACGAGCCAAGCAGCACCTCTCTTCCGTCGACTTGCGACTCCTCAGCTCCTCCTCCTTGTACAATCGCGGCAGCCAGTTGTTTGCAGTTTACTTCACGACTCCCTCCTCTCTTTAACCTCACGATTACTCTGCTCCTCCTTCACAGCATGTTGATGGCGGTGGTATCAGCTTCGTCCCTCCTCCCCCTCCATCACTTACAACTTCGGCCCTTCCACATTATATAGGGGAGGGGAGGGAATCCTTCCCCCCCTTACCTGTCAGGCTGCATGGCGTGGGAGCCAAGCAAGCTCCAACGAGGAGCTTGCTAGCTCCTCCATCCTCCCTCACACACGCCAGCACTAAACACCTCCGTGGCGCGGAAGAAATTTTTTTTAAAAAATGTTTTTTTTATATTTAATATGTTACATTCTCTCCCCCTTAGAAGAATCGAGATGTCCTCATCTCGAGATAAACTGGGGATATTGATGGTTGAGAGTGCCTTCATCTACCCAAGTGGCATCCTCTTCGGGATAATCTTTCCACTAGACGAGGCATTCTCTCAAGGTTCTAGATCTTAACTGTCTCTCCCTAACATCTAAGATCCTATCCGACCTTAGTTCAAGGACTCTTTGACTAGGCATTACAATTTGATGGTCATCAAGTACATGTTTAGGGTTGGGTACATATTTTTTCAATAGGCTGATATGGAATACATTGTGAACCTTTAGGTTCTCAGGGAGTTGCAATCTATAAGCATTGGGTCCTAGGCATTTGAGGATTTTGTACAGCCCACAATACCTTGGACTTAGCTTCTTGCACTCTCCTAGGGATAGAGAACTCTTTTTAGGGCGTACACGAATGAAGACCATGTCTCCTTCTTCGAAGACTCTTTCTTGGCGTTTCAAATCTGCGTATGCCTTTTGTCTATCCTTGGCTGCTTGTATGTCTTGTCTTATTGACTTTATTTGGTCATCCATGTCTTCCAACATCTGCCTTGATGCTTCAACCCTTAGGGTTGGATCAGAAAAGTTTAGAGGACTTCAACAATCATGTCCATACAATGCTTGGAAAGGAGTCATCTGAATACTCTACTGGTAAGAAGCATTGTAGGCAAACTCTACCAAAGGCAAGTATTGAATCCACTTCCTAGGTTCTCGAGAGCAGTATGCCCTAGGCATATCCTCGATGACTTGATTTACTCGCTCTGTTTGGCCATCCGTTTGGGGATGGTAGGCGGTGCTAAAACAGAGTTGAGTCCCAATAACTTCAAAGATAGCTCTCCAGAAGTGTGATGTGAAGAGAGAATCTCGATCACTGATGATTCTTCTGGGTAAACCATGTAGCTTGAATATCTCTTTGATAAACAATCTTGCAATGTCAGAGGCTTTATAGTTTGTCTTTACTGCAATCAGGTGTGCAATCTTGGTAAGCATGTCAACCACAACCATAATGGGATTGTATCCTCCTTGGACTTGGGGTAAGCCCACAACAAAATCCATACTGATGAATTCCCATTTCATTTGGGGAATGTCAAGTGGTTGCAGTTTCCCTGGCATCATGACATGTTCAGCTTTTATACGTTGGCAAGACAAACACTCAGTGATATATTTGAGAACGTCACCTTTGAGCCTCTCCCAATGGTAGCTCTTCCTAACTACATTAAGGGTCTTAGCATAGCCAGGATGTCCTGCGAAAGGGGAATCATGAGCTTCCCATATTATCTTCTGCTTAAGTGACTAGCTTGCTGGTATACACATCCTTGATCTGTAGTAGACAAGTCCATTATCAATGGAAAATTCCTGATGCTTACCTAGCAACTTCTAATTCTACTCCTTGGTAGATATTTCCTTTATCATTGTTTGGTAGGTCAAATCATGGCATGCTTCCTCTTTAGCTAGTTCAAGTATAGGGTTGTTTGGCATAGATACTTTTGTAGCCAGAGATCTAGCCATTGATGGGTTCTGCAAGATTAGGGAATTTAGGAATGCCTTGCGACTAAGTGCATCAGCGACTACATTCTCTTTCCCTGGTCGGTACTTGATTTCAAAGTCATATTCTTCCAACACTTCAATCCACTGACATTGACTCATGTTGAGCTCATTCTGGGTAAAGATCCATTTGAGACTCTTATGGTCAGTTACTAGAGTAAACTTGTTACCCAACAGATAGTGTCTCCAAAGCTTTAGAGCATGGATGACAGCTAGTAATTCCAGATCATGCGTGGCATAATTCCTTTCATGACTCTTCAATTTCCTTGAAGAGTATGCTACTGGATGACCTTCCTGCATAAGTACACACCCCAAGGCAAGAATGCTAGCATCAGTTACTACCTCGAACTCCTTATTGAGGTCAAGAAGTTTTAGAATAGGTGCTGATACCAAACTTTGCTTCAATTTGTCAAAGCTATTTTGTTCGGAAGTTAACCATGTAATGGAAGTCTGCTTCTTTAGTAAGTCTGTAAGAGGTGCTGCAATCAAAGCATAGTTTTTGATTAAGACCCTGTCAAGATTGTGGGAGAGAAGGAAGGAGTCTCACTTGTAGCTTTCTTGCTTGCACAATGCGGGAATACACACAGAGGTGGAGGCTGAAAACAGTTTTCCTCTTCTTAGTTGTGTAAGCCAAAAGAACTCTATATATGGGTCTCAAACCAAACTCAACTAACTAAGGTGGCATACTAACTGAGCCACGAACTAGAGTAGATAAGGATAGCTATCATGTATCTATTATTCATGGGCGGTGTACCAACCGCATCTGCAATTGACATGTCGGTGACATAAATGCACAACAGTCACCCTAGCATATCACGAGTGGAGCTCGATATCTCAACACTCCCCCTCGAGCTCAATGTATACCAAGCAGGTCTCTGAACTTGCGCAGCTTCTCTGCGCCCAATGCCTTCGTGAATATGTCAGCTACCTGATCCTCTGTGCTGACATAAACTAGATCAATAAGACCTAGTAAAACCCTCTCCCGCACATAGTGATAATGCACCTCAATGTGCTTTGTTCTAGCATGATAGACTAGGTTATTTGCCAAGTGTATACTACTCATGTTGTCACAATAAATGACAACTGGCCCATCTGTAGGCTGATGCATATCATAAAGTAGCTTATGCAACCAAGCTACCTCACATGCAGCCATTGTTGTGCCCCTGTACTCAGCCTCTGTGCTGGATAAGGCAACTGTAGGTTGTTTCTTGTTGCTCCAAGTGACTGCAACACTCCCAAAAGAGAACACATATCCACTGGTAGATCGTCTATCAGAAATACTACCAGCCCAATCAGCATCAGTGTGTAAAATATTACACGGCGCAGCGAACAGAATCTGAGAAAGAGATAGAGAGTACACAACAGATAAGAGGAGAATCAGTAAAATTCTTTAACTCCAAACAACTGATACAAAGATGGCTCTGTCCACCCGTGCGCTTCCAATGAATGAAGCTTAGATGGCGATCTAGACAGAAGATAGGTGAAGAGCTTAAGGCTAGCTGGAACAACAACTCTGACTGGGTGAAAGATGAGTGTAAGATGGCTGCGAAGGGGTTTAGCTTTTATAGCCCGCGAAGGTCGTTAGGTCGGCCTGCTGACCGACCTACCATATGAGCCTCCACTAGTCGGCCAGGGAATATTCCAGGGAATATTCCCTTTACCATCGGGCCGGGGGCGCTGCCCCCGGACCCCCGCCAGGGGGGCCGCTGGCCCCCCTGGGACCCCCCAGCCAGGGGCCGCTTCCGCGGCCCCCGGACCCCACAATAGGGGCCCCTTTTAACTCCCTTACCACGCAACTCAATGCAATGTGCCTCGAGTTGCTACCAGCTTAACCACTCCGTCTAACCCAAAGATTAGACCCACAACAGTCACCTTTTTGCCATCCGGTCACATAGACCTCATCTGATATACAAGTCAGGACTCAACCAATGTCCGGGCTCACATTTGGCTTCTCCTCATAATGGGGGCCTTACAACTTTGAGCACCATGGATCATTGGTAGCACCTAATGAGGGTGGGGCATTGATCATATCTAACACCCCCCCTCAATGTCCACCCATAGGTGAACTATCTCCTCGGCCCAATGCCGAGTCTCTGAAGATGAACTTGAAGCAGATCCTTCGTAAGTGCTTTGGTGAAGATATCTGCTCCATTCTCCTCTGTTGGACAGTAGACCAATTCCACTATCCCATCCTCCATCAAATCACGCACATAGTGATACTGGATCTCTATATGTTTGGTGCGTGCATGAAACACTGGATTTTTGGCAATGGCGATGCAACTCTGATTGTCACATCTCAGCACAGTTGGTTCTTCATCCTGCACTCCCATATGCCATAGAATCCTTCTCAACCATACGGCCTCACATGCAGCAAAACAAGCTGCCTTGTACTCTGCTTCGGTAGAAGACAATGCCACTGTTGGTTGCTTCTTACTAATCCAAGAGAAAATTCCTGAACCCAAAGAGAAACAATAACCAGAAACTGACTTCCTGGAATCAATGTCTCCTGCCCAATCTGAGTCACAGTTCCCCACAAGAGAAGTTCCGAAACTGTATGTGATACCATAGTCAAGAGTTTTCTTCAAGTATCTGAGCACCCGCATCCCAGCATTCCAATGACTCTCATGAGGTTTGTTTGAGAACCTGCTCAAAACACCAACAGCAAAACTGATATCTGGTCTGGTGTTACACAAGTAGATTAGACTGCCGACCAACCTCCTATACCTCCCAATGTCTGCTAGTGCTGATGTATCCTCAACGGATAACTTTACATTCACCTCCATAGGTGTAGCTATCTCCTTGCACTCGGTCATGCCAAATGCCTTCAAGATCTCCCATGCATACTTCTTCTGAGAGATGAAGATCTTTCCTGGCTCTTGCCAGACTTCAATCCCCAAACAATAGTGCAGCAAGCCCAAGTCTGTCATTTCAAACTCAAAACTCAAAGCCTTTCGAGTTTGGTTGATCATATCTTCATAGTCACCTGTAATAAGAAGGTCGTCCACATATAGGACAATCACTACAGACTTTTTACCATCCCTGTAAACATACAAGTTAGCATCTGAGGCACATCTTTTGAAGTTTAGGTTTAAAAAGAACCTATCTATCCGCTGGTACCATGCTCTGGGGGCTTGTTTCAGCCCATACAATGCCTTCTTTAGTTTACACACTTTGTTCTCAGAATGGGGGGCCTCAAACCCTGGTGGCTGAGCCACGTACACCTCCTCCTTGAGGTCACCATTTAAGAACGCTGACTTAACATCCATTTGGTACACTGGCCACTTCTTGTAGGCAGCCACTGCAAGTACCGTGCGAATAGTGGTCATTCTGGCAGTTGGGGCAAATGACTCTTGAAAATCAAACCCTTCAACTTGTGAAAATCCTTGGGCAACCAGTCTAGCTTTGTACTTTTCTAAGGTACCATCAGCCTTGTACTTTACCTTCCAGATCCACTTGGTGCCAATAATCTTCCGCTTTGCTGGCCGATCCACTAGCTCCCAAGTGTCATTCTTCATTATGCTGTCATACTCCGCCTGCATAGCAGCCTTCCATGATGGATCTGCAAGTGCTTCTTCTAAGTCAGTTGGCTCCTTTACTTCTCTCATAATCTCAACCATCAAGGCCATGTTGACTATGTGAGCAGAAGCCCTCCTTTGCTCCTCTATTCTCTGAGACCTCCTTGGTCCGTCTGCCTTCTCCTCAACAGATGCAGGCATAGGATTATTGTGGTCATAGAGCTGCTTCACCCAGCGCGGCAATGGCTTTTCCGGTGGGGTGATGTCAGGTTGGTGAACTTTTTCCTCATCATCTGAAGATGATGCTTCCTCCTCCTTAAGGATAGGGATAGCTCTCGGGACAGGTTCATAGTGGACTACTTCTTCGCTTGATGATAAAGTGGAAGACCTTGCCTTCTCCTCCTCCACTGTATGCGGCTCCTCCTTGAACACCACATCACGGCTCGCGATGATCTTCTTTGCCTCTTGGTCATATAACTTGTAAGCCTTCTGCTCATCACTATAACCCAAGAAGATACATTTTCTGCTTTTTGGTTGTAACTTGTTTCTCTTCTCATCTGGAACATGTGCATAACATTCACATCCAAAAATTCTGAAATGTGAAACAGATGGTTTCTTACCAGTGTAAGCCTCATGAGGTGTTTTTCCCTTGAGAGCCTTTGTGTAGCTCCGATTTAGAATGTAGACTGCAGTATTAACAGCTTCAGCCCAAAAATGGTTAGGCAATCCCTTGCCCTTTAGCATGCATCTTGCCATCTCCACAATGGTACGATTCCTGCGTTCCACAACACCATTCTGCTGAGGTGTGTGAGGCGTCGTCAATTGACGCTTGATCCCTTTGCTCTTGCAAAAGCCTTCAAACTCCTTTGAGTTGAACTCACCACCACCATCTGTTCTAAATTTCTTCACACTTTTCCCTGTTTCATTCTCAACAAGTATTAGCCATTCTTTAAACTTACCAAAAGCTTGAGCCTTATCACGAAGGAAGTACACCCACATCTTCCTACTGTAGTCGTCGACAATCAACATAAAATAAGAAGATCCCCCCAAGGCCTGTGTAGGCATCTTACCACACAAGTCAGCATGCACCAACTCTAGAGGAGCATGTGCTCTATTCTTGCTTTCTTGTGGAAATGCCTTTCTCTGTTGCTTGCCCATCATACAAGCTTCACATGGTTCCTTCAATTCAGTTATTGTAGGTAGGTGAGCAACCATACCTTGCTTTTGCATCTCCTTCAATACTGCAAATCCGATGTGTCCAAACCTTTCATGCCAAAGCTTACTTGTGCCCACTCCAGCGGTGGCTGTAAGAGCACTTAGCTCATACAGGTTGTTCCTTCTTTCTCCTTTGCCAACAATTGTGCCAGCACTATCAATAATTTCTGCACCTGTCTTCTTGAACCTCACTTCATGACCAAGATCAGTTATGGCAGCAACTGATAAGAGATTTCTCCTGATTTCGGGAACATACAACACATTTGAAAGCTTTTTGACTTCACCATTTGCAGCAACAAAAGAAATAGTACCTGTGCCCGCAGCAGGGCATTTAGCATCATTTCCAACCGTCACAGTGATGGATTCTTGTAGAGGCTGCATAGAACTGTATAGACCTTTCTTGTTGGTCATGTGACGGGAGGCCCCACTATCCAACACCCAAGAGTCAGTGGTAGATTCTTCTTGCGCCGAGGAGCACACTTCCTCAATGGTCGCCATGAATAATTCCAACTCTGCTTCAGCCGTATTGGCTGTCTCTTTCCCTTTAGTTTTAAGGGTACCATTCTTTTCATCTGCCTTCTTGACACGACAATCTGCAATTGCATGTCCTTTCTTCTTACAGTAGAAGCACTCTCCTTGAAACTTCTTCTTGCCGCCCTTTTTCTTTTTGTCACCATCATTTTTGGTGGAGGAAACACCTTTGCCTTTTGCATTGGCAGAGAATGCAGCATCTCCATTGTTGCTTCCTTCTCGGGCTTTCAGCCTCAACTCCTCCTCCATTAATAATGCACAAAACTCCTCAAAAGTCAAAGCTTGAGGTCTCACCTGAGTATTAAGGGCAGTTACTAGTCCATCAAACTTTTGTGGACAAATCCGAAGACACCTCCGAGCTAGCTCTTCGCTAGTCTTTTGTATCCCAGCGCCAGCCATCTGGTCGCGCAGATTCTTAATCCGAGTGATGAATGCTTCAACCGTCTCTCCTTCAGCAAACTTCTCCGCTGCTAGTTGATTCTCCAAGTTTTGAATCCTTGTTTGGTTTCGTGTTTCATACTGACTCCTTAGTACATTCCAAGCCTCTGACGCTTTGGTTGTATGCTGAATCAGAGTCAAAACACTGTCAGAACAGCTTGTAACTAAGGCACACAATGCATCTGCATTCCTTCGTTTCCAAGCTCGTAGAAGATCTGCATTCGGAGGAATCATCACACTAGGATTTGATGGGTCGGGGGTAGGCTGTGGTTCTGCGTCAGTCCCCAGCACAGTCTCCAGAAGCTCATAAGAATCAAGGATAGTAGTAATTTTGAACTTCCACAAGGTGTAGTTTGTACCATCTAACTTGCCTTCGCTGAAGGTTGGTGGACGAATCCTCAGTGTTTGAATAGCCGGTACAGCAGCACCACCTCCTGCACCGCTTCCTGATGCGCCAGAACTGCTTCCCGGAGTCGACATCGTTTCTCTTTGCTGTTGAAGCCTTTGCCTCTTGCACGCTCTCCGATCTCTAGAGCCCCCTGGGCTCTGATACCATGTAAAATATTACACGGCGCAGCGAACAGAATCTGAGAAAGAGATAGAGAGTACACAACAGATAAGAGGAGAATCAGTAAAATTCTTTAACTCCAAACAACTGATACAAAGATGGCTCTGTCCACCCGTGCGCTTCCAATGAATGAAGCTTAGATGGCGATCTAGACAGAAGATAGGTGAAGAGCTTAAGGCTAGCTGGAACAACAACTCTGACTGGGTGAAAGATGAGTGTAAGATGGCTGCGAAGGGGTTTAGCTTTTATAGCCCGCGAAGGTCGTTAGGTCGGCCTGCTGACCGACCTACCATATGAGCCTCCACTAGTCGGCCAGGGAATATTCCAGGGAATATTCCCTTTACCATCGGGCCGGGGGCGCTGCCCCCGGACCCCCGCCAGGGGGGCCGCTGGCCCCCCTGGGACCCCCCAGCCAGGGGCCGCTTCCGCGGCCCCCGGACCCCACAATAGGGGCCCCTTTTAACTCCCTTACCACGCAACTCAATGCAATGTGCCTCGAGTTGCTACCAGCTTAACCACTCCGTCTAACCCAAAGATTAGACCCACAACAGTCACCTTTTTGCCATCCGGTCACATAGACCTCATCTGATATACAAGTCAGGACTCAACCAATGTCCGGGCTCACATTTGGCTTCTCCTCATAATGGGGGCCTTACAACTTTGAGCACCATGGATCATTGGTAGCACCTAATGAGGGTGGGGCATTGATCATATCTAACACAGTGTATCCATGCAGCTTTATCTGAACCCTAGTCTCATAAAATAGTCCATACTGCAATGTGGACTTCACATACCTGAGTATGCGTCTAGCCGCATCCAAATGCGATTTCCTTGGAGCCTGCATAAACTGACTTACCAGTCCAACAGCATAGCTCAAATCTGGCCTGGTAATAGTCATATAAATCAAGCTTCCTACTATGCGTCTGTACATAGTAGGGTCTTCCAGAAGCTCACCTGCATCTACGCTCAGCTTCACATTCTGCTCCAAAGAACTGAAATAGACTTACAGCCTGTCATCCCATATTTGGACAGCATGTCCAATCCATACTGCCTCTACAAGAGCTGTATCCCACTTGGTGATCTAATCACCTCAATGCCCAAGAAATAACGCAGCTCTCCCAAATCCTTCATCTCAAACTTCTGCTTCAATAGCATTTTCACATGAAGGATATATTCATCACTGTCACCTGTCATAATCAAGTCATCAACATAAATGACAAGTAGCATAATACCTTTCTCTGCTTTTCTCACATAAAGTGAGAAATCTGCCTTGGAAATCTGAAAGCCAATAGTGACAAGATACTGTTCTATCTTGTCAGACCATGCTCTAGGTGCTTCCTTCAAGCCATACAAGGCTTTCTTCAATCTGCAAACAAACTCAGGATGAACAGCATGCACATAACCTGGTGGCTGCTCCATATAGACCTCTTCTTGCAAATCACCATGCAAGAAGGCATTCTTTACATCCATTTGATATAAAGACCATTCCTTTGATGCAGCCATAGCAATGACTGCTCTTACGGTTGCCATCCTTGCAACCGGACTGAATGTTTCTTCATAATCAATGCCATATGTTTGTGCATACCCCTTCACTACTAATCTTGCCTTGTATCTGTTCACAGAACCGTCTGCATTGTGCTTCACCTTATAAACCCATTTACAGCCAATTGCATTCTTACCTTTAGGCAAAGGTACAAATTCCCATGTAGCATTTGCTTCCAAGGCATCCATTTCTTCATCCATGGCTTTCTCCCATTTTTCTTTTCCCATGGCTTGCTCAAAGGAAGTGGGTTCTGGTTCCTGTATCACTTTGACCATATATGCATAGTGAATGGCTGTAAATCCATCATATTTCAACCTATCCACAGGATACCTAGCTCTGGTAGACCTACACAAAGTAGGTTCACTCCCAGATGCACTCAAAACATCCCTGGTATTCCTTACTCCAGGTGTAACAATAGAAGGAATACCTAACTCATCATCAATGCTCTGTTCTGAGCCATTAGATTCACCATCCACATAAGAGTGACCTGCATTCACATCAAACATGGGCTGATCTACCTTCTCTTTTCCTTTTCGTGATACCTGCATACCACTATCTGCATTGCTTTGAGAAGATTCTCCTGATCTCAATTTGCCTGTCCATGGTGAAGAATGTGAACCACTGCTAGAGGACACTCCAGGTCCACTAATATCTTGTGACTGCTGCTGTGAATTCTGTGCAGCATTACCATTTTGTGCATCTACATTATCAATCACATTTACTAGTTTATACCAGCTACTCATCTCATCAAAAACAACATCTCTGCTCACTGTAAACTTACGAGTCGAAGGGTTATAGCATCTATACCCTTTCTACTGCAAAGAGTAACCAATAAAGATGTACTTCTCAGCTTTTAGATCCAACTTGGATCTCAACTCATCTGGCACATGAACATAGGCAATGCAACCAAAAATTTTCAAATGAGAAATATATGGTTTTCTACCAGTATACCTCTCCTCTGGAGTCATCCCATGTATTGTTGCAGTGGGAGTTCTATTGATTATGTAGACTGCTGTAGCAACTACCTCAGCCCAATAAAAATCTGGCATGTCTTTTTCATTGAGCATGGCACGAGATACCTCTCCAATATGTCTGTTTTTCCTTTCTACAATTCCATTTTGTTGTGGGGTATGACTGCATGAATATTGCTGCTTTATGCCATGCTCCTGTAGGAACCTTGCAAACTCATTTGAGAGGTACTCTCCCCCTCCATCTGACCTTAGGCATTTTATTTGCAGGCCTATTTCTTTTTCAACCATAGCTTTAAGAGTTTTGAAATACCCAAACACTTCACTTTTCTTTTTCATAAAATACACCCAAACTTTTCTGCTATAGTCATCAATAAAAGTGACAAAATAATGACAGCCTCCAAGAGATGCAGCTTTAGTAGTCCACACATCAGAGTGGATTAATTCCAATGGCTTCTTACTCTCTTGAACATGTCTAGGAAATGGTTTCCTTGCCTGTTTTCCAAACTGACAGGCTTCACATACCTTATGCATTTCTGCAACCTTGAATTTAGGCAATCCTGCAACAATATTTTGGGCCTGCATTGATTTAAGTCGCTATACATTAACATGACCAATGCGTTTATGCCAGATATCAATATCTGCAACTACACCGGTCCCATGTGCAAACATTGCTGCACTCAATTCAGGCATGTCTGCATCCAATGTAAACATTCTGCCCTTCTTCTTTCCTTTTGCTATCAAGCGACCTTTATTTTTCATATCCTCAACAAAGCATCCATGAGGATTAAATCTGACCTGCAAGCCCTGCTCAACCATTTGACCAACAGAAACCAGATTCTTGGTGATATTCGGAACATGAAATACATCGGACATGTATTTCTTTTTCCCATCCTGCATAGACAAAGGAATTTTTCCAATTTGCACAATAGGATGTGCAGTATCATCACGAGTCTCCACAAATCCTGGTTTTTCCACTTTCCTTGCATCCTCCATCCATTCTGCATGACCTGTCATGTGGTTTGATGCACTTGAGTCAACATACCATACATCGTTTCTTTCTTCTGCACTTGTCACAGAATTGTTCATGTGCTGTACCATAAACAAATGCTCATTTCTGTCATCACCCTGTCTACTAGAAGATGCATAATTCCCTTGTTGTAGTTTTCCATTCATGATGTCATTCTGCTTTTTATAGCAGTCTTTAGCAAAATGACCCATTTTACCACAGTAGTAGTATTCAACATTACTATTTGCATTTTAGCCTCTTTGCCATCCACCACGACCTCTTTGGCTCCCCCTGCCTCTAGAGTTACCACGTCCTCCTCCATAGGACTGGTTTTCTTGAGTTTGCTGCATATTCTAATTTCTACCACGGCCTCCAAATCGGCCTCCTCTACCTCTGCCTCTACCTCTTCCAGCATTTGAGTAGAAGACAGCTTCTTTTGAAGTTCCTCCTGAAGAAGATGCACCACCATTTCTCTGCTCCTCAGAAATTAGAAGAGCAATCAACTCCTCAAAATCAGGAAATCTTTCACGGACGGAAATGGATGTTTGGAACTGTGCATAATCCTTTTCTAGACCATTCAAGGTCACTGAGACTAAATCATCATCTTCCACTGGCGACCCAATGGAAGCAAGTGCATCTGCAATCTTCTTCACCTTCATGTGGTAGTCATTGATGCTCATACTTTCTCTTTGCACATTGTGCAACTCTTGCTTGAGCTGCATTTTCCTGGCTTGCATATTTGTGCTATACATTTTTGACAAAGTATCCCATGCCTCCTTTGGCGTACTTGCATCCTGAATATGCATAATCATAGAGTCTGAAATGTTGATAGACAGCCAATACATAACTTTCCTGGCTCTCTCATGCCATGCTTTAAATGCCTGCATTTGCTGTTGATTGGAAACATCAGGAAGAACTGGTTCTTCTTCATTTCCTGCAACAAATTCCCAATATCCTTTTCCCATAAGGAAATTCGTCATTCTAAACTTCCATGCCTGGAAGTTGTTCTTGTCAATCTTTTCAGTTGCAATCTGTGAAAGAGAATCAGACGCCATTACAAAACACTGCAAAAAATTCTGTCATTGCAAAAAACACAGCTTCACCCTCACAAGGGCAAATCTGCAAAACTGGCGAAAGTGGTATTTGACCACACAGTCACTTTCTAGTGACGATTTTGCATAAACAGGAACCAAGGATGATTCTGAAACTCCCAATGTCTATGTGCACAAGCATACGATGCAATTTCTACAGTAACTTTTTGCCGACCTGTAGAACATTGGTCGCACAGCATAAAATATGGTCTTTTCTTGAGTGCGTGCAGAAAACTTCCGCCTCCAAAACAGGCCCCGAAATGGCCTCAAATCAAAAAAATAGGGTCACCAAGGGCTGAAGCCCTTGCCTGCAACATATATTGCCCTCTTGCTTCACCGCGAAAAGCGTCTCAACTTGAGACAATGCACTCCTGCACTTTCCAGCTGTGCTACCTACATAGACTTGCTCCCACAACAAAAAATGAAAGCAACACTGCTCCTCTTACCAGAACACCAGCAAGTTCAGCACCAACAGGGCAGATTGCACCATTTTCTTCCAGGCTGTTAGCAGTCGTCTACTTCAGCTCCACACTTGGCCATTGCTTCTTGCTCTCTACCTTGATCAAGAGGGCTACAGACTTCATGTTTGATGTCATTCAAGCTTTGGGCATTGGTCTTGATCATTCGGGGCTGATTTCTTCAGATTTGGTACTGTCATAAACTGTCATAACAGGCTGGAAACAGGGCAACACCATTGGCATTAGCATTTGTTGCTTATACTCCATTCTGGTTGTGCTATTTGATGCCCGTATGCAGTCTACATGATGCCTAGTGCCTTGGGAATGTATGCACATGATTATGCCATGATTTTGGCCTGAAATATTGGCTGATTTGGGACTGTTATTTACTGTTATACAGTGCTGGAAACAGGGCAGCCACACTTGGCATTGGCATTTGATGCTTATACTCTACTCCGGTTACCTTGTTTGATGCTCTTATGCGGTCTACATGATGCCTAATGTCTTGAGAATGTATGCATTCGATTTGCCCATGATTTGGCATTGTTTTTGGGCTGGAAATTGACAGTTTGGACTGTTTAGAGCTGCTGTACATGAGCAGGCTGAAGCTCATTTGTCACATGTATTGCTTCTCTATCGATACCGGATGTATGCTATGGGTTATGTCATGATGTATTACACTTTGGGGATCGACTTCGAACTCATGATCATGATTCCAGAATGCTTTTGAGCATCGCATTTGCTCCATTGTTATTGGTTTGTAATTTGCAGTTTGGTCAACTTGATTGGCATTTGGGCCGCTTATACCTATTGTTTGTACTTGACGGATAAGCTCTATGCATTACATGCTTTGGTCCGTGGTTGATGCCTCTTAGTTCGTCCATGCTTGACAGATATTTTGGAGCTCCGATTTGGATGTTTTGAGCACTTCCGACTCACAGGGATATTGACTTTGGCTTGCTACTGGATGTATTGACTTGACAGAGATCTTGCCATTGGGATTATGTCTTGCTTAGTGGTTGCTACATCAGTTGCTTCATGTATGTCATGCTCTTGGGAAGCGTATGACGCATTGACTTGGTCACTTGTCACTGGTACTTTGTCTTGGGTTGCTTGAGCCCTTAACTCGATTGTACGCCTTTTGTGCCAGTGGGAGCATCTTGCATGCTTACTTGACCTTGAGCAGGGATTGCATGCTATTGGAGCAGTCTATGTCATTGAGCAGTTATGGATGTATTGAGACTTTGGGATTATACTTCGACAATTGGATGTTGCATTGAGTATATGTCTTGGTTCACAGGATGCTTATGAGCTGAGTCTCAATTTTGGATCCGCTTTCTTTTGAGCAGACACCTATTTGTGTCAGGTTTTGGCAGTTGGTTCTATATTTTGCCTAGATTGTCTGGGGTGTGCCTCTTATTGGCAGATGCTATTTGACATCTCTCGGTGTTATGCTCATGTATTTTCACTGTCATTTGGCTTTGCTTTGTCCTCTTTATGTTGGCTTTGGACCTAGCATTGTTTAGTTGATATTAGATCCAGTTTTGGGACAGTTTGCTCTCATTATTGCAATTTTGAAATTTATTACAGCAAGCATTTATTGGTGGACTGAGCAGTATTTTTTATGTTGAAATATCCTGATTTGGTGTACCGCACATAGTACTAAGTGGGCAGCATCTTTTGGCACACTTTTCTTGCCATTTGGAGCTCATTTCAGTGGATTTTGGGCATTTTTTGCAGTAAAACAGCCAGCAGTTTTACATTGTTTGTGCATTTCCAGCCTGCATTATGGCATCCTCTTCGACTGATAATGACATATTTAACATCACAAAGTTAGATGGTACCAACTACTCTTATTGGAAGAGTCAAATTTGGCAGGTCTTGGTGCAAAAATCTCAGATTAAGCCACTTCGGTTGAGTGGGGAGCAGCCTGAAACTATGGACAATGACGACTGGCTTGAACTTGATGAGCTATGCAAGTCCACGATTGTATTGTCTCTCACTGAATAGGTACATTATAATGTATTTGAGGAAGCACATAGTGCATGGGATCTATGGAATAAGATCAAGAATCTTTATGATAAGAAAAGTCCGGCGAGTCAGATGTATTGGTTGAAGTAGCTTATGGATCTGCGCATGAAGGATAATGAGACTATGTCTGCTCACTTGAGCTAGTTCCATGCTATGCTGAAGAACATGACTTCGCAGGATATCACCTTTGGAGAGAAGTAACTCCTCTTTTCTTGCTTGGGACTCTGAATGAGTCATGGGATGTATTCCGCACTGCCCTATGTGCCTCTAGTGCTACTCTGAAACTGAATGATGTTGAGAGTGCTCTTCTGCAGGAAGAGGTTAATCGCAAAAACTTGGATGCCTCTCGTGTTTCACATGCTTTGACAGTTAGAGGCAGGAATGACAGGAATGATCGTGGTAATAACCGTGGCCGTGACTCACAGAAGGGTCGGTCTAAATCTCGTGGAAAGTCATGTGGGCGCAACGCTAATGTCACTTGTCATCATTGTGGGAAAAAGGGCCATATCAGACCACAGTGTCATGAGTTGCGCAATGAGAAGCGCAAGGATAAGGGCAAAGAGAAAGTGCAGGAGAATTCCTTTGATCGCAGCATAGTACCTGCGAAGTCCAGCGTCAAGATTGAAGAAATTAATGTCATGCAAACCGAGGATTCCGATGGTAGTGATGAGTTCATACTTGCAGCTAGTTCTTCTAATGCTTCACACTTGACCGAGACACCTAGTATGTATGCACAGTACTGGTTATGGGATTCAGGTGCGTCCTTCCATGTGATGCCTTACCATGAGTGGTTTCACTCTTATCGTACTATATCTGGATCAGTCAGACTTGGAGATGACAGGTCTCTTGATATTGTGGGCTGTGGAGATATTCAGTTGCAGTTTTCCACTGGCAGTTCCTTTTTGCTCAGGGATGTATGTCATGTAGTTGTGCTTACGCGCAGTCTTATGTTTGCAGGACAGTTGGATGATGCAGGTTTTCATGTCTATTTTGGGGATTCTGCCTGGAAGATTACCAAAGGCAGACTTGTGCTTGCTAGAGGCGCCAAGGCTGGCAGCCTCTATCCTCTTGTTGTATCTGGGTCTTCTGTAGACCATGTTTTGGCAGTGGACTCTATTCCACATGTATCACTTTGGCATGCCCGTTTGGGGCATATGTCTTTGAAGGGAATGAAAATGTTATCTGGTTTGCAGTATCTTCCGCCTTTGGACTATGCACGTTTTGACTCGTGTGATCATTGTCTTTATGGTAAGTAGAATAGGTCTACGCATAAGAAATCGAATAGGCCATGCATGAGTGAGCCCTTGGCTTTGATGCATTCAGATGTTTGTGGGCCCATGCCGTGTATGTCTATGGGTGGCGTGAAGTACTTTGTTACCTTCATTGATGATTTTTCTAGGAAAGTGTGAGCTTATCCCATAAAGCAAAAGTCCGATGTCTTGGCAGTCTTTCAGCGTTGGCTTGCTCTTGTTGAGAACCAGGCTGGGTATAGGCTGAAATGCCTTAGGACTGACAATGGGGGAGAATATGTCTCACGTGCTTTTGAGCAGTTTTGTGATGACAGGGGTATTAAGCGTCAGTTGACCGCCCCTTACACCCCCGCCCAGAATGGTTTGGCTGAGCGCATGAACAGGACTATTCAGGAGCGTATCCGCTCTATGCTTAGCCATGCAGGCCTACCACAGAGCTTTTGGGTTGAGGCAGTTAGTACGGCAGTGCATGTCATAAACCGATCGCCTTCTAGTGGATTGGATTTCGAGGTTGCAGAGGAAGTTTGGGCTGGTAAGCCACCCTCTTATGTGCATCTCCGTGTCTTTGGATGTGAGGCATTCTACCATGTGCCCAAGGACAAGAGGAGTAAGTTGGATCCAAAGAGCATTACATGCATCTTTCTTGGTTATGGTGATTCAGGAGAGATGGGCTATCGCCTATGGGATCCGCATGCGAGGAAAATAGTACGCAGCCATGATGTAGTCTTCCATGAAGACAAGATGCACATGCAGCCTGAGAAAGTGGTTGAGATCCGCAAAGTGATCTTTCAGGAGGAGCCTGGACCTCCTGCACAGCCAGTTGGACAGCCTACAGCTGCAGTAGATGCTCATGGTCAGGGTGTTGGACAGGCAGCTGGATAGGCAGCAGAGCCTGCAGTGAGACGGTCTGCTAGAGACAGACGTCCACCTGATAGATTTCAGCCCTCTATGCATTATATTTTGGTTACAGATACAGGAGAGCCTTTCACTTATGATGAGGCTATGTGCAGGGGTGACAGTCACTCCTGGGAGAGGGCTATGCAGTCTGAGATCGACTCCTTGCATAAGAATGAGACTTGGGATTTGGTTGCCTTGCCTAAGGGTAAGAAGGCTTTGCCATGCAAGTGGGTGTACAAGCTGAAAAGTACCCCTGGACATCCCAAGCCGGCATACAAGGCTAGATTGGTAGCAAAGGGTTTTAAGCATGAGCATGGTGTAGACTTTGATGAGGTATTTTCTCATGTGGTTAAGCTGACCACCCTGTGCTTGGTCTTGGCTTTGGTTGCTTAGCTTGACTTAGATCTATATCAGATGGATGTCAAGACGGCTTTCTTACATGGAGACTTGCATGATGAGATCTATATGGAGCAGCCTAAGGGCTTTGCAGAACCTGGCAGGGAGCACCTAGTGTGCAAGTTGAAGAAAAGTCTTAATGGCTTGAAGCAGGCACCTAGGGAATGGTATCATAAGTTTGATGCCTTTATGCAATCATAGGGCTACAGCAGGAGTGCTATGGATCCGTGTCTTTACACGAAGAAAGCACGTGATGGTTCATTGCTTATTTTGGTACTCTATGTGGATGATATGCTGATAGCAGGGAAAGCTCATAATGAGCTAGATGCTCTTAAATCTCAGCTGAAGAAGAGCTTTGAGATGAAGGATTTGGGACAGGCCTCTCACATACTTGGTATGCGCATTAGACGTGACAGGCATCAGGGACTCCTCTACTTGTCACAGAGGGAGTATATTCATAAAGTCCTTGAGCGCTTCCGCATGCAGGACGTAAAGCCTATTGGCTGTCCATTGCCTTCTTATGTGAAGGTATTATAGGCCGATTGTCCGCAGACAGATGAGCAGAGGGCCGAGATGGCCCAGATCCCTTATGCTTCAGCCTTGGGCAGTTTGATGTATGCCATGATAGCCACTCGTCCAGATATTGCCTTTGCAGTTGGTGTTGTGGCACGCTATATGGCTACACCTGGTAGGAAACATTGGGATGCTGTGAAGGGTATCATGAGGTACCTGAAGGGCACAACAGATATGTGTATTTGCTATGGCAACCAGGATATAGGGGTCATGGGGTACACTGACTCCGATTATGCAGGACATGCAAATAGTAGAAAGTCCAAGGCCGAGTATGTTGCAGCCACTAAGGCTTGCAAGGAGGCCATATGGCTAGGCCGTCTAGTTGCTGACCTTGGGATTGATGCTATACCTACACTGCATTCGGATTCTATGAGTGCCATTCAGTTAGCTAAGAATCCGGTCTTCCATGCGAAGACAAAACACATTGAGGTGAGGTATCACTTCATACGTGGTGTCGTGGAGGACAAGTCTGTTGACCTTGTCAAGATCTCCACTGATGAGAATCCTGCAGATCTGCTCGCAAAAAGCCTCACTACTGAGCGCTTGCCTTCCTTAGGAGATTGATGGCGTTGGATGAGATGTTGCCTTTCCTCATCCCTTGTACATATGTACAGTTGTACTATCTTTTTTCTTTTCTTTCTCTCTCACTGGGGCAGATTCGCCTTTAAGTGGGAGGTTGTTGGGGTAAAGGCGCCTCCGCCGTGCCGCCCCGTATATTACTACACTGATAGTACCCGCCACTGCACACTACAGGTGGCGAGCGCCCGTCACGTCACTTTATTCTTTACATTCATTTTTTAGTGACTAGTAAATAAAGGAAGGCTCGGTCACACATTGTGATTGTTGGAGTTCCCATTTCTTGTCTCCCTCTTCCTTGCTCTTGCTCTCCCACCATAGCTCGTGTGCAAGCTTCGATCCTTCTCACCTTTCATTACTTTGAGTAGGAACAAAGTTGTTGACGTTATTTGTCCTTGCTTTCTTTCTTTGTCCCTGATTATGACCTTGAACTCTCTTCATTTGAGGTCTGAATGCTCCTCTGTTCGAGTCACTATAAGACCAAGTTTTGTTACCCCTTGGTCTAGATTGCACCTCCTGAATTATAGGCACCGCTCGAATGAGTGCATCCTAAAGATCTGATGGATGCATAGATTCGAGACGGGTATTTATTGGTGGATTTAAGCCCACATAAAATTTGGACACCTGCTGCGTCATGTCCATCTGTGGTGCATACTTTAAAAGTGAGACGAATTTAGAGTAGTATGCGTCAAGAGTGAGTCCTAGCTGTTTTAGTTCATAGAACTCATTCATTTTTTGCGTGCAATATGCAGGTGGTAAGTATCTTCCCTGCACGGCTTTCTTCAGCTTCTCCCAGGTAACAGATCCCTCTGAAATCCCTTGATCCCTGCACCATTGCTTCCACCAAAGTCTAGCTTCACCGGTGAGCTTTAACTTGGCGAGCATAGCCTGATTGGTAGGTGCAGTACCAGCTGCTTCGAAGTAATCCTCCATGGATTCAATCCAAATTTCAGCATCAGCCTGGACGAATCTGCCTCTCTCGTCAAACTCGGGTGGCTTTATCTGCTTGAGGAGGAACTTCTTCTCCTGGATCAAAGCAGTACTTGATGTAGGAGGCGAATTTGGAACCTGTACCTGGGGTTGTGCCTGGATAAAGGTTTTCTTAACGTTATTATATGATAATCGACGTTAGCTTATCTTTCATTTTTAGTTCAGCCATCTTGTAAACAATGTAGCTACTTAACTTTTTAACAACTCTTATGCACAGCCAGATATTGATAAAAAGAAGTCTTTATTTGTATTTACATGGGATAGCCTTTTTGAATACAACGTTTCATGTAATGATAAGCCAATCGTTACATTCAATTTGGGGAGAACAACGTTGTATTGCATTTGTCTACTGGAACTGTGTAATAGTAGGGTTTTGGGTCATGGATATTTAGGAATCGATAATTCATTGGAAGTTCAGGATACCCTTTCCATTGGAATCCATACTTCTCATGGCGGCCCAACACTTTAATCCTGTCGGCTGGGATTACACGGCTTACTTCCTCATATACATATGAGTTCATCTCAACCCTCTGACCTCGGATATGTAGAGTCGAATTTACGTGAACTTCCACAAAGATGAACAGCTTCACGACTTTCAAGTCTTCCAACCACTTGATCCTCTTTAGGTTAGTCTGTAGATAAGCAAATCGGTGGGCGGCTATATAGTAGATTCCAGAAGACCCCGTCCATCTTCGTTCCATATATAGAGGTGATGGATTATAAATCTGCTCCAGGATGTTCATCATCGCAATTCTTTGTCTATAAAGCGGAGAATGCATTGCAGTCATAAACATGACTTGAAATACCAAAAACTTGTTCCACGCTTCATAATTCTGCAAGACAGCATTGAAGGTAAGAAAATGTTTGGATAGCAACAATTTCTTTACTTCATTTTATTGAGATCTCATAAAAACAATTTCGTTATTGGTCGGCACTGATACCAACTGTAACGTGTCCCCTTAGTATCATCTAGGACACGTCTTAGCAGTCCATCAGAAAGGATGTCTAGAAAGCTCCACCCGGCACTCCCATGGAATGTTACGAGATTTGCGATCTAGGTCTTCTCGTGTCTGCCACGTAGCGAAAGTATTCTGGCTGTTCCCACTTAGGATCGACCGGAATTAGGGTTTTCCTGACTGGTCATTAACTAACAGCAACTAGCATCGGACCCGAGCGAACTACTTTACGTAGAAATGCCAGGTCCGAAGAGGATTCACGTTGCACTTGGTTCAAGGAGAATGTAAAACGAGAGGGATGCAAAGCTCAACCTCTCTGCCATAAGGCATAGTCCCATTCCGTTCCCCTAAAACAGCGTAAATCGGGTAAGACATAACTCTAGGTCATTGCTTCCGTTATTCGTTTTCTTTGACGATTATCCTGCTGTTCTTTGAGAAAAGTTCCCGGCTAACCGGGACTAGCCAACCGTAGAACGGACCCATGGCCCATCCTCCGCACTTTCCTCGGTTTGTTTTTAGTTATGTAATTATCTAACACATTGATTTGACATATAACAATCAGCTTCTTTAATTAAACCATTAAGCACTGGTTCCTTCACGTAATCTTATCACGTGACATAGAAAAACAATATCAAGCAAGTTCTTTATTAACATTTCATCATTTTATGTTTGAAATACAATGGGTTCCACCCGTAGGCTAGTCCATAATCCGCTCGAAGGCTATCTAGTAATCTGCAGGGATCACTATTCCAAGCTTCCGCCCGTAAACTAGTATGTGGGCCTCGAGATCCAATCCCGAGTCACGTTAGCCTCTTGCGCAGGACCCGGAAGGCGAGGGATTTACGGCCAGAGCCCCCCCTAGCACCCAAGTGTCCTCCTGCTCCAAGTAGAGCTCAACGGAGAGACCTCTCGCGGTGGATTCGGTCCACGTTCCTGGCGCGGTCAACAACCCTCTTGGTTAGGGTTAGGCAGGCAGTTGGGGGTAATTGAAACTGCCTCTCCCTTCAGGCCTTTAACCTGAAGTATAGGTATTCATTTAATTTGTAATTCATAATTCAAACAGAGCTCTAAAATCTCTAGCAAGCACAAACATTTCCATTAATCAACCGTGTTGTTTGGCAAACTGCTAAGGAAGTGTTCTTTCCTTTTGAGTGTATCAGCACTCGTTCCCAAGGTGTCTTGTAACTTGGCGAGATCCTTTATAGTCCGGATTAGGGCATACCTTATTAACCCAACTTGGTCAACCCTAAAGTTCACTAGATACTTTAGTTTCGGGTTTATAACTTTCCTTATTTAGAAGGATATTCACGAATACATCCTTTTTGCAATATAACTTGCGTAAGGATCTGCCATCCTTGTTGAGGTTATTTACCCTTTCGTCTTGTGAACCAGTCACAAGACTACTTGACTTCAACTTGCTGCGCACGTCCTACGTTGAAATAATCCGTTTAGGTTTCTTTAAGCTGACGTATGTCGAACCCAGGGCTTCTTTTCAAGAACCCCAGGGACAAACCCTAGTTCTTTATCTTTACGAATTTATTGACCCTATAATAAGGAAAGTAGTCAAGTGCTTAAGGTATGAATGTTTCTTTGGTCTGTCCAAGGCATATTTTTGTGGGCATGGTATTTCTAAGTTTAGATTGGTTTGGTTATCTTTTGGAAGGTAATATTGATCACCTCATCACGGTTTTGTTATCCTTGTGACAATTGATTTTTCAGTCGGTACAATTCAATTTAATCTTCTTTTTTTCCTTGCAGACGAACTCATGCAATTAACAATCATTTCCCTTGCTAAGATGTGCAATTAGCAATGATGACTTCCTAGTAATTTGAGCAACGAAAAGAACCTTTCATGAATTTAATCATTTACAATGATTCGTTGCAAAAAGGAAGGACTAATGGTGCAAGATACAATTTCTATACCTTCAAGATTTAACTAAAATATACTACTATAGTAAATAGATAATCTTTCTCGTAATTTATAATGCATGATGCTATTCGAAGGAAACTATGTTCTATACATTATCATTCATTCAAATAAGCTAAACTCATTCATTACAATTAACTTGGACAAATATATCCTATCCCTAACAATTTCTCTTTGCATGATTGACTTAAAACCGAATTAAAGCCAAGAAGAAAAACCTGGTTTTGGGATGAGATATCCACATGTCGTAGTTCGAATGTGAAGGTAGCTTTTACTCCTTCTTCTGGATTTCCACCGTCTCTCTTTCGAGGCAAGGTGTTGTTAAAACGGTTTATCACGAGAAGGAATGATAGGACCTTTAGATTCTTAGACTCTTCGGAGAGGAAAAGATTTACAAAGCCTAATAAGGTCCTATAGGGTCTATGCTTAGCAAAAAGTTTATGGGGGTGAGTGTGGTTTTGCAACCACAAGAACCCTTGGAGAACTTTGACTTGGGGTAAAAGGTATAGAAGGCACTTATTCTCCTTCCTTGCACTTCCTCTACTTTTTTCTTCTCCTTCCCTATTCCTCCTCCTTCACTCCTCTTTTTTTTCCTCCCTTTTTACCCTTCTACCTCCCTCTATTCCTTCTCTACTCTATCTCTTTTACTCCTTTCTTACTCTTCTTTATCTTTTCCTCACCCTCTACTTCTTTCACACTACTCCTTTTTCCTTCACTCCTCCCTACTTTCCTTCCTTATATTTTACTTCCCTTCCTTATCCTCTACTTCCCTTCCTTGTCTTTTATCTTTTTCCTACTCTTCCTTCTTCACTCCACTCCTTCTTTTCTTTATCTTTTCCCTACTCTTCCTCATTCACTCCACTCCTTCTTTTCTTTATCTTTTCCCTACTCTTCCTCTTTTACTCCACTCCTTCTTTTCACTCCCTCTACTTTCCCTCTTTTATTCTTCCTCACGGGCTACTTTTTCCTCACAGGACAACATCTGGGCCCATGATGACGGTTTGGATTTGGGGTCCGGGGGGGGGAGAAAAAGAAAGAAGTAATGGGGACACGTGGGATTAAGAAAGAGCTTAGGGGGTTGTGAAAAAAAGAAAGAGTTGTGGGGGGGGGGGGGGGGGTAAAAAGGGTTATAAGGGGGGTGAAAGGGGCTTAGGGGGTTTTTCTAAAACCCGGTCAGGGAGGGGGGGGGGGGTGTTATAAAAACCACTTGGGAAGGGGCATACGGAACCACAGGAAGGGGGGCTTTCTAAGGGGCCCTTAGAAGCTTCTGATAAGCTTCTGGGGGTTCGTGGAGAAACCACGTGGGCGATATATGGCGGCCAATTTTTTTTGTAGAGCTAGCAACATCTTCCTTCAGCCGGCAGCTTCACGAGCCAAGCAGCACCTCTCTTCCGTCGGCTCGCGACTCCTCAGCTCCTCCTCCTTGTACAATCGCGGCAGCCAGTTGCAGTTTACTTCATGACTCCCTCCTCTCTTTAACCTCACGATTACTTTGCTCCTCCTTCACAGCATGTCGACGGCGATGGTATCAGCTTCGTCCCTCCGTCCCTTACAACTTTGGCCCTTCCACCTTATATAGGGGAGGAGAGGGAATCCTTCCCCCCCTTACCTGTCAGACTGCATGGCGCGGGAGCCAAGCAAGCTCCAGCGAGGAGCTTGCTGGCTCCTCCATCCTCCCTCACACACGCCAACACTAAACGCCTCCGTAGGGCGGAAAAAAAATTTTAAAAAATCGTCTTTTTATATTTAATATGTTACATCATGGTCCGTGCAGAGCCTCTTTGGTTTATGGCAATCGTGTGAGGCATGATGGGAGGTTGTTGGGGTAAAAGGCTCTTGGGCCTACCCGTGTACAGTTCCGCCCATATTCTTTATTTATATATATATGAAAGTGCAATAAGGCTGTCATAACATTGTTGACAGTACCTATATTGTGTGTACTCTTCTCTCCCGCGTCTCCTGCATCCCTTTCAAGTACCTGATGCTCCATAGGATGTATATGCCCCACAACCTGTTTTGAGGCAATCTACTAGAGATAGATGACAACCTGAGTATTTTGTGCCTTCTATGGATTATGTTATGGTGATAGATATTAGTGAATCTCATTTATGACGAGGCTATGCATAGAGGTGATAGTCACTCTTGGGAGAGGGCCATGTAGTCAAAGTATGACTCACAGTAAAAAAAATCACACGTGTGATTTGGTTCCTATGCCTAGTGAAAAGTATGCTTTGCCATGCAAGTAGGTGTAAATGTTGAAAAGTGCACCTAGATGCCCCAAACTTGGCATACAAGGCTAGATTAGTTGCTAAGGGTTTCAAGGAGGAACATGGTGTGGACTTTGATGAAGTCTTTTCTCATATTGTGAAGATAAGTACCTTGTGCTTGGTATTGGCTTTGGTTGCTCAACTTGACTTGGATCTTTATTAGATGGATATCAAGATGGCTTTTCTTCATGGGGACTTGAATGATGAGATTTACGTGGAGCATCCTAAGGGCTTTGCAGACCTTGGTAGGGAACACCTAGTATGCATATTGAGAAAGAGCCTTTATGGTCTTAAGCAAGCTCCTAGGGAATGGTACCACAAGTTTAATGCTTTTATGCATTAATAGGGATATTCCCAGAGTGATATGGATCCATGTTTATACACGAAGAGGGCTCATGATGGCAACCTTATGATTTTGATCCTCTCTGTGCATGATATATTGATTGTTGGAAGTGCTACAATGGACAATTTGATGTATGACGTGATAGCCACTCGCCTAACATAGTATTTGTAGTTGGAGTTGTGGCATAGTATATGGCTACTGGCTAATGGCATTGGGATGCTGTCAAGGATATCATGAGGTACCTGAAGGGCACAACATTTATGTACATATGTTATAGTGGCCAAGATACAGGAGTCATGGGGTATACTAACTCTGACCATGCAAGACATGTAGATAGTAAGAAGTCCACCTTTAGCTATATCTTCACGTTTACTGGAGGTGTTATTTCTTGGATGTCCAAGGTACACAAATGCATGGCCCTATCTACTACATAGGCAAAGTACATTGCAGCCATTGAGGCTTGCAACGAGGCTCTTTGGTGGTGGTAGGGTGGTAGACCTTAACATTATTGATGTGGTTCCTACACTGCATTCGGATACTATGAGTGCTATTCAGTTGGGCTAAGAATTTGGTCTTGCATGCGAAGATGAAGCACATTGAGTTACGTTGCCACTATATTAGAGAGGTTGTTGAGGAGAAGTCTATTGAGTTTATCAAGATCTTAATTGACCAAAATCCTATAGATCTACTCACTAAAAGTCTCTCAATAGAGCATTTTTCCTTCCTTAGGAAGTTGATGGGTGTTGGATGAGATGACATCCTTCCTATGTACATTTTTACCATCTTTTATTTTTTTGTTATTTCCTCACTAGGGGCACATTCGCCTTTAAGTGGGAGGTTGTTGGGAGTAAAGCTGCATGTGCCTAGCCCGTTAGTGTATTAGTTACAATGACAGTATCTACACTGTGTATTATTACCGGCACACTTGTACATTGAGGTGATGAGTGTCCATCATTGTCACTTCATTCTTTATTCTTTCAATGACATTTGAATAAAGGGAAGGCCAATCACACATTGTGATAGTTGGAGTTCCCACATCTTGTGTGCCTCTCTCTCTTGGTTTTGCTCTTTCCACCATAGCTCTTGCTTATGTTTCGTGCTTCCACTTCAGGGCCCACTCCCTTCATCTTAAATTGACCATGCCATGGGTTGCATAGTGTCAAGATTGTGGGAGAGAAGGAAGGAGTCTCGCTTGAAGCTTTCTTGCTTGCACAATGGGGGAAGACACACAAGGGTGGAGGCTGAAAACAGTTTTCCTCTTCTTAGTTGTGTAAGCCAAAAAAACTTTTGTACAAAGAAATAGAAGAACCCTATATATGGGTCTCAAACCAAACTCAACTAACTAAGGTGGCATACTAACTGAGCCACGAACTAGAGTAGATAAGGATAGCTATCATGTAGCTATTATTCATGGGCGGTGTACCAACCGCGTCTGCAACTGACAAGTCGGTGACATAAATACACAACGGTCACCCTGGCGTATCACGAGTGGAGCTCGATATCTCAACACTCCCCCTCGAGCTCAATCCCAATTCCTGCACACCAAGCAGGTCTCTGAACTTGCGCAGCTTCTCTGCGCCCAATGCCTTCATGAATATGTCAGCTACCTGATCCTCTGTGCTGACATAAACTAGATCAATAAGACCTAGTAAAACCCTCTCTCGCACATAGTGATAATGCACCTCAATGTGCTTTGTTCTAGCATGATAGACTAGATTATTTGCCAAGTGTATACTACTCATGTTGTCACAATAAATGACAACTGGTCCATCTGTAGACTGATGCATATCATAAAGTAGCTTATGCAACCAAGCTACCTCACATGCAGCCATTGCTACACCCCTGTACTCAGCCTCTGTGCTCGACAAGGCAACTGTAGGCTGTTTCTTGCTGCTCCAAGTGACTGCAGCACTCCTAAAAGAGAACACATATCCACTGGTAGATCGTCTATCAGAAATACTACCAGCCCAATCAGCATCAGTGTATCCATGCAACTGTATCTGAACCCCAGTCTCATAAAATAGTCCATACTGCAATGTGGACTTCACATACTTGAGTATGCGTCTAGCCGCATCCAAATGTGGTTTCCTTGGAGCCTGCATAAGCTGACTTACCAATCCAACAGCATAGCTCAAATCTGGCCTGGTAATAGTCATATAAATCAAACTTCCTACTATGCATCTGTATATAGTAGGGTCTTCTAGAAGCTCACCTGCATCTACGCTCAACTTCACATTTTGCTCCAAAAGAACTGAAATAGGCTTACAGCCTGTCATCCCATATTTGGACAGCATGTCCAATCCATACTGCCTCTGCAAGAGCTGTATCCCACTTGGTGATCTAATCACCTCAATGCCCAAGAAATAACGCAGCTCTCCCAAATCCTTCATCTCAAACTTCTGCTTCAATAGCATTTTCACATAAAGGATATCTTCATCACTGTCACCTGTCATAATCAAATCATCAACATAAATGATAAGTAGTATAATACCTTTCTCTGTTTTTCTCACATAAAGTGAGAAATCTGCCTTGGAAATCTGAAAGCCAATAGTGACAAGATACTGTCCTATCTTGTCAGACCATGCTCTAGGTGCTTGCTTTAAGCCATACAAGGCTTTCTTCAACCTGCAAACAAACTCAAGATGAACAGCATGCACATAACCTAGTGGCTGCTCCATATAGACCTCTTCTTGCAAATCACCATGCAAGAAAGCATTCTTTACATCCATCTGATGTAAAGACCATCCCTTTGATGCAGCCATAGCAATGACTGCTCTTACAGTTGCCATCCTTGCAACTGGACTGAATGTTTCTTCATAGTCAATGTCATATGTTTGTGCATACCCCTTGACTACTAACCTTGCCTTGTATCTGTTCACAGAACCATCTGCATTGTGCTTCACCTTATAAACCCACTTACAGCCAATTGCATTCTTACCTTTAGGCAAAGGTACTAACTCCCATGTAGCATTTGCTTCCAAGGCATCCATTTCTTCATCCATGGCTTTCTCCCATTTTTCTTTTCCCATGGCTTGCTCAAAAGATGTGGGTTCTGGTTCCTGTATCACTTTGACCATATATGCATAGTGAATGGCTGTAAATCCATCATATTTTAGCCTATCCACAGGATACCTAGCTCTCGTAGACCTGCGCAAAGTAGGTTCACTCCCAGGTGCTCTCAAAACATCCCTGCTCTTCCTTACTCCAGGTGTAACAATAGAAGGAATACCCAACTCATCATCAATGCTCTGTTCTGAGCCACTGGATTCATCATCCACATAAGAGTGACCTGCATTCACATCAACCATGGACCGATCAACCTTCTCTTTTCCTTTTCGTGATACCTGCATACCACTATCTGCATTACTTTGAGAAGATTCTCCTGATCTCAATCTGCCTGTCCATGGTGAAGAATGTGAACCACTACTAGAGGACGCTCCAGGTCCACTAATATTTTGTGACTGCTGCTGTGAATTTTGTGCAGCATTACCATTTTGTGCATCTACATCATCAATCACATTTACTGGTTTATACCAGCTACTCATCTCATAAAAAACAACATCTCTGCTCACTGTAAACTTACGAGTAGAAGGGTTATAGCATCTATACCCTTTTTGCTGCAGAGAGTAACCAATAAAGATGCACTTCTCAGCTTTTGGATCCAACTTGGATCTCAACTCATCTGGCACATGTACATACGCAATGCAACCAAAAATTTTCAAATGAGAAATATCTGGTTTCCTACCAGTATACCTCTCCTTTGGAGTCATTCCATGTATTGCTGCAGTGGGAGTCCTGTTCATTATGTAGACTGCTGTAGCAACTGCTTCAGCCCAATAAAAATCTGGCAAGTCTTTTTCATTGAGCATGGCACGAGATACCTCTCCAATATGCCTGTTTTTCCTTTCTGCAATTCCATTTTGTTGTGGGGTATAACTGCATGAATATTGCTGCTTTATGCCATGCTCCTGCAAGAACTTTGCAAACTCATTTGAGAGGTACTCTCCCCCTCCATCTGACCTTAGGCATTTTATTTGCAGACCTGTTTCTTTTTTAGCCATAGCTTTAAGGGTTTTGAAATGCCCAAAAACTTCACTTTTCTTTTTCATAAAATACACCCAAACTTTTCTGCTATAGTCATCAATAAAAGTGACAAAATAATGACAGCCTCCAAGAGATGCAGCTTTAGTAGTCCACACATTAGAGTGGATTAATTCCAATGGCTTCTCACTCTCTTGAACATGTCTAGGAAATGGTTTCCTTGCCTGTTTTCCAAACTGACAGGCTTCACATACCTTATGCATTTCTGCAACCTTGAATTTTGGTAATCCTGCAACAATATTTTGGGCCTGCATTGATTTAAGTCGCTGTACATTAACATGACCAATGCATTTATGCCATATATCAATATCTGCAACTACACCGGTCCCATGTGCAAACATTGTTGCACTCAATTCAGACATGTCTGCATCCAACATAAACATTCTGCCCTTCTTCTTTCCTTTTGCTATCAAGCGACCTTTATTTTTCATATCCTCAACAAAGCATCCATGAGGATTAAATCTGACCTACAAGCCCTGTTCAACCATTTGACCAACAGAAACTAGATTCTTGGTGATATTCGGGACATGAAATACATCGGACAGGTATTTCTTTTTCCCATCCTGCATAGACAAGGGAATTTTTCCAATCTGCACAATAGGATGTGCAGTATCATCACCAGTCTCCACAAATCCTGATTTTTCCATTTTCCTTGCATCCTCCATCCATTCTGCATGACCTGTCATGTGGTTTGATGCACCTGAGTCAACATACCATACATCGTTGCTTTCTTCTGCACTTGTCACAGAATTGTTCATGTGCTGCACCATAAACAGATGCTCATTTCTGTCATCACCCTGTCTACTAGAGGATGCATAATTTCCTTGTTGCAGTTTTCCATTCATGATGTCATTCTGCTTTTTATAGCAGTCTTTAGCCATATGACCCATTTTACCACAATAGTAGCATTCAACATTATTGTTTGCATTTTGGCCTCTTTGCCATCCACCACGACCTATTTGGCTCCCCCTGCCTCTAGAGTTACCACGTCCTCCTCCATAGGACTGGTTTTCTTGAGTTTGCTGCATATTCTGATTTCTGCCACGGCCTGCAAATCGGCCTCCTCTACCTCTGCCTCTACCTCTTCCAGCATTTGAGTAGAAGACAGCTTCTTTTGAAGTTCCTCCTGAAGAAGATGCACCACCATTTCTCTGTTCCTCAGAAATTAGAAGAGCAATCAACTCCTCAAAATCAGGAAATCTTTCACGAACTGAAATGGATGTCCGAAACTGTGCATAATCCTTTCCTAGACCATTCAAGGTCACAGAAACTAAATCATCATCTTCCACTGGTGACCCAATGGAAGCAAGTGCATCTGCAATCTTCTTCACCTTCATGTGGTAGTCGTTGATGCTCATATTTTCTCTTTGCACATTGTGCAACTCTTGCTTGAGCTGCATTTTCTTGGCTTGCGTATTTGTGCTATACATTTTTGACAAAGTATCCCATGCCTCCTTTGGCGTACTTGCATCCTGAATATGCACAATCATAGAGTCTGAAATGCTGATAGACAGCCAATACATAACTTTCCTGGCTCTCTCATGCCATGCTTTAAATGCCTGCATTTGCTGTTGATTGGGAACATCAGGAAGAACTGGTTCTTCTTCATTTCCTGCAACAAATTTCCAATATCCTTTTCCCATAAGGAAATTCGTCATTCTAAACTTCCATGCTTGGAAGTTGTTCTTGTCAAGCTTTTCAGTGACAATCTGTGAAAGAGAATCAGATGCCATTACAGAAGGCTGCAAAAAATTCTGTCACTGCAAAAACCACAGCTTCACCCTCACAAGGGAAAATCTGCAAAACTGGCGAAAGTGGTATTTGACCACACAGTCACTTCCTAGTGACGATTTTGCATCAACAGGCAACATGGATGATTCTGTAACTCCCAATGTCTCTGCGCACAAGCATACAATGCAATTTTTACAGTAACTATTCACCGACCTGTAGAACAGTGGCTGCACAGCATAAAACTGGGCCTTTTCCTGAGTGCGTGCAGAAAACTTCCGCCTCCAAAACAGGCCCCGAAATGGCCTCAAATCAAAAAAACAAGGTCGCCGAGGGCTAAAGCCCTCACCCGCAGCATATACTGCCCTTTTGCTTCACCGCGAAGGGCGTCTCAACCTGAGACAATGCACTCCTGCACTTTCCGGCTGTGCTACCTGCAGAGATCTGCTCCCGAAACAGAAAATGAAAGCAACACTGCTCCTCTTACCAGAACACCGCGAGCTTGGCTTGCTTTCTTGAGCTCCTTACTACGAACAAGGCTCTGATACCATGTCAAGATTGTGGGAGAGAAGGAAGGAGTCTTGCTTGAAGCTTTCTTGCTTGCACAATGGGGGAAGACACACAAGGGTGGAGGCTGAAAACAGTTTTCCTCTTCTTAGTTGTGTAAGCCAAAAAAACTTTTGTACAAAGAAATAGAAGAACCCTATATATGGGTCTCAAACCAAACTCAACTAATTAAGGTGGCATGCTAACTGAGCCACGAACTAGAGTAGATAAGGATAGCTATCATGTAGCTATTATTCATGGGCGGTGTACCAACCGCGTCTGCAACTGACAAGTCGGTGACATAAATACACAACGGTCACCCTGGCGTATCACGAGTGGAGCTCGATATCTCAACACATAGGACTTTGTCTAGTTTAACTTCTTCCATGATTCCATATCTAAAATAGAATTGAATAAAGTATGCAAACTTTATTAAATATATATAAATATATATATGAACACATGGGGTGACCTATGGGATCCAACCACCAAAACAAGGATGATTGAAAAACAACTTCAAACCTAATTCAACTTGAAAAGATTTAGGCCCTTTACAATCACTCTTTGCATAAAGAGTTTGAGCGTACTGGAAAAGAGATAGAGTATTTTGAATTAGTGGATGCTAGCAGTTGTGCATCCCACAACTCTCTAGAACCATTAATATTTTATTGGACATATCTTCTAAAAATCTATTTTGCTAATAAATATTTACATAGAGGCTATGCGCATGCTTTTTAAGAAATAATGGTGCGTCTAATACAATAATCCAATAATTGTCAAATAAATTCTTGAGAAAATAATCTTTAAAATGCTTGCGCGTGGCGTGCCTTTCTAATTTAGCTTGCTCTATACATCAGCTGCCAAAAATTCAGAGAATCATGTTAGAATAATAACCAACTGAATAATTGCAACTAGCCACATAAATCAATTAATTTGGAATTTCATACAATAATTAATTCACGAAGACGTTAATACTCGTGTGGATAAAATGGTATCACCCACGTTCACACTTGCATCGATGCTCGGAAAGGATAGGCGTCCCCATCGACCTTCCGTCTAAGACAATTCTTAGGAACGCCCTGCACTGACGGAGAACCATTTAAGGCGTTCATCCCGCCAACGTACACACAAAGGAGAACCATTTAAGGTGCTCATCCCTTTGTGTAGGTGCCACCTGGCAACAACTAACAAACAGAAAATGATCATTTTCTTCATATTGATGGTTTGTCCAATCGCTTGCCTCCGTGAGACATTAATGTGCAGCTTTTTGTTATTAAGCTTCAAGCTGGTTACATACCAAATAATGGAGGCCCACTTTGTAAGCTTTAACCAATTAGAACATTTATTTAAGGGTTGGGCATTGGCAGTCGTTTACACTAGAGAGGACATGACCTGTTGTTTCCCTGCTGAGCAGGTGAACTCCATGCCCACTTTGTAAAGTGGCGAACAAAGGTACACTTTTTGCATTTACAACAAATCAAAAAAATTATAAGTTTATCATTTATTATTTTTTTAACAAATTGTGTCCATTTGGTGTGTTAAGGTATGACACCCATGTTCATGCTCAATGCATGACCATATTCTAAGCGGGGGTTGGCTGTGCATCACTTGGTGTGTAACCAGCCGGCCTCAGCCCTTGTCCAGGCTGGTACAGCGTCCGCAAGGAAATGGAGCATCCTGATACACTTCTGTTTGCGCTCTTGTAGCTGGTGTGACCCAGCCCTAACTTGTGTATCTCGCAGATGTGTGTTCATTATGCTTGTTTGTATCTCGCAGATATTTATTAGTTATGATACTACAACATCTTTTGCGTCCAGAATGAATTATGGCCTTTATTATTCCATTCTCTGTGGCAGTTTTTTTGGGGGGCTGGGGGGACGGGAAGGCATGTGGCTAGGACCGTTCTAGCAGTCGGGACTCAGCCTCCAGGAGTCCAATACCGCGGCTTTAAATATTTTTTAAAACAATATTTTCTCAACACTTTAATACGAATTAACGTATTTTCTCAAGACTTTAATACGGATTGAAATATTTTCTGAATACTTTAATACGAATAAAGCGTGGGGGCTGTCACGGCTCGCGACTCGCAAGTCGTCCATTTGCGATCAGAATCCAAGGTACGCTTCACACCGAGCTTCAGCGAAAGAAATTGGAACCAGAACAAAGCATCAAGCAGCGCTTTATGACATCGACGTGGCAGTGGCCCGGTGGGCCGTGGGGCCGGCCCCCACCCTTTTTTAAGAAAGGGGATTTGCATGGATTATGGGAGAGGCGGCGTGAAAAGACAACAAGTGTCACGAGGAGTCCGCACCCCGGAGATATGACACCACGTGGCAAATTCAACTGCCACGGCAGATGGCCGGCGTCCGCGAGGGTAGGACGCGGCTGATGAATCGATGACGATTCGTCGCTAAAAGGAAGCGGAGACTTGGCAACAAATAGCGGTGGGTCACCACCTGGCAAAAAGCGCAGACACACATGACGTGGCGGTATGGGACACGATGGGCTTTACGCGTCGCGAGCACATGAGAGAGCGCCTCGGTGCCCGCCAACGAACTCCAATCGGAGAGTCGGTCTAGACTCTAGCCTGTAGATACAGAGAGAGAGAGAGAGAGAGAGAGAGAGAGAGAGAGTCTTCGACGGTGACACACAGACAGACACAGAGAGAGAGAGAGAGAGAGAGAGAGAGAGAGAGAGAGACGGACGGAGGAGGACCCTGAGGATTCTTCAGAGTATAATACTCATATAGCTTAGACCCCCCTCTCTCTCTCCGTTCCTCGCATCAATCAATCAATCAATCCTGATATTTGGAGACCTTTAACCTTCGACTCAAAAGTCTGAGCCCCAGATACCAATGATTCACAGAGAGAGAGAGAGGGAACGGGAGAGAGTGTCTCTCTAGCCCCAATCCGACTGGCTATATCAGCTCCTCTTCCACCCTAGCCATGGCGCCTCCCCCCAGCAGCGACCTTGCCGCTCCATTGCTCAACTCGGCGCAGCGTCCCTGGCCGCTCGAAGATGAGCAGCTTGACCTCTCCACCGAGCTTCCTCTCCCAAAGACCTCCTCCCTCACCACTCCTTACCACTCAGCCAGTTGGTTGAAGCGTCTCACTTTCACATGGTTGTCTCCTGTTCTTCGCCTCGGTTATTCGCGTCCCCTGCAGCTCGGCGACATCCCTCACTTGGCTCCAGAGGATCAGGCCAATGTACTCTATGCACGCTTCTGTGCCGCATGGGAGGCTCAGGGGAAGGAAGACCCTTCCAGACCGCAGTCGGTTGCCCGAACGCTTGCCAAATGCTTCTGGAGGCTTGCGCTTCAAACCGGCCTCTGTGCTCTCCTCAGAGCTGTCGCCATGACTTCTGGCCCTTTGTTCCTGCTCTACTTTGTCAACTACACTGCTGGTGAGGAGCTCTTCCCAGGCGAGGGTTATGTCCTTGTTGCTGGCCTCTTCATTGCCAAATGCATCGAGTCGTTCGGGCAAAGACATTGGTACTTTGGGTGTAGACGGCTTGGAATGCAAATGCGATCTGCCGTCATTGCAGCCGTCTTTGACAAAGATCTGCGACTTTCAAGCATAGGCAGGCGCAATCACGCAGCCGGAGAGATAGTAAATTATGTCTCTGTGGACGCATATCGCATTGGGGAGTTCCCCTGGTACATGCATTATGTGTGGGCTGTCCCAGTGCAAATGGGACTTGCCATAGCCATCCTCTTCACCACGGTTGGATTGGCAACATTGCCAGGGCTTGCTATAATTATCCTTACGGTCATTCTCAATTCACCTCTGGCGCGATCCTTGCAGAAATGCCAGTCTGAGTTTATGGTCACACAAGACCAGAGACTAAGGGCCACCACCGAAGTTTTGAATAATATGAAAGTTCTCAAACTCCAAGCTTGGGAAGATAGGTTCAGGGTACATCTAGAGCATTTGCGAGATGAAGAGTTCCAATGGCTGTCCAAGGCACAGAGGAGAAGATCCGCAGGCACTATTTTGTACTGGATGTCTCCTATAATTGTTGCCTCTGTTGTGTTTGCCACTTGCATCGGTCTGGGTCAAACACTCACTGCTACCATCATCTTCACCGTCCTCGCAACGTTTAAGATAATTCAAGAGCCTGTGAGGATGATTCCGGAGGTCTTGGCAGCTTACATTCAAGTCACAGTCTCCATGAACAGGCTTGGGAATTTTCTTAGGGATGATGAGCTGCCTGAAGATGCAGTTCAGAGGTTAAATCTCAGTGTTGCTGAGTTTGCCATCAAAATTACTGATTGTACCATGTCATGGAATCTTGAATCTCCAAAACCCACATTGAGCAATATTAACATTGCATTCAAAGCTGGTGAGAAGATAGCAGTGTGTGGGGCTGTTGGCTCAGGAAAGTCTTCTCTACTTTGTGCAATCCTTGGAGAGATTCCGAAGTTGTCTGGAGATGTGAGCATGGCAACCATCACCCATCTTTTACCCTTTCACTGTATTTCTTTTGATGAGATTATTCAATGCTGCAACCGAAATGAATTAGTGTAACTTACTTGCATGCAGGTTCAAGTAGTGGGCACCACTGCTTATGTTGCCCAAAATGCCTGGATTCAATGTGGAACAATTCGCGATAACATTCTGTTTGGGAAGCCATATGATAAAGTGCGATATCAGAAAACACTGAAAGCTTGTGCTCTTGAAAAAGACATTCGGAGTTTCTCTTTTGGTGATCTTACAGAGATTGGAGAAAGGGGCCTTAATATGAGTGGGGGTCAAAAGCAGAGAATTCAACTCGCAAGGGCTGTCTACAATGATGCAGATATTTATCTGCTGGATGATCCCTTTAGTGCTGTAGATGCACATACAGCAGCTGCTCTATTCAATGTAAGAATGTGCAAACTTTGCAATGTAGTTATACACGCAATGGTCTGCAGAATTTTGATTATCACAGTAAACTCATTTGGCAGGATTGTGTCATGGGAGCCCTTGCTGGAAAAACGGTTGTGCTTGTCACCCATCAAGTGGAGTTTTTACCTGCTGTAGACTGCATCCTGGTAAATTTTCTTAGAAATGAAATAGGTCTGTATATCAAGTGGGGCTTTGACTAATGTAGAATCCATCTGGATCTGTGTCTTATATTGTAGTCGTTTATTGTGGGTGCTGCTTACTTTGACTGCCTTCTATGCGTGAATCTGATTTGAAACCTTCATTTCTACATTTTGCCCAAGTCTTAATGGTGAGTGGATCTTGAATCACCTACTGTTCTTCACATATGTAAGAGATCACAAGGTAGAGGCATAGCAAGTGTATTGATCTAAAGGGGATCAATTTTCTGTTGCCTTTGTTATTTTGTGTAACTACTCTGTGGCTTGTCTTATTATGCGTTCAAGGGGCAATGATAGTAACAAACTCTCGTTGAATTCTAAAGCATCATGGGTCAACTGCCTTGCCTTACATGTTTGAGGGGGAACGATAGTTACAACTCTTTAATGGTGTATGCTATTCTAATGACTCACCAGCGGAATCATGGTTCTGAAACTGATGCTCAGAGTTTCCATATGATTGCATCCAAGATACCACCTCGAGTTGCAGACATACCTACGAGTTATGACTGTGCTCCTGGTCTAGCAATGCTGTATGTGTACAATCATTTCAACTTAGTGCAAATTTATGGACTGATCTGTGAAAACCTTATAAGGATTCTTGTGAGCAACATCTTCTCATTATAACATGGTTGTTTGGGTTCTGATGGCATGTCCATGTCCTTGATATGATCCATTGTTCTTTTGATGATAGATCTCCACTTCTACTTGGTCATACTAGCTCAAACTTTTAATTACACATTCACCTCCTGCTTTAAGTCTATCTACTTTGTGCTTACTAATTTTTATGAATGATATGGTGTTTATGAGTTTCCATCATCTTGTTAACACTAAAGTCTTGGAATAGGTTTCTTCAACTTCAAAAGGAGGGTTGTTTGAGTGTGTTGCTTCAGTTAAGTTGGTAACACATTGTAGTAATGCCCAAGTCTAGATACGTCCCATGAGACTGGTTGCTCTTCTATTGTATTTGTTCCATCTTTCTCTAATCTTTAGCCTTTTTTGAAAAAGTAGTGCTTGTTACTTTCCAGGTCATGCAAGGAGGTGAAATCACACAAGCTGGGCTCTATGATGACTTGCTAGAAGCTGGTGAAACATTTGAGCAGCTTGTTAATGCCCATCAAGAAGCACTGACAGCTGTTAGCTTTGGTGAAACAGTCCACACTGATGATGGGTATCCTCAGTCTACCATGCAAAGAAAGTTGAGTAAGAGACTAAGTAGTCGATTTGAAATTCCTGGTGAAGCACATCAGCTTGTCCAAGACGAAGAAATGGAAACAGGAGATATGGGTTTGAAGCCATATAAAGAGTACATCACTGTTTCAAAAGGAGCTTCAGTCTTTACATTTTTGACAGTGGCTCAGACATTGTTCGTGGTTCTGCAAGTCCTCAGTAATTACTGGCTTGCAGCTGAAGTTTCTAACTCTGCTATTTCTCAAGGGCTATTAGTTGGCATTTATGCAGCTCTTTCAGTTGCAAGTGGGATTTTTGTCCATTTAAGATCAGAACTGAATGTGGTGCTTGGACTGAAGGCTTCGAAAGCCTTTTTCTATGGCATGATTCGTTCAGTTTTCAAAGCACCTATGTCATTTTTTGATTCAACCCCAACAGGAAGAATTCTCAGTCGGGTAAGTGACTATGTTTTAGAAGGAATGTTTGTCAAGGCTGTCGATGCAGAGCAGTGTGATTTATTTGTGCCCTGTTCTTTGATGCTGGGTTTCATCACAATGCAGGCATCCACAGACTTGAGTATATTGGACCTCGATATTCCTTTTTGCTTTGGTTTTGTAATATCAGGAATCCTTGAACTTCTGGGAGTTCTAGTTGTCATTGCGATTGTTACTTGGGAGATACTGATTGTGGCTCTCCCGATGCTTTATGTTGTATTCCGGATTCAGGTTTTGATTCCTTCTCACATCTTTGCTGCTCTTTTATCACATGATTTGTCAGCCCACACTCTGCTAGTTCTCATGGAGGTGCAATATATATGTACAGAACTACTATGTGCAATCAGCTCGTGAGCTAATGAGGATAAATGCAACAACAAAAGCACCTATAGTAAACTTTGCTGGAGAAGCTGCTCAAGGTGCTGTCACTATCAGAGCATTTCAAATGGTTGAAAAGTTCAAGAGAAAGAACTTAGTTTTAATTGATAACGATTCCACGCTCTACTTCCATGTCAATGCTGCATTGGAGTGGCTTATACAAAGGCTTGAATTCTTAAGCAACCTGGTTTTATGTGCTACTGGGTTACTGCTGGTGGTTCTGCCATCCAGCCGATCAAGTTCAGGTATACTTCAATATGACATGAGTGTGTTGTGTCATTATTTTCAGCAACTCCTTGATGATAATAACTATTTTATGTATATGAGCCAGGGTTTGCTGGCTTGGCATTGACCTATGCGCTCTCCCTAAGTGCCCAACAAGTATTCTTTGTCCAATGGCAGTGCAAGTTTGTGAACTATATTGTCTCTGTAGAGCGTATTTCCCAATACATGCATCTACCCAGTGAAGCCCCTGCAATCATTGAGGGTAGACGCCCTTCAAATCAGTGGCCTGTTTGGGGCAAGGTTGTTCTAGATGATTTAAAGGTGAGTTTGGTTCAGGTTGTGGTAGAACATTACTGGCAGTTAAATGTTGATATAGAAGCTTTTCTTCTTCAGGATGCCACATAATTGCCAATGTTGTGTGCGGCAGATACGTTATCGCCCAGACTCCCCTCTTGTTCTACGTGGTATTACATGCACATTTGAAGGTGGGCAGAGAGTGGGTGTTGTTGGTCGTACAGGAAGTGGAAAAACCACTCTGATTAGCGCGCTATTTCGTCTAGTAGAGCCAGTTGGAGGTAAAATCATCATAGATGATATTGATATCTGCTCTATCGGTCTGCACGATTTGAGGTCCAGGCTGGGAATAATCCCCCAGGAGCCCACATTATTCCGAGGCACTGTTAGGACGAATTTGGATCCTTTGAATCAATATTCTGATGAAGCGATCTGGCAGGTAATCATCTTCCTTTCGGTTGAACCATACCTGAATTGTTTGGCAAAATATGGATACATGTCTCTAGGTTGCATGTTCTGCATCCTATCTGAAGTTTTAAATTTTCCAAATTCCAAATTGACTCGGCATTTTGTAGCTTTTTTAATGGGTGAATAATGATATTGTTTCTCATTAATCTAAGCCTTCATTTGAATGTATATTCCTCCAGACTGTAGGCTGGTCATGGCTTGTAGGTAGTGGTCATTGGTGTCTCTATCAGCTTCCCATAATCTTATAATATACAAATCTCTTTTTTGTGTCTTCTCAGACAATAACTTTAACTTGACCATGTCTCGTGAACTGTAGCCATTTTTACATACAAGCAACTTTTCATCATTTGCCAGTCAGGTGACTGCTTATGGTGGCCTTCCTGCTTTCCCTATGAAGTTGATTGGGTGGCACTGGTGACCGAACAGTCCTCCATTTTCATGTTTGGTGTATGAGCCAGGTTACTTCATGAAGATATAAGTTGATAAGTATGTGATTATTATCTGAACAGCGAGGTTGGGCAGAGTGAGAGCACTGATCAGCAGTTTTAAAAAAGCAGGGGTTGTGCATGCAATCTTTCCATCCCAGCCTGCCAGTTTTCCTGTATTCTTAGTGATGAACATGGGGGTTTGTGCCAAGCCCATCTTCTCTGACTCGATTCTGAGGCAATCTCCTTTACATTTATTTGAAAGCTTTTTTAAGTTCAACGTTAGATGGTCTGGGTACTGCCAAGGTACTGTTCCAACATATGATTCCCCCTTCAACTTAATATGCCCTTGGTAGTTACTAGTAGAATTACTAAAGGCCAGATGGCATTGCCCCTTGGCTGTTTGCCTTTGCTGCTCTTGCCCTTGAGTCCGTGGTTCGAGAGAATATGGATGAAAAGACTAGGGGAATTTGTATGGGGTTCGGAGTTTCTTGCTATAATTGGAGGTGACAATGGTGTTTCTAAACAAAATAAACTTTATAACTGGATGGGAATCATAGCCTTCAAAATCAGGGTCTGATCATACATGCAAGATGACTGTCTGCTGGCTGATAAAGCTATGATTCTTCACTATGTTATCTCAACAAATTTGTGGTCTTTTTCTGCTGACTGTCAGCCAGTCGTGAGTCACTGCCTTGCATGAAGAAGAGAATTGCAGGATCAGTTTATAAAGTTGAACCACAAGGGAACAGACTCTGGCAACAGGATTAGCTCGTTAAATATGGAAACAAATCTTGAAAAGTTTCCTAATTAGTGTCCGACATCTACATGAATCATCTTAGATTACAGTTATATCTTCATTGCATGGGATAGCTGATGAGAAGTTTTACAGGCTCTTGACAGGTGCCAGTTGGGCAAAGAGATAAGGCAGACACCATCGCAGCTGGATGCTCCTGGTACCAGCTTGCAAATATGCTCTCTTGTTGGTCTTTCAAGAACTCTCAAGTGTTCTTTTGTAACTTTGACCTTTTGGTGTGCTTATTGCAGTGAGCGATGAGGGTGAAAATTGGAGTGCAGGGCAAAGGCAACTTTTCTGTCTTGGCCGAGTGTTACTGAAACAAAGCCGGGTTTTGGTCCTAGATGAAGCAACGGCATCTGTGGATTCTCAAACAGATGCTCTCCTGCAGAAGGTGATAAGGGAAGAGTTCATTGGTTGCACTGTGATAACCGTGGCTCATAGAATACCAACTGTGGTAGACAGTGACATGGTTCTGGCCCTTAGGGATGGTGAGGATTTTTTGTAGAGCTCTCCCAGCTGAATTAGCAATTTCATCCCAACCAAATGAATAGGCCTCATTAGAATTGTATCTGTTTTGCAGGTAAGCTAATAGAGTACGACACTCCGCCAAAGCTCCTTGAAGATGAGAACTCACTCTTTGCCAAGTTGGTTATGGAGTATTGGTCTCACGTGAATCATGGTGCATCTCAAAACGGCTCCAAGTGATGATACTTTCCCATCATTTGAGAAAAGGTTGGGAGGTCCAAACAATAATTCCACAGACACACACACACACACACACACACACACACACACACACATTACTCCACCCCCCACAAGAGTGTGACAGAGTCATTGACCCAGCATTTAATTCAGCCAAAAAGGATGTAGCTTTCACTTACTGATCTAAAGGTGTGCCATGCAGAATATGGAGAGCTTTTGCCGAGCTATTCGGCAGGTTTAATGCAAAATGAGCTGCTAAGATTCAAAGCTATGGCAATAGCAAACACACGTGATTTGAGCTAAAGGCTCTCCAGAACTTCGAAGTTATTTGGGGCATCTACTACCCGAGGTTTTTTAATCAATACTTATCTTCTCTTGTGAAAGAAAAGCTCGAGTGCGTGCGTACGTGCCCACCTCGTGACAGAAAAGCTCAATCAGTAATGTAATTGCTAGCATATGCACCTTTCCAAATTCCTATGGAGGAGGCATTTGTAGCAGTCTCAGGATCGAGGCAGCTTTTTACATCTGTGAAGTTCTCGAGATTTAGCGTGAACCAGAAAACCGCTGCCTTCTTCTTTCAAGGAATCTGGATGATGTAATGAAGAGAGCAGAAGATAAGCGTTCATCGTGTCCATCGAGAATTTGTTGAGGACTGATGACAAGATGACTTTCCGCTTTTCATCTTGGATGGTCGGAGAAAGAGGCCCTCTTTATGTCGATTCTGCAAGCAATGCCAGTAAGGCCTTCCTGACACAGAGACCTGTGTCTCTGCTGGGATAATCTTCCATGAATTCTGTGGTTTCCATGTCAGTGATCGTACTTCCACAAAGTTCCTTCTTTGATCCCGATTCCCAGCTACACATGCTATGATATGCTTCCAAGTGCCGTAAGTGTTTTTCCTTGTTCTTTGTGCTGCACACTGTGGTTTATCTTTGTGCCCAAGTGATTCATTTAAGTTTTGCTATTTATTGGGATACTACATTTAACACTATACCTCAAATTTTATGTTCCTTCTTGTAGTGCGTTTAACTTTTGCTTTTTGTCAGGGACAACACATCAGTATTACGCCTCAGATTTTATGTTTTTATGATGCATTTTTTTAGTCATATATTCATTTTTGCCTAATTTTAATTATCCTATATTATTATGAATTGCTATCCCTCCAAGTTCATCCAATGCATCCATAATTTTGTGTGCATACATATCTTTGTAAAAGACCATCTTCCCCTAATTTGTAGAGTTGACCCATGATCATTTAATAGGGTAAGGTCTTGATTAGATGGGTGAGTTGTGCCTTTTTTATTGGGCATTTTGATAAAACATTCTCAAGTATGTGAAAAATAGCATCTCCCCAATAGGGTGTGTAGTCGACTCTAAATAGTTTAGCTCCCAGCTATAGTGGGCATCATGCAGATTATTATCAACTCTAGTTTCTTTCTCATCACCTGGGACTAGAGACATGCGATTAGACATGGAGTGTTGCTTTCCTTTCCACATAACCATAAAGAAATCGAATTGTAGTAAAAGTAGAAGATATCAAGTAACTTAGGTAGCACAGGTCTTATTCACCTTACACAACAATGTTTGATAGTCTATGAAGAGAGAGGTGCTTTTGAAACTTTTTTACAGCATAAACCATTCCTAACATTTTCCATTCAATTTTTGATATCCATTTAATTCTTATTGAGTTGATGTCGAGTGAAACTTAATGGGAAATGCATGTATTCATCATATTGGCAAATATTGTTTCAATTGCAAGCTTAAAAGCATCAATATGCATATGGAATGTGATTCTCCAACGTGGAACTGAAAAAATGCATGAGATGGTGGAAATGAAAATACCTTAGAGGGGAGAGGTGAAGCACTCAAGAGAATGTACGCATACACAAAAGCAATGGAGACTTTAGAACACATTGAGGGTTGAAGTTCTCTCTTTTTTTTTGTTTTTTTTTCTACACAAGACAACCAAGTTTACAATTTAATTAAAGACTAATGTGAAAGTACACAATGTACACACATGCAGTCATTAAGTGTGAGCTTGGTAAGAAAGAAAGGGATGGCACAATGAATGTGCCATAACCAAAGGTGGGCTACATGGATGTAGTCTAGTTGTAGAATTATTGGTGTATTCTCAAGTTGGTCACCTAACGTGCTAGTGAATAAGATCATGTCACATTAAGGTATAAAGTAGATGTTAGCTCATGTAGAGTTCAACATCTCAACACTCCTCGAGCTTACTATGTGCTTGTGAACTCTAAGCATAGTCTTGAAGCGTAGAAGCTTCTTAGCTTCCAAGGCCTTGGGTGAAAATGTTAGTAGCTTATTTCTTTGTGTTAGCATAGATTAAGTCAATGGGAACTGCCAAATCTTGCTCTCAAATGAAATGATAATGGATCTCTGAGTTTGGTTCATGCATGATATAGTGGAATTCCATCCAATTGAATGCTACTGAGGTTATCATACTAGAGGATAATTTGGCTATCCACTTGTATTTCCAAAACTAATCTACTTCATATATTGCTATTGTGGCACATTTGTACTTTGCCTCTGTACTAGATAAGGCAAGTGTTGATTATTACTTGTCGCTCCAAGTAATATCACCATAGCCAAAGGAAAAAATAAATTCATTGATAGATCTCTTTTTTGAAATATTACTAGTCCCAATTTGTATTGTTGTAACTATGTAAATCAAATGGTACACTTGTACCATAGAATAAGACAGTTAAATGCACTAGCATTGCATCCAAATTGAAGTTGCATAAATTAACTCTGCAAATCTATTGTGCAGTTTAGGTTTGGCTTGGTGATCGTCAAATAGATAAGATTGTCCACAATTTTTTGATACATAGTGACATTCTCAATCAAGTAATTCTCATGTGCAATACGCTTAGCATTAACATCCATAGGTATAGGAATATGCTGATGCTTTTGCAACATATTCAATGCACTTTGTCTTTATGACAACCATATATTATTTGGAGTCTTGATTATCTCTATGCTAAGGAAATATGGCAACTCTCCTAAACCCTTTATAAATTTAGCCTTGAGGACATTCTTCACATGGTCAATCTTTGTATCTATCACTAACAATGATCAAATCATCCACATATATAGTCATGATTACAATACTTGCATTGCTCACATACATCGAGTGAGTGATCAACTTCTGCTCTACGAAATCAAAATGCTGATAAGGTAATTTGATTTCATGCCATGTCCTAGGTGCTTGCTTCAACCCATACAAGGCTTTATAAAGCATGTATACATAATCTAGATGATTGTCATTCATATAACCAAGTGGTTGCTCCACCTAAATTTCCTCTTGTTACTCATTTTCGTGCCGCAGTGTATTCCTCTACTATGATAACCTTAGTAGCAATGAATTGGCTAGGAACCCACTGTATTATACATACACAAAAGCATTCAATGGAAATGGAAATAGATAAGAGGGGAGAAGTGCAGTATTCAGGAGCATACATACACACAAAAGCAATGGAGACTTGAGAACACAGAAAGAGAGTTTAAATTACCTTTTTTTTAATTTACATAAAACAACCAAGTTAACAATTTGATTAAAGACTAATGTGAAAGTACACAATGTGTATACATGTGGTTACTAAGTGTGAACTCGGTAAGAAAGAAAGAGGTGGCACAATGAATGTGTCATAACCAAGAGTGGGCTACATGGATGTGGTCTAGCTATGGAATCATTGGTGTGCCCTCCAGTCGGTGACCTAATACTCTAGTGAATAATATAATGTCACATCAAGGTATGCAATAGATGTTAGCTCATGTAGAGCTTGACATCTCATTACTCCTCGAGCTCATTATGAGCTTGTGAACTCCAAGCATAGTCTTGATGCGTAGAAGCTTCTCGGCTTCCAAGGCCTTGGGTGAAAATGTTAGCAGCTTATTTCGCTGTGCTAGCTTAAACTAAGTCAATAGCAATTGTCAGATGTTGCTCTTAAATGAAATGATAGTGGACCATTGTGTTTGGTTTGTGCATGATATAGTGGGTTCCCAGCCAATTATATGCTTACTAAGATTATCTTGCTCTCATGTACTCTACTTCTCTCTTTGATTTTCGGTAGATACGACCTTTCAACTAATATCCCTCTAACATTGGTGAACTCAATGTGAAAGGTTGTAGGAAGGAAAGGTAGGATGGGAGAATCTTCAAGCACAATTTCTAGTGATATCTTGCAACATTTAGTGCAAAATATAAATATGCTTATGATGCAGGTACTACAACAGGTGATGCAAGCTTTTGCTAAAAACAACTATTGTGCTGAATGCGATGTAAGTAGTAGTATATGAGACGGAAGTTGTTTTGATGTAAGGAATGTATTTGCATACTTGTATACCTATGCTCAAAGTATGGAGTTATTTGGGGTGGCTAGACTTACGTGGAGCTAATATTTTGCATGGGTCATTGTACATGAATTGAAAGTCTGAGTTACTGAATTGTATATGGAAGTTATTGGCTGGGTAGCTTTCAAGAAGATACTCTAAGAAGAATTTTACATTGAAGTGACCAGTATGATTACTCGTAAGACTTTTCAAGAGTGGGTTCTAAAATCCAATGAGGGTCTTGTGGCTACAGAGTTATTAAGAGAATTTGAACGTTGGTTTGAGTAGTTGAATCTTGCAGAGTAGCAGGCTCTTGCAAGTCAGAAAATTGAATTGTTTCTACAAGCGGTAGATCTTGGGCTTCCAAAGAAACTTGATGATTTATTAGAGGATTAGACTATAGAGAGGGGGCTTAAAACAGAGTGCAGGCATGTTAAAGATGTTATTGCGCTGGTTAAAAAGCATAGAAGAAGAGAAAGATTGCGTGTGTTTAGCTTGCTCACTGTTATGAGTAAAAGGATTGATGTATCTAGTAAGCTAACTGCTTCCGTGATTAACCTTATGGTTGCACATACTGTTGTATTAGATAATTTGGTTAAAAGCATGTAGGATCTTCAATTGAAGGATGCAAAATTGGATGAGAAAGGACAAGAGGAAAGGGGATGGGCATTAGCCCCTAACCAAGGAAAAAGATGTATGTGGTGATAGTTTGTAGCATGAAAGGAAAGATTGTGCTACTCATCAAGAGGTTTTGCCACGACAACTCATCTTTTGGAAAGGTGGCAAGATCCATGCATAAGAAACGAGATTGTCTCTTGCTTTGAATTTTGGAAAGGGAGGTATGCAAATGTTATTGGAAGACTTGGTTGTTTGAAATGCTTATGCAGTTGTACATGCTGCTACTTTTGGTATATAATTGGACAGAATGCCTAGCTAAGTGATGGTTGGTTCGAAGTCCAAGAAGTTGGGTAGGAGTAAAAACATGATAGCAAACATGAGAGCAAAGAGAAGGCCAAACAACTAGGATATAAGTTGTAGTCTGATATTGACACAGCTACGGATCTCGAGGTTTTTGAAGAATGTATTTTAAATTGCTGGGTGAATTTACCTTGGGAGAGGTGCTTGGTATCACCAAGCGAGAATTTCATGAAAAAATCATTGACATAAGTAAGAGAGTGTTGGTTTCTTAACGATACCACTATTGCATTGTTGTAATTTGAAGAGGAAGTTAGTTTGTTGGGCATTTAGGCTGAGTATGAGCATGATATAAGTGCTAGTCTATCAATAGAGGATATTGCTAATCATTGGGTAGCATGTGGAAAAGAGAAAAAAGTGGTTGACAATGCATTGTCTTGCAGCAATATGCATGGTGGAGTAAGGCAGATGCAACAATATGGAGAAGAGACTCTACGATTTATTCCTCGGAGTCATTACACGAGAAAACACTGGGCAAGGGCCACCATTAAAGTGGTTGTGAAAAATAGGGGAGTGTGAACCTCCTTGTGTTGCTTTGCTTGACCATGGGTACGATATTAATGTCATTGAGCATGGAGTGTATGCGAATGAAGCATCACCTATGGATACTAATCATGATTGGTACATGAGGGTTGCAAATAATTCTTCAGAGGAGCTCTATACTGTGTGTTCTAGTGTAAAAGTGATGATTGGTGATGCACAAGAAGAGCATTATTTCTTTGTGCAAGATAGTTTCTCATATGCAATGATTTTGGAACAACCTTGTATTATAGGAGTGCGTATGGAAACAAAGGATGATGGTTTTGCTTATGTAAGAGTTAGAAGCAAGGATGGGAGGAAAGTAGTCCAATTTCTTACTATTTATGTTAACCATCCTAAGAATCAAGATACGCTTCGAGAGTCTCCTTTGACTCCAAATGCAAGGGAATTCAAAGAACCGAACTTTCACTGAGCATTATTGTAATGCGGGGCTATAGTAGTGCTATTTAGAGGATGTACTCTCCTCATGATGGAATGAAGCATGTATCTACTACTGTTGGTTATTCTTAGTTTACAACAAACAATTTATGTTTGTTTAAGCCTATGGAAGCATGCATGGAAGATATGTGCATGCTGAATGCATATCTATGAAATGGGTTGCTAAGGAACATAGAGCATTGGGGTGGTTAGGTGAAAATGAAGGCATTTTAAGTCTCTTTTATGGATTGAATATTACTAACACTGGTTGAAATTTTAACAACCATATATGCAAAAAATGAGATTGAAAATGAAGTGTCGTTAGTATGTTCTTTGGACATGTATGATATTATAGCATTGTTTGCTCAACAGGAAGGATTACAATGGGCTGAAGCAGTCGTGGAGACAAAATATAAGATAATCGATAAAAAGGTAAAACTAGTTGCTTTGCCGCTTCATCTTTAGGACGAGGACTTTGAATCTGATGACAACTAGAATTGTAGCACATATCGAAGGATATGTAGGTTCAGAGGGGGTGGATTTCATACCGCTATACAGACATAGTGTGAAAAATCCTAGAGTACATCATCATGTGGCTTTCTTATTAATCTAGGGAGTCAATGTCATACTAGTCATTAGTGTTATTGTCCATAGTATAGATGGTTTAAAAATACGAGATTTTTAGACCATTTGAGCTTATTTTTAAAATTTTGGTCATTATTTCTTGTAAATATCCTCAAAAGATATAGTAAAACTTCTAGAATAGAGTGGCATGTAGAAAGCACGTGATTTTTCAGTCACTTTTGAGAAATCTCATAAAAAAAGAAGGGCCCTTAAATTCGCATCGTGTGATCACAAATTTCAGGCAGAAAACAATACTCTAGATGGTGAAGAAGAACGAGCGATTTGGAGAATTTTGAGGTGTCCTACAATATTACTCCCTCTCGGAGCCAACAAAACCATCAGATTTGTCATCTGAGCAGCATAGTAGAAGCTAGTGTTTGGTTCACGTCTTTGGGTTTAATATGGAGCTTTAGGAGATCTAATCCTTGGAGATTGCTTTCGAATAATAGTAGACATTGTCTAGATAATCCAATAACCATTTTTCTTGGAGTTTAGCCATCAAACGATCTGCTTATGACTACTGTAATAACTAGGAATACACAAGGCTAAAGTGTGTTTGGAGTCCCATATAAGGCTTTTATTTGCCTTCTCAGGTTCTATTAAAACATAGTGCTCCCAAGAGAAGTACTTGGGCTTCTTCTACCAAGAAATAATCTAAACCTATTAACATTTGGATTGTTTGGACTCTTTGTCTTAGATGTCCATTAGAGTTTACATGTAACATATGCAGAGTCTGAATCATTGAGCTTTGTCTTTATACTATGTAAAGGCTTTGACAGACTTAGTATAAGGTTTTATGATTGATTCATGATGTATGGACATGTCTTGAATAGGACTTGATTTTTAGCATTCTTGGATTGAACCTTTTGCCTTCTTTTTTTCTTCTCTTCTATCTCTAATCCTCGATGGATATGACCTTTCAACTAAAACCCCTTCGACATCATGCAAGAAGGCATTTTTAACATCCATTTTGATGCATGATCCAACCTTTTAATGCAGCCATTGCTATGATAGCATTTATAGTGGCCATTTTAGCCATTGGAGCAAAAGTATCCTCATAATCAATACCATGAGTTTGGGCATACCCTTTGGTAACTAATCGTGCCTTATAGTGCTCAATAGATGCATATGACTTATGCTTAACCTTGTAAACCCATTTGCAACTAATAGCTTTCTTTTCTTGCCTTCAGGTAAGGGCGCACACATTTCTTTATTCATGGTACGATCCAAATGCTCATTACCCATTGCATTCTCAAAACAAGTGGGTTTCACATCCTGCACAACCTTAGCCATGTATGCATAGTGATGAGCTATATAGCTATCATATGTCAATTGTTGTGTTTACTTTCTTACTCCACTTGCTTGTGTAGACGTGGATCACTACCATGTGCTTTAGCATCTTCTTGTGCCTTCTATACACCAAATATTTTAATAGATGGAATCCCAAACTCCTCATATAAGCTTTTCTTAGAGTCATCTGAATCAGCATCAACATGAGAGAAACCTGATGATACATTTGTCACAATAGGTGAGTCCCCAACTTTCTCTTTACATTTTCTTAACATCTATGATGTACTTGGTGGAGTAACCTGTGACCTCAATTTGCCACTCCAAGGTCAATTAACAGAACCATGACTAGGAGACTCTTATGGCCCACTATGTCTATGATTGCTGATCTATTTTATGCATAGCCATAATCTCATGCTCATCAATCCCCAACTACATTCTACACATTAAGAGGCTATAGACACTAGAAATTTCATCTAATATGATTTGAGGCACCTATGCACGATATGAGAGGGTGATAGGCTGAGTAATAAGGCTAATTGAATATAACTTGGCATGAATATATTGATGGTAAATGATAGTACCAAACATGTAAGATTTAGATTTGCAATTTAGAAATCAATACAAGAATAGAAATAATTATGATAATCATACCAGCTACTCATTTTATAAAAAGCATCATTTTGCTAACTCTCAGCTCACGTGTAATAGGGTTATAACATCTATACTTCTCCTCGAGAATATCCAATAAATACACATTTTTATGCTTTGGGATCCAATTTACTGTGCAACTCATCAATAATATGCACATAACCAATATATCCAAATACTTTCAGATAGGATAGATTTAGCTTTTTGCTTATAAACTTCTCATTAGGTGTCATACCATGTACAACGTCAGTGGGTGTCCTATTCATAATGTATATGGTAGTAGAAATTGGTTCAGCCCAATACTAATGATGCAAGTTTCTTTTTGACATCAATGCATGAGATACCTATGCAATATGCCTATTTTTTTGCTTAGCAACTCAATTTTGCTGCGGAGTATATCTATTGTATACTATCTCTATATACTGTTTTTCTGTAAAAATTTAGAAAACTCATTTGAGAGATATTCTCTCTCTATATTCGATCTTAAGCATTTAGTATACATCTTTCTCAACCAAAGCCTTAAAGCTTTTAATGTGAGTAAACACATCACTTTTCTCATGTATGAAGCAAACCCATACTTTGCAAGTATGATAATCAATGACTGAAACATAATATATGCAACTACTCAAAGTTGCGATCTTTGTAGGATCCCACATATTAGAATGTAACAATTTAAGTGGCTTCTTACATACATACTTGTCATGTGGAAACATATTTTTTGCTTTCCAAGTTGACATGCTTTACATACTTTGTGCATCCCATCAACTCTAAACTTAGGCAAGCCATCCACCATCTGCTTTCACTGCATGTCTTTTAGTTGCTACAAATTCACATGATCAATTCTCTTATGCTAAATTTCAATATCACCCACAACACTTGAACATTGTGCAAACATGGCATCATCCATTTCAGATGGACTTACATTAAGAGTAAACAACATATCACCCACAACACTTGAACATTGTGCAAACATGGCATCATCCATTTCAGATGGACTTACATCAAGAGTAAACAACTTACTAGCATGTTTTCCTTTTACAATCAATCTGCAATCATTGTTTAAATCTTCTATATAACAACCATCAGATGTGAAGTAAACTTGCAATCCTTGTTATACCATCTGACTAATAGAAATCAAATTTTTTGTAATATTTGGTACATGCAAGTAGCACATCAACCCAGTACTTAGTTTTGCCATCCTACATACTTAAAAGAACATTTTCAATATGAGTAATGGAGCGAGATGTATCATTCACAGTCTCCACATAGTCCGGAGACTATGCATTATTGCGCATCTCTCTAAACCACTCTCCATGAGAAGTCATGTGGTTAGAGGTACTTGAATGCACGTACATCATTCTTTGATGAATCATCATCAGTCATAGTGTACATAAGGTGTTGCATGACAAACAATTGTTCACTTCTGTCATCATTGTTTTTGCTATTGGATACATAGTTACCTTACTACTTTTTTAATTTTTAATTCTAGCTTTCTTTTTGAAGCAATTTTTAGAAAATGTGACATTTTCGACCATTAATGCCAGCACTTTCTACTATCACCAGAATTCTGTTGCCTACTAGAGTCTGTACCGTGCCCTTTTTGGCTCCCCCTTCCTTTGGAACTATCATCTTCTATTTTGTTGTGTATCATAACCCTGACCATGACCACCACCTTGGCCTCTACCACGACTTCTACCTCTACTAGTAGGGTAAAATACTTGTTCAGACTTGTTCTTTCTTTAAGAAGAAGAGGAATCCAAGCCAAGGTTTTCTTCTCAAATATCAACATAGAAATCAAGTTTGTAAAATCAAGGATATCATCCCTTGTATTCATAGATGACTTGAAGCTCTTGTATTCATCTCCAAGTCCATTTAAGCATGTACACACAGAATTAACATCATCATCAACTACCACATTGATAGATCTAAGAGCTTTCACAATACTATTGATCTTCAAGGCATAATCATTAATGGACATGTTTCCTCTTTTCACTTGATTCATCTTTGACTTGAGACGCAGCTTTTTGGCCTATGTATTTACTTCGAATAGTGTTGCCAAAATTTTCTACGCAATAGCCGGGGTTTAGATTCCTACAAATAGCCTATCATTCCTACAAATAGCCTATCATGCTATCTGGTGACATTGATAGACAACCAATACATGAATTTACTTTGTGTCTACTCCCAATCTTTCTTAGCCTTTAACTGTTTTGTAGTAGTATTTCGTGCAGGAACTTCAGGTGCTACTGTTATATCTCCATCAATGTAATTCCAAATATCTTTGCTCTTTAAGAAATTTGTTATTATGAACTTTCATGAAGGATAATTGTTTTTATTAAGCTTCTTGCTGACAATCTAGTTGAACTTGTTAGACATTTTTACAAAATAGAAAACCTTGCAAAAACTTGTAATGTGTAAGCAAGATGATACTAGATGCACAATAAATAACACACAGTCTTTTACATTGACTGTACAACAGTAACTGTGATTTGCAATTTTTATGCAAATGTCTTTTGTGTTTGCAATCCAGTAAACACTTGAAAACTTACGGATTCAAAATTTGTAACATTTGTACCTATAAACGACGATCACAATCAAATTGCAATATACCTAGAAATCACTATTTGGGACCACTTGCAAGTCTAGAAAAAAGGATGAAATGATCTTCAATGTCAAAAATCACAACAAGACAACCCAAAAGAACTAATCTATAGTATATACACCGTTCTTATCGCTCTATCAAGTTTCATTGCAATCAAAGACTGTAGAGCCTTGCCAGCCTCAAGAGCCTCCCATGGCTATAATCTAAGGCAAATTGAGCAAGGTAGAAGAGCTTACCTGTTGCTTGTTTGCTTGCTTATGTTCTCAAATACCTTCACCTCAACTTTTAGTCAAGCTCTGCACCGCTATGGGACGACTTTGACACCATGAAAAAAAATAAGGGAGGAGAGAGGTAAAGCAATCAAGAGCACACACATACACAAAAGCAATGGAGCACTTGAGAACACACAGAGAGAATGTATAAATCTTCTCCTTCTTTCTTCTTCTTCCACACAAAATAACTAAGTCTACAACATGATAAAAGACTAATATGAAAGTACACAATGTATATACATGTAGTCACCAAGTGTGAACTTGTTAAGAAAGGAAGAGGTGGCACAATGAATGTGCCATCACCAAGGACAGACTATATGGGTGTAATCCAACTATAGAATCATTGGTGTATCCTCATGTTGGTCACCTAACATATGAGTGAATAATATTGTGCCACATCACCAAGGCACTTAGTGGATGCCAGCTCATGTAGAGCTCAATCTCAATAAGAAAGTGATTAGAGCATTGGTTAATCCAAAGGGTATGGCTATGTATGCAAATGCTCCCCATTATGTGGCAAAAGTGGTATTGTGCCTTTTGTCTAGATGGTCTTGCACTTGATTATAGCTTGAGAATCCATTAAGGGAGATGTAGGCTTCTTTTTCTACCACTCATTGACTCACATTGTCAGTGTAGGAAAGTGAACAGTAGTATCCCTTAGTTGCAACATTTACTTTCTTATAGTTGATACATACATGAATCTTGCCATTTTTCTTAAGTACCATTACAATGGGTAATACCTACTCAGTATGCTCTCTCATAAATGAATCCTACTTTTTAAAGCTCCTCTAATTCCACATAAATGAATCATGCTTTTTGAAGCTTGTTCGATTTCTCACTAACATGGTATACATAGAATGGATTCATTGGGTAGGATCTTTATTTCAATGGCTTGACATCGGGCCTATGAGGGGTGGTATGTATTAGCACTTGGGGATGTACTCTTATTAAATAAGTGTAGTTCCATGTGAACATATTACAATAATTGTTAAGTAAACTAATAATTTTACTTATATCCTTAACTTAAGGTCATGCATGATGAACAGAGGCTTAGGGGGTTTCCCTTCTTTTTGAAGGTTCACCTCATTTACCTTTGTTGGTCCTTCCATGTGTTCACTAGATTTTGCTTGTCTCTTGGCATCAAACATCATTATGACTCAATATCCTTTCTTGAATCTCATGAACCGCTTTCAAAGATCTTGTTTCTTTTATTGGTTTCTTTGGTTAGAGTCTACATTCTTTTGAGAGTACTTGAGCTACCTCATTCTCAAATGGATAGGAGGATTAGGCTTGGGCTTCCATGTGGGGGTTAGGTATAGAACCTTAAGTTCCTCTTCCTTCTAACTTTGAGAGCTACAACCTTTTGACATCGATGGGATGTTAAAAGGTGCGTCTTTATATTACTCAATCCTCAATACTTTAGGGTTTGGAATAAGGTGTGTGGATTGAAATCCAAATTGTTCAAGGTCTAAGACTTCCAAGTGCTCTAGCCATTCCATGTCTAATTTTATTCTGAATATACTAACATCTATGAGCAAGTTTCTTAGGGTTAACTAATATTTTCTTTATCATTCAGTCATTAGTGTCATAGTTAGTGGACTCATCTCAGGAGTCCTCTACACTCTTATATTTGGTTGATGCACCTTCATCATCACTTTCTTCATCACTCTCAACTCAGCCTCCATCAACGGGGTGAAGAGTTTACTATGGTATCATAGTAGTTGATGGAACTTTATCCATTACTGAGTTGAGCTAGTAAGTAGCTCCTATAAATTTGAAAAAACTACAAATTTTAAAAAGAAAGAAAGGGAAAAAGAAAATAACATTTTTATTGGGATGAGTGGTGCTTTTCTATCTCCTTAAATAATGCTTTCTCTCTCGAATGGCTATGTACTTGAGGAGAAAAGCACAAAAAATAAATAAGGTTTGCGCGTTCTTCACAGGAAGAAGAAGAAGAAGAGGAAGGAGGAGGAGAAGAAAAAGAGGAAGATTTACCTTGTTTTGGGAAGAACAAACTCTCTTGAACATTGCTTTCTCTCTGGAATGGTACAATTTTTTTGAGAAGAAGAACACATAAATAAGAAAAGGCCTCTCAGTTCTTGACATGAGGAGGAGGAAGAATAATAATAAGAGGAAAATAATAATGATGATGGTAATGATGATGATGTAAAAGGAAAAGAAGAGCAAGAACAAATCTTACCTTGGTTTTGAGAAGAAGAAAGTGTCAACCACGTTTCTTTCATTGAGAAGAAGAAGAAGCATAAATGTACCTTCTCTTCATGATAGTTCACCAGCATGATAGCTCTCACTTGTGTACCCTTGTGACTCATGTTACGCCTCATTTATCACTCAGCTCTTCTTCCCTTGTCTTCCTGTCAAGAAGACATTGAAAACTGAAATGAATTGTTGGAAGCTTTAATATCTTATCCATGGTTAAAGTGCATTTATGAGCACATTAAAATTGTAAATTAGATGTGCGTATATAATGTGCCTATAAACAAGCCTATAGACATACATGTAAAAGAGTGTTCATCATCTTTGTCTACACTTCCATTTTGTTAATAATGCCCATTGAGGTACTTTCCAACTTTTCCTATGGCATATTGATAGTCTTGATAACCTACCTACTTTTAGGTGCTCAAATTTACCAACCTGACATTTATGACATCAAATGTCTTTTCATAGATATTGGTAGGATTTTTGGACATTGAAAGATCTTGTATCATATTAATAAGAAATGCCACTTATATACAAAAGTGGGTCTGACTAGTTTGATAGTATGAATATAAATGACACCTATCCAACCTCTCTAGTTCACTTCCATAGCATGCTTAATAATATCGTTTTGCATATAAAAAGCATGTAGAATATGTCTTATAGCCTAATATTTTGTGGAATACTAGGGGCAATACAATTTGTTTCTTGAGGTATTGCTTTTTGGAGATTCCAAAAAATGGTCTTGATGGCATCTCTCTTTCTGTGGATTGAGGGTTTGTCAGATCTCTCTCCATGTTTGAGGATTGAGGGTTTGTGGCATCTCTCTCAATGATTAAGGATTGAAGTTTGTAACCTTTCTCTTCTAGCTCAAAGATTGAAGATTTGTGGGTAGCTTGATGACCTCTCTCTCTCTCTCTCTCTCCACCACCAATTGAACTTGAAATATTGCAATTAGTTTTCTCTTTGTTTAGAGTCAGCATGTTAGGGAAGAGTTTGGGCAATATCCATGGCTTGATTCTTCCTTGCTTACCATGACTTGAAGGAGTATTTGGGTCAACATCTAAATACTTGGAGCTCATGAGCTAAAGCATTCAAGGGGTTGTTCATCATGATGGTCAATCATCACAAAGGCATTGACATGGTTTCTTCTTTGCCTTAGATGTTTGTAAAGCTATTGTGTTTCTTGAGAAGGCTTATTTGCTAAAACCTCGTGATTTATGGGCTATTTTAGGTCAACCATTTGGTTTTCATGTTTGGAATATTGTGCTTTATTTTGATCAAGAAGGCCTAAAGTTTTTCATATGCTCTTCTTGCTGTGGGGATAGTCATGAGTATTTGGTTGATTTTCTCTTGACAAAGCTAAAAGCTTTTATACAGCTTCACCTAAGGATTTTCAATTACATAGGTATGAAGCATGTTTGAAAGCATCTTTTCTTGAAAGTTCCACATCACTTATATGGTCATTTGTGCTAATAAAATTGCACATAATAGTGTGATGTCCTAGATAACCGTGAACAAGGCTTGTTTGTGGAGGAATTTTCTATTGCATATCAATATGAATGAAATAAACATATGTATTTTGGTCAAGAGGTTTATAAGGGGGTCCAAAAGAGGTCTCACTTGCATATGCTTGATGAGGAAAATGATAGTCCTTTTAAGGTGATCCTTATGATTCTTTGTATTCTATAGAGGAAAAAGATTCCAAGGATGGTATTTCTTCTCTTAGATCTTATGTCAACGACCTTCAAATATAAGCTTGGGATTCATAAGTGATACCTATTTGAAGTGTTATGATGACCAATTTCAAGTTATTCACTCAACAAAAAATCACGAGGCAAACCTAACAAATAACTCATTGCTACAAATGGTCAAGAGCTTTGATACATGAAGGTAACCTCAAAACTGAAGTATTGACTTGATAAAAAATCACAAGGGGCCAACCTAGCAAGAAATAGGATGCATTAGGTAACTAAATAGATGAATACTCAAATATCTTTTGAATCAAAGGTGATATGAATTTAGATAAATTGGAGGAAATTATTAATGGTATAAATGTCTTCCCTTGTGTACTACATAAATTCTTTCTTGCCTTGTGTACAATTACTTCCCTTTGTTTCTATCAAGCACAACAAACACAAAGATAATATAAGGTATGGCTTTGGAAACAATCTCATTGACTAGTCCTTCAAATTTATATACACATTTTGTTGTGATTCATAGTGATTGTGAGTGCTTAAGGCATGGACTTCCTTTCCATGCAAATTCAAATAATCATGTCATTAGCTTGCATTAAGAAGTGATTGCTTGCTAGTAACACTAGCAAAGTACCACCAAGCATGTAAAGGTGATCAACATACATATAAAATGTAAAGCTAGATCATAATAGCAAGGTATATAAATACCCATTTTGCCTCCTTTGCAAGATGAATAGTTTTTGAATTTGATGGTGATCAACATACATATAAAATGCAAATCTAGATCATAGTAGCAAGGCATATAAATACCCATTTTGCCTCTGCGCAAGTAGATTTTGAATTTGATGGTGATGCATCTACACATCCATACTTTCCTTGTTCTTATTTATTTCCTTCTCCAAAGGCTTCAAACATTCTTTAACAAAATGACTTGGTTCCTTGCAATAGAGACACTTGCCTTTCTTCTCATGCTTTTCACTACCTTGACTAGTTATCTTGTTGTTACTTGATGTACATTTTTGTTTGGATGCTTGAAGAGGCATTTCCTTTACTTCGTGGACCAGCAATAAAAGCTTGATCTATATAACACACACACACACACACACACACACACACACACACACACACACACACACACACACACACACACACACACACACACACACACACACACACACACACACACACACACACACACACACACACACACACACACACACACACACACACACACACACACACACACACACACACACACACACACACACACACACACACACACACACACACACACACACACACACACACACACACACACACACACACACACACACACACACACACACACACACACACACACACACACACACACACACACACACACACACACACACACACACACACACGACTTGTTATGTTCTTTTTGTAGGAGAGTAATAACCAACTCTGTAAACCTTAGGGCATTTCTATTGGCCTTTGAGAATAGAGGGAGGCAAAGCTTTGATAAGAATCTAGTAGTCCATTAGGAGCGATTTGCACAAGTGAACTGTCAAGTATTATCTTAGGCGAGAAAAGTAAGTGTTACTTAAGATCTTTTATCTTTGTGCGAAAATTGCCATAAAGTCACTTTTATCATAATATGATCATATGCCGACAAGTTACATGAATAAGCAACCCATGCTTCATTGTGAATGTGGTCTCTATTGAATACAATGGTTACAAACATTGTTGACATGCAGCTTGAGAGTCAAGAAAGCAAGTTGTTGAGATATATATTTTAAGATGTACTTTAAAATGTAGATTTATGTTGAAAGCTGGCAAAGTGTGAAGAAGTTGGGGTTTGGATACCACGGAACCACAGATGGCAATGTCTATGAAGAAGATGTGGTCATTGAAGCTTCCCCTCAAAGATAGGGTATTCACATGGAGAGTCATAATGAGTTGTGTACTCATAAGCAGCAAGCTCAAAAAAGGGGGCTCTCAAATGGGAAATATAGCTATGGGGAGGAACACATTAGAAAGCATGTATTTTGGGAAGAATGCATGTCGATCAATGTGCGGTAGGAGATCTTTGGCAATTTATAGTGGTATAGGTAGACGAAAGGAGGAAGCTAAGATTTTGTGTGCTAGGTGAAATATATGCTATGGATAGCTTATAGGAGCTTGAGTATCACAATGTCAGAATCTTGAGTCTACAATTAATTTGTAGGGCTAGGCTCAAGTTTATTTTTGAGGGAGGTAGGATGGATGGTGAAGGCAAATGAAGTCAAGTATAGAGTAGTGTAGTATTGCAGTCTTCGTAGTAAGTTAGGCCTAATTAAAAATAGGGAAAGGAATAAGATAGCTACTTTGGTTAGTCCTTCCCCAACATTTTTGTATTTCACATATTTGTTAATACAACTATACCTTTTTGCTTCTAAAATGCACATGCATGAAGCTACTTTCGTAAAATACATATTTGGCTTTTTAATGCCTGTGTGAAGAATGTGTATGCCTCACAATACTCTTTATTGCATTAATTAGGGTGTGAAGTGTAGCAACATTGTTGCTTGCTCCTACCGTGCAAAGTGTGGGTTTGGGCACAAAGCATCCTAGCTGTTTATAACACTGGTGGTACATGCCTCACGGTGGTCAAGTTTTTTTTTTGGGGCCGGGTGGGGGGGGGGGGGGCAAGATGGGAACATTGGAACCTAGAGCCGTGCCATGCTCAAGTGAATTGACTTAAGTGAGTGCAATCATCAAAGCAGTTTGTTCTCATGTCCATGTTACCCTAGTGCATTTGCACGACCTGGAAGGCCCATTGCCATTGTGATCGACAAGACTTTGCTCAACAACGAGTAGAGTACCTCCAAAAATGGAGGCACTCCATGTAGTATCCCTGGTCTATCAACATGGCGATTGTTGGCAAGCTTCTCTCCCTATTTCTGATTGTAGACTATCGTTTCTCTCTCCTCAATTTAGTCCTTAGTTTAACTTCCCTCTTGCCGCTGACCTTGAAATATAAACTTATGTGTATCTCCAATACCGTTACACTTCATTGGGTAGCATGCACAAGAGTTAAACAAACTTGCGTGTGCCCTGGCTCTTAACAACCCGGTGAGGATACAATATCCTAATACCAAAATTTCGGTGTGCTTTCCCCCCTTATCTATTTGGAAATTTGTTGGGGGATGATGGACCTTAGGGCGCTTCACATACACTGCGTCTTTCATCTTTGCGGCAGCCAGCAGAGCAGAAGAGGGGGGTGGTGCCATGGCTACCACCACAGGAGCAGCAGTAGCCTTCCTCCCCCTCCTCGCGTGTGTGCCGTTGCAGCAACAGCTGCAGGAGGAGGAGGGGGACGAAGAGGAGAGGACGCAGATCAGCAGGGGGACCCTGCTGTGCAGCAGAAGTTGGTGGAGATAATCCGGCTGGAGAGTGACAAGGTCCGCGTCTCCGACTTCATCGAGGAGCGCTCCAAGCACCTCGCCGACATCGCCGAGCAGGCTATTTCTGAGTATGACCGCATCGCCGCCGACACCAAGCGCGGTCTCGATGAAGCCAGCGCTCAGGTATTCCATCACTAGCCATTCATCGTTCAGTCATCCGTTCCTTCTTTCCCCCATTCCATTTTGCGTTAACAGCTCCTGGTAGCTACGGCGTATATTCGCCTGTCCCATCGTGTATAACGGAAACAGCCTGGCAATGTCCAAGCTATGGAGCTCACACCAAGATGTGTATCAAGGGAGAAGTGACAGGATGATCGATGCAGAAGGCAGCTTCACCATTTTAATCACTATTTTTGACACAGCATCAATCAGTGCCAAAAACAACCAGAAATTCCTGCATCCATCAAGATGCCGTAATCTCGATGTTATTCGACTGCACGAATTCGCTCTTCAGTTGTGCATCTATTTCGGTATCTGCTGCACTTGGCTCCATGATGAGCTTCTATGGCAGATTGCACAGGTTAGAAATAGTGCAGAACATGTGAGATGTGTAATTCTGTAGTCTATTTTGGGGGTTGGGATGCTTGACAGGCCATGGAAAGTGTGGAAGAGAATTGCCGAGCTGTTGAAGCGCAGTTAGCGTGTGCACGAGCGGAGATGGAAGCGAGGGAAGAGGAATTCGATGCCTTCGAGAAAAGGATCGCAAGTGCTCGGAACGAAGGCCTGTTTTTCAAAAGACTGTACGAGCCTTTGAAGCCTCGGAAGGGAAGGGGCCCCGAGGAACAAGCAGCTATGGAGGAAGAGGTGAACACCTTAACCCAAACCACAAAGAGAAGTCTGGGTTCCAGGTCTAGGCAGATTGCATATGTACTCTTGATATCGGTGCTGTCTTGCATCTTCCTGGAAGGCCTTGCTTCCCCTCAGGCCTCACGGCCTCGCGTCGTGATCAGTGGCTTCTTGCTTGTGATTCTTTCGATGCAATTGCTCTTCGAAAAGTCTCTCGCTTCCAAAAAGGAAGATACGCTTTGATTGATGCCTTCCAATTCTCCACACCTTCCATGACGAACCAGCAGTGTGGTGCTTGACTTGATAGCCATTGTTGGAAGGTGCCTCCTTTGTTCTCGGGAAGATCTTATAAATCTCTCGTTCCAAAAAGATGATCATGTTTTTCGTAATCTATAATCTATACACATTATGTTTGAGCGGGCTTGATTGGTGTTGTTCTTTGAGTGGGCTTGATTGGTGTGGTTTTTACCAGCGAGTCTATCTCTGTCATTCTTTGTACACTTTGGTAACACCCTCTGTTGTTCTTTGTACACTTTGCTAGCATTACCCTTTAGGGCATATGCTTATACAATGGTGGAGTCTCTCTCACTCACACACACACACACACACACACACACACACACACACACACCTTTTTTGTTGGCATCATTTGCTCCATAAAGGCATTGGACACTAACATATTTGTTTGCAATGATGGGGCTCTCGCGCCATTAGAGCACCATGTATGGTGGGTTATTGCATGTGAAGTTCCTAAGGAAATATTGAGAAGGTGCTAAACCTTTTCTTCATGTACACAAGCATTTCAAACATCATCAGTTGCTAGGAATATGGTGAGATTCTCTTAGTAGAAGGGTATAATGGATACCTTGTTGAATGCCACATTTTAGGAGATTGAAAACTTTAAAATGCATGTGTAGATTATCCAATGGTGCAAATGCAAAATATCCATGCTTATATTGCTTAACAAAGGGTGGAAGGAAAGAACTAGAAGAAGTGGCAAGAGTGACAAGTGTTACACCAACATGTGATAAAGATCTTATATAGAAGCCCATTTTTAACATACCATTGGATCATATTTACCTTTGTTCATTAAATGCTTTTGTTAGGATTATGGAGAAAATTGAGTATGAATCTATTTTCTTTGCTCATAGAATGCAACTAAAAAAAGAAGCTATTGCAATGTGTAAAAATGTGAAGTGAGAAATTGAGCTACAAAAGTGTCAAGTAATGATTAACTTGTTTGAATTATTAACCCCTCTTAACCAAGAATAACTTATTAGTCACGCAAATTTTAAAGACACAAAAGAGGGCAAATTTTCCTAGCAAAACCCTTGTAAGAGACTATTAAGGAAGTTGCAAGTTCACTAAACCTTGATTATGCATCTTGAATAAATGTTGCAAGAAGCATGAATTTCAACTTGGCAAAGGAACCATGTCTTGCCAAGAGAACAATAACAAGCTTGCAAGTACTGGGGGTCTAGACTCTATGTTAGTGAAGCCAACAACACCAAATTTGCAAATGCCATATGGATATTATAAACTAAGCATCTTTAAGGATGTACAATATCAAAGCATTGATGGCCTCATATCATAATTGCAATTAGAGATGAGCATCATACAAGGTTGAGTAGGTTTGATTCGTTCTATCTCATGAAACTTGATCTTTTATAGTTGTATTTTGTTAGACAAAGAAATTAGATATGGCTCTCATATAGTAGAATATTTTATATCTAAAAATTGAGAAATCTCAACCTAATGAAAGTGTTAGTTGAGGGGTTCAAGGCCTCTCAATTCAAATTGATAACCAGCTCTTGTTAGAATTTAAAATTCTTGCATCTCTTGGATAGATCAATAATTGATGATATCAGGGGTGAATTTAAGGTTTTACTGAGAACTAGGTTTGCAAATCACTAGTCAAGATTTTATGCATGTCTTTTGCTAGAGTCTAGGGGAGCTTGACTTTCTACCCTCTCAAAATACGAGAGGTATAGGACTAGCACATTAGGAGTGCTTACATTGAGAAAAGTAAATGGGATGTATTGATATGGCAACTAGGTGCCATTTTAGAGTTAAAATCAATACAACAAATATAATCAAATCCAAGATAGAAGAGATAATATAAGATTGATATATGACTAGACTGTCAAAGTACAATGATAGTGATGCTAATCAAATTGATGATTAGATTAATGGAGAATTATTCAGTCCACTCATACAAGGCTGAGCTAAAGCTCAAAGGTATGCTATTTCAGTTCTACACTTAGTCTTTTCTCCATTCTCTTGATATGAGCTTTTTATAGCAATAGCACAGTGTAGCAAATTGTACTATGAAGATTTTGTTGGGTGCTACATCAAGGTTGATATCATCCAACCCTTTGGTAGGTAGATGATCCATGATGTAAAGAACAAAATTTCTTCATATTTCATTATGATATTATGGTTGTAGCTCGAGATATTCAACTTCCTAGGTAGGTAGGTAGGTAGGTGGATGCAATGCTCATTTCTTGCCCTTTTTAGCTAGCTATAATTCAGTCAAGATTTCTAGAGATCTAAGTTGAATCTAGCCGATCCCAACCATTAAAATAGTAGATCACTTTACATGAATATTTTGTATTTTTACATCAGAGAGTTTTATTGGTTAGATCTTGATATATCAGTCTTGCAAAAGTGTCTTCTAAAAAGATAATTGCTTAAAATTTTTGCTTAAATATAGAAGAATCTTTTGACAAGTTAACTAATACTTTTTTGAATTGTTCCATAAAGTACACACGATTTTTGTTATCTTGTAATATATATTCTTACACCATATAATCTTCTAGCATTATCATCAAAATTATCCTCATTAAGAATATTCCTCTATATGGTAATCTGTATGCTAATTAGTAGTGACTTGTATGTATGCTAATTAGCAGTTGTTTGCCTTTCTCTAATTAATAGTAATTAGCAGTGTTGAACTTGTACACCTCAACAGCTTCTCTAAAGTTTAACATTTGAATTTGATCCCTATGCCCGTGCATGTTAATCAACAGTTTCATGTATGCTAGTTAATAATGTTAGTTAGTAGTCCTAGTTCATTGGCAATAGTGCTAGTTAACAATAATCAATATGCTAGTTCACTAGTAATAGTGCTAGTTAACATTTACTAGTATGCTAATAAGCAATCCCTAGGTTGCTAGTTAGTAGCCCCCTATCAACTACTAACATGCATTTATTGAGCCAAGGATCCTTCGCGTACTCCTGATTCATCCTTCCTTAAGGCAAGCTCCTTCATCTTATGAGATCTATGTTTGATGAAGAGTTCTCAATCCAAGGGCTTGGTGAAAATATTAGCTACATTCTCCTTTGTATTGCAATGCTATAATATAATCTCTCCATCATATATCTTCTCCCTAATGAGATTACCTTTGATAGCAAGACGTTTTGTCCTTTGTTGATGAACTAGATTCCTTACAAGAGCCTTTATCAAGTATTATCACGTGAGATAGGGGTATCTGTAAGTCATTACAAAATCCAATCTCAAGCAGAAATTTTCTCAATCAAATAGCCTCATAAGCTAAAGTTGTAAGAGCTTTATATTCAGACTTGGAGCCTTGCACCCTAAAATGCAATTATGGTGAAAAACCATCCAAGATCCACTTGGAGCCTTGCACCCTAAAATGAGCCACACTGAGTTGCTAAGAGCAAATCAAGGGAAAGTAATAGCTGCTTCAGTCATTAGCATAATGTTTAGGATGCACATCCATTTGAGGTTTTCATAGACTGATATTTCTTTGTAATCACTTCTTCATAATCATCATTTTCCTGAGAAGGCTCCACTCTATCACAGTAGAGAAAACTTGCTATGAACTTTGTATCAGACAACATTTGATGCTCATGATCCACATCCTAGTTAGGCTTCGTATGCATAAGGACAAATTCAGAATCCTCTACGTCATTATGAACCATGGCCTTTTCCTAAAGTGTCAAATCCACACATAGCTTCTATTTTTGTAGGCCTTTAGGAAATGTGAAATTCAAACTTTTAGGATTCTACAATAATTGAACTTCCTATCTCATAATAGTATCAAGTGGAAGGTAAAATTTCTACATGTGAGACCTTTCAGTATCCACAGCCAATGTCTTATCAAGTTGCATTTTATTTTGCATTTTTGCAACTTGTTGCTTTGCAACACTTTTAGCAAGCAATTCTTTCTATAATTGTTAGAATGTTCTTCACTGACTTTTTGGAGTTTCTTAGCATCTTCACTAAAAAATGAACCATGCAACATCTCATAAGGCCGATTGATAATCACTCTTAGCAGTCTGACAACAATAGCTTTCCAAGATTGTTTAGCTACATTCATTGTGTAGCATATGATGAACATCTATTGTAATGAGAAAGCCCTCAATCTTAACATCCAAAGGATTAAAGATTTTCCTCTCCAATTGCTGAAGAGGTATTTACTACTTTTAAAGCATTTTCACCTAAACCATCAACTCAGCATGTTCTGTGCCAATAAATCATACTCTTCTACAACTTTTTTGCTTAAGTTCTTTAGATCATTGATGGAACAACTTGATAGATGAATTAGTTGTTGTTCTAGTACATCCATTTTCTTCTTCCATGATTCTTTCCCTTTAGCATAGTCATGATTGATTTATTGCAAATGGGAAAACATTTCTACTACCCTTTGAACCTCATGCTCATTTACTTAAGGTCATAATATGCAAAACATTTACTAAAACCTTTGCAGGAAACTATTTAACAAATTGCATAACCTCCTACAACTTGAGCACAAAATTAGAGACATTCAAATCCTGGAGTGGACTTGAAACATTAAATGTGGCTAAAGGACTAGATTGCCCCTCATATAGATGTATAATAGCAATTAACCCACTTGGGGTAGAACTAGGATTTGCAAATTTAACATCAATGCAATGAATGAAGCTGAGAGGAGGGAGAAAGACAAGAAAGAGGGAAGAAAGAATGAGGAAGCCATGGAAGCTAGGGATGAAGGTGAAGAGTATGTTCTTGATAATAATTGGATGCCCTAATCTAGGTCTCTTGCACCTTATATATCCCAGTCAGTGTGACTAGGTGTCTAACCCCTAGTTTCCATGTATCTCACTCATTACAATCCATCCCCACCCTAAAATTTTTTGCCCTAAAAAACAAAAGAAAATTGGAGGGGCTTAATGGAGGGGCTACGGGGTGCAAAGTACTACTCTGGTCTAGATTACAATGAAAATGGATGGTTGAAGACTATGGACAACATGCTGTCCACTATAGGCTTGTTGAGGAAAATCTACCATAAGTTTTGATAGGATGCTCCAAATGGGGTATGCCATATGCCAAAATGAAGCTTAGGATGTGTACTTTCAGCCCACATAGGAAGCACATGGTTGTGATTTTTGGGCAAGTACCAAACTATTCCAAAACAATGTGTAGTTTGTAGGTAGGGTGTGGTCGAAACGGGACATAAGTTGCTAGTCTTCAGTCCATTGGGCATCTTTTGGAGGTGAGGAAATTAATTGACAATAGCAGCTGGGTGCCAATAGACTTCTTTTAGGGGTAGGCCTTGCCATTTGATGAGGTATTCCTTGATGGATCGAGATCTTAAGTGTTTATCTCGTTGCCCAATGATTGCCTTAGGGATGTACTGAATGATATCTTCTTCATCTATGGGGGAAGCTCTTCCACATAGTCCACTGAGGTGCCAATGAAGGGCTTCAACTGGCTAACATGAAACACATTGTGAATCTTAGTGGTGGGGGGAAGCTCTAATTTGGTAGGCTAAGTCACTACCTCTCTTGAGGATTTGGTAGAGGCCATAGAAATGGTGGGTTGACTTATTACTACTACCTTATTTGGGAGTGGAGTAATGGGACTTAGGCACTTTCAAGAGCACTGGCTCCTTCACTTGTAATTTCAAATGCCTTCCTTTCTCATCAGCATAGAGCTTTATGTGGGTTTGTGCCTTTTGAAGATTCACTTTGCATAGAGCCTCATGTGGGTCTGTGCCTCTTGAAGATTCACTTTGCATTGCTGAAGTAGGGCATGCATGCAATCCAACTCGACTTTACACTCTGAGGGTTGATCTTGTCATTGAATAAGATGGTAGGAAGGCGAGCCTTATACCCATATAATGCCTCAAAAGGGAAAACCCTAATGCTAGAGTGGGTGGAGTTGTTATATGCAAATTCAGCCAAGCGGAGTCATGTATACCAACTATGTTAAAACATCATGGAAAAAGTGCCATAGGTACATCTCAAGCCATTTATTTACCCTTTTGGCTAGCCATCTATCTGTGGGTGGTATGCAATGGATGGAGCAAGCTTGGTGCCCATAGATGTGAAAATTTCTTGCCAAAATTTACTCACAAACTTGGCATCCTGATCGTGCACTATGATGTGCAGTAATCTATGCAACTTGAAGACATACTCCATAAATTGAGTGGCCACCTAAGAGGTAGTGTATTGGGTCTTAGTAGGGATAAACTAGGCAGCGTTGGTGAGGCAATCAACTACCATGTATACTGTTCCATCCTTTCTTTGTAATGGGGAGATCCATGATGAAGTCCATGGTGATATATGTCCATTTCCCTTTAGGCATAAGTAGGGGCTACAAGAGGCTAGTGGGCCTAAGCGTGCTGTCCTTGTTTTGCTGGCATGGAATACATTTGGTCACAAAATCCTTGACATCCCTCCATAAGCCTTTCCAATGAAAGCTCTTGGCAATCTTACCATATGTTTTGAAAGCACCTAAGTGACTAGCAGTGGGGCAAGAATGCATCTCTTCCATGATCTTCTATGTGAAGGGAGAAGTGTGGGGGATGACAATCTTACCATGGGACCAAAATCGGACCAAATAAGGCCATGTTTGATCTAATATGGGAGTTTTTAGTCACTACCCCATTCTGTAATTTCTAGAATATGTGATGAAGTCCTCATCCAAAAGATAGGTTTCTTTAAGGTCCTCAATCCAATCATTATGCAACTTTGAAATGGAGTATACTCTGGATGGCCACATCCGAGAGAGTGAATCAACCACAATGTTATCTTTGCTTTGAGTGTGAGAGATGTCAAAATCATAGTTTTGAAAGGTTTTCACCCATCTCCTTTGCTTAGGAGTCGAATAGACTAAGTTAAGAAGTATTGGAGGACTTTGTGGTCACTTTTTACTCTAAAATGACTGCCATATAAGTATTGGTGCCATCTCTTAATAGCATGGAGAATGGCCAACATCTCCTAGTCATACACATTCATTTGCATCTCCTTGTCATCAAGCTTATAGCTCTCAAAAGAAATCACACCATGCTCTTGTAGTAATACAACACCAATATCTCTACTACTAACATCACAGTAAATGGTAAACTCCTTGGAAAAATCGAGGCATATGAGGATGGGGACTGAAGTAAGCATTCCTTCAATTTCTTAAAACTGTGATCAGTAGGATCATCCCAAAAGAATGATTTCTTTTTTAACCAATCAGCCAAGGGTGTTGCAATGGTGGCATAATGCTTAATGAAGCGTCTATAAAATGAAGAGAGACCAAGGAAACCATGTAATGAAGTAGTGGTGGATGGAGTGGGCCAGTTCTTAACACATTGCACCCTCTTGGGATTAGCCTATATACCATTTTTGCTAACAATGTGTCTCACGTACTCCATTGAGGTTTGCATGAAGGTACACTTACTTTCTTAGCAAATAATTGATGATCTATCAAGATATCAAACACCCTTTTGACATGTACTAAGTGCTCCTCTTGTGACTTGCTGTAAATGAGAATGTCATCAAAGAAAATGAGCACAAACTTGAACAAGAAGGGGTGGATAATTTTATTCATGAGACTCTAAAATGTGGTGGGGGTGTTAGTCAACAAAAAATGCATCACTAGAAAATGATAAAGCCCACAATTGGGCCGAAAAGTTTTGATCTCATCACCCTCCCTCATATGGGTTTGATGGTAGCCAAGAGTGTAGATCAATCTTAATGGAGAAGTGTGCCCCTTTCAACTCGTCTAACACGTTTTCAATCCATGGGATGGGATACCGGTTCTTCATGGTAATTTGTTCATCTCTGTAGTCAATGCACATGCGCAAAGATCCATCTTTCTTCTTAACTAACAAGATGGGGGATGCATAAGGGGAAGAAATCAGTTCAATGAAACCCATCTCAAGTAACTCCTTGACTTGCTTTGCAACCTCTTCACATTCACATTTGGGGAGTTTATAAGGGGGACTTGTTCATTGGCTTGGAATGGGGCTCTAAATCAAGTGGGTGGTCCACTTGCCTCTTAGGGAGAAGGGCTGTAAGCATTTGAAATAAATCACTATACTCCTCAAGTAAAGCCTACAAAGTTGAATCCTTAGATTCTTTGGAGGGTTGATCTAAATTTTTTTGATTCAAGTGCAAGACAAAGATATGTGAGCATTTCTTAAACTCTTGTTTGAGTTGCTTTACTGCAATTAGTTAAAAATCAGCATTATCACAAACTCCCTCTAAGTTGATGAGTTGTCTATTCATCATAAACTCCATGTACAACTGAGAGAAGTCCATAGAAAAATTTCCCAATTGTTTCAGCCAATCACAACCCAAGACAATATCAATGGAACCCATGTCTAAAATGTGATTAGGTCAACCAATACTACATAATTTTGAACTAAGCATAGAGGGATTGTGGAACATACATGTGTGTTGATTTGCTACTTGAACTTTTAGGGGGTGTTGTAATTTTGTAAGGGTGAATTTCAATTGATTAATGGCTTACTTATTGACAAAACTATGAGTACTACCACTATCCACAAGGATAAATATATGCTTCTCATTAATACTGCCTTGAATTCATAAGGTGTTGGGGCTCTAAGAACCAATCCAAGCATCGACAGAGATGGAGACAAGGGAGGTGATAGTCAGATGGGATGTTAGATCAAGAGCATGGGATGGGCAACTACTTGGGTCGAAGGGAAACCCATCCTTCGAGTCATAGAATTGCTTGTCGTCCATATCCTCAGTACACTCTTCATGTTCAATAGGTAAGTCTTTCTCATCATTGTGCCAATCTTCCATTACATACATGCTATTATAAGGTCCGAGGTACATGCTCAACTTTCTTATATACTTAAAATATATACGGTGAATATTATGCTGGTGCAGAGAGAGAATAGATGAGAGAAAAGAAAGATGTAGAGAGAGAGAGAGAGAGAGAGAGAGAGAGAGAGAGAGAGAGAGAGAGAGAGAGAGAGAGAGAGAGAGAGAGAGAGAGAGAGAGAGAGAGAGAGAGAGAGAGAAGAGATTGACAACACACTAGGGACTGGAAGATGGGCTAGTTCCCCCCTTGTGGAGTTATATTATTGATAAGGAGCAAGCTCCTCCGTTACACATAAACAATTCTTACTTGAAGATCTTGGAAACAAGATCACGGTTCCTTGCACAATATACAACATTGAAGATCTTGGAAACAAGATCACGGTTCCTTGCACGGTATACAACCGGCTAACACTTGCACAACTTAAAAGTTGGCACCTTTTGATCCTTCTTGAGTCTCCTTCTCTCCTACACAATATGTGTAGGGCTCTCCTCTTGGCACTTGATTTTAGTAGAGCTTCCACAGTACTTGCACCTTCTCTTCTCTTGTTGGAACTTGATTTTAGCAGAGCTTCCGTAGCACTTGCACCTTCTCTTCTCCTCTTGGAACTTGATTTCAGTAGAGCTTTCATAGCACTTGCACATTCTCTTCTCCTCTTGGAACTTGATTTCAATATAGCTTTCATAGCACTTGCACCTTCTCTTCTCCTCTTGGATGCATGTAAAGTGATGCTTACTTCACCTCTCTCATACCCAAGGAGAGCCTCCTCTTTTATAGGCTTTCAAGTGCTTCTTTTCTTGGAGAGAGACTTGAGTTGATCTTCATGCAAGATGTGGCTATTCCAGGACCTACTCTGCAACACCAATTTCAAGATATATATATCTCTCTCTGTTGCTTGGATGAAAAAACATCCAATACGAAAGTTGTAGATCTCGTTGTTTCCAATAACTCTCATGGCCTGTTTTTAGAGATCATCTTTCTATTGCGAGATATTTCAAAAATGGATTCACCAATTTTTAAAAAGAATAACTTCTCAAGCTGTAAGGAGAGTTCATTAAATTGCATAGGGCCTCAACCTTAAGATTGAATTACACACAAAAGCTTGTGTCATTTTAGACCTTAGAAAGAGAAAATCACTTCTCTCCTCACTTCCAGAGGATCACGTCTCTTGTCTTTCTTAGTGAGAGAATTACCTCTCTCGTCTTTCTTAATGAAAGAAAAGACCTTAAACCTTGACTTGTAAGGGAGAGGATGACCCCAAATGAATGCAATGCTCATTACACACGAGTAAACGTTTCCAAGCGTCCTCGGATGCACACATAAATACATATACAATGCTAATGCACTTCCTCTTCTTAGAACTTAATCCATCTTCATTTATGTATAACTCCTTGGTTCTTGTGTACACTCTTATATTTGGCAGACACTTCTTTTCCCCTTCATAACTTGTACTGCATGTACCAGATATCCCCATCACGGTGCTCTGATCACCCCATTAAGTGATGCCCTAACAATTTTGGTCTCTAAATGGTCTCATGGCCCTGCTAGATCATCATCAACACTTAAAGAAAAGTGAGTCATTAATTTATTGACATATTAAAAAAAAAATAGAGAATGCATAATAAGCAATCAATTTAGTGACACATGCTATGAACTTTGACCTTGAATGTCTTGTAAGCACACTTGGAGGCATGGTCAGCAATATACTTGTTCCCAGATTTAAAACATAGGCATTTTTCTTTCCGTTCCTTTACAATATCCGGGGAAATTAACCTTTGGCCACTTGAATCATTGGAGGGTGATGCAATATAGTGTCTATTTTTAGTAGATTTACTCTCAACATTAGAGCCAAGTGATGTCTCAAAAGTGCCTCACTTTCTTTTAGCATGGAGGGGGGGATAAGTGGGTATGTTGGGGCTACTAGTAGGCATGGAATTACCTCTTAAAAAACCCCCATATGGGGCTGGCCTCAATGGGATACGGGGCTGTCCATAACCTTGCTTCTTGCATATCTTTCAACCAATTCAATTGCATCAAATAGTGTACTAGGCTTTTGAGCCATTATATCACCGATAGGCTTGGTTCCAACCCATAGATGTACTTGTGCAATTTGGCATCATCACTAATTCTCTCCACATACATGGTCAAGTTCATAAATTGATTTGTGTACTCTCATATAATGAGATTACATTGGTCAAGAGTGTTCCATCATCTTGCCAATCGCTCTTTTTCCACAGTGGATACAAATACTTGAACCATGTACATTTTAAAGTCTTCCCAATCAATGAACTGATGATTCTCTCTATTGACATTGCACCACCATGTGTGGGAAAATCCTTTCAAGTGGAGAGAAGAAAATATAAATTTCTTATAATCCAAGAGGAGTTAAATATTGAAGTAGGACTCTAATTTGGAGGTCCATTCTTCCAAGTCTAATGGTGTTGGAGATTGCCCATTGTACTTAGTGAGAATGATTTTGTCATGGAGATCATGAGTGCCTTGCTTCCCATGAAAACCTTGCTATCCATACATACCTTATTATCCATACATACCATGTTGTACATTTATCTCATGCTGCCCATTATTTCCATGCTACCTGTTATTGCCATGCTGACCATTAATACCATACTATCCATGATGGGGTTGAGCCATATACGTTCCATTGGGGATTTGAGGGAGAGTAGGGGAGCTTCTACCAATGGTGGGTAAGGGTCTCCTCACTGGATGAGAGGGTTCACTGACTTCATAGGTAGAAGAGGGAATACCCTTGCATCCAAGAATGCCATGTGGACAATGTAGTGGCTCTAGTGGTGGAGGTTGTCGAGACTCGCGCTTGGATTCATTCGCCTTTTCTTGGGCTAGAGTGATAACTAAGTGAGCTACAAAAGTGGTGAGCTACTCGAGGGTTTGTTGAGTCCTAGAGTTCAAGATAATGATTTGCTCAATTGCTACATCAAATTTTGACATTATTTGGTGATGGTTGGCAACCATGTCATTATGCCTCTCCATGTGATGAAGCTCATGCTAATATAAAGTGTGGTTGAGAAAGCTAACTATAGGGATCCATATCAGGTGCTTCTTAGGTTCATCATTCATTGAGTTCCTAGAGTCCCTAATCTCCCTCTGGACCTATTCATGGGCCTCTCTTTTACCTTTCTGGCTAGCCATTTAGATAGTCCACAAGACCCATTGTCAGTAAATGGGGTGTAACTTTTGGTGGGAAACTCTCATTAGTGAGATTTTTGATTCAAATCAAAGGGGAGAAATATTTCTTTGAGATGAGATATTAATCTTTGTGAGAAAAAATGATTAGATAATTTTGAAATTGGATTTATGCATTTGTCCTCCTAGAGTAGTTTGCACCCTGTCCATAGTGACCTAGTGCACAAAAATGGCCATAACTTTTAGACCATAGCTTTGATTGGGGAGATTTTTGATTCAAACCAGAGGGAACAAATCCCTCTTCGAGAGAAGATACAAGGTTCACTCCTAGGTGTAATATAGAATTTTTTGTGATTGGATCTTTGTGACTATCCATGAGTGATTGTGACTAAAACATTGTCTGTCCCTTTTTCCAAATGCATTGTATGGATGGCTCATAGGCTAAGCATCATCATTAAAAACATCCTAGGCATAATGAGCATAATCCAAAATACATTTACATGTCCATTTTCTATTTCATCATTGTATAAGTGGAACTTAATGCCATATATCTCCTTTGATTGCATACATGTCAAGTGTCATACATGGGTGCCATGAGCACTAAAAGGGTGTCCAAAAGGGGGTATTTCATTGGGAGTGGGGTGACCATGGGGTGTACTTGCACTTGCATACAAGTATTGGGATCCGGATAATCTAGAGGTAAGCAAAGTTTCCCTTGGGCTAGCAGGCTATGCACCCCTTTAGGGTCTTAAGTGGTAAGGGAGGGTCACGTCTCTTTTGGCTTACCACCTCACCTGGCATCGGTCTTTTTCCTCAGCTACTGTATACATGACATACATTTTTACTTAAGAGAAACATGAGATGCATTGGAAAGGAATAATTAGATGTTTTCATGAGATGCAAGGATGAAACAAGAGATTGGGTAGGGATTACCTTGGCAGTCCAGTGACTCACTAGCTACTACTTACCCTTTTTACAATGGCTTACTACCCACTTGGGATTGATCCAAAGTATACAAGATCAGGGAAGAGTTAATGTTAGAAAAAGAAATCGATTTAGAGTTAATCATGATGCATTGGGAAGCAAATGGATCATTTATTTCAAGTGGGTACATGCATACAATGAAAGATTGAACTAATAGAGCATATGCAATTGTAGTCTCTCCAACAAAAGGAACTAAGCTTAGCAAGTGGATTAAGATGAGAGATTAAGATTTGATTGGTATACTTTTTCAATGTTTGGGGAAGATGGGTAGAACATGATCCATCATGATGCGACATTCTTCATCAAGTCAGCTCGATTAATTGGAGTACTCCAATGGATGAATCCTTCAAGGGGGAAGATGCTTCCTCTGATGGTAGGGACTGCCATGTTTGTTCTCAAGCAGCTTGAACTTCAAGAATGGAAAGCTTCAAATGGAGCTTTCATGGCTGACCACAAGGATTCTATGAATGTTGAGCTTCATGTCTTCAATTCGGGAGAACTCAGGCCGAGAGAGGTTGAAGGAGGTCCTAGGAGCTGGGATTGAAGAGGTTTGAGAGCTCCCATTCAGCTTTAACAATTGTCTCAAATAGTTCATTGTTGTGCACCAGGTTTTTCAGCATGTGGGAGCTCAAATGCTAGAGGAAGGAGGTTAAAGTCTACTTAGGAGCTTCAATTAGTTGCTAAAAGTGCATGGAAACCATGGGAGAGACTAGTTACTATTGAAGAGGGGCAGGAGGAGAGCATGGGAAATAGTACAATTTACACTACAAATTGTGGGTTGTTGCCTGGTGGCTATATTCGGTCCTTCCTAGCGTATAAGCTACTTTATTTTCTCTATTGGAGATGTGGGGGATCAATCTGAGGTGCTGGCTGATGTCTTGGAGGGAGTTGGAGCAAGATCTTGGGGTTTCTTGGAGCTGGTACCCATGGCAACTCATAGGAGAATAGAGAGAGGGGGACCTGAAGAAAAAATTAATTAGGGTTTTTTCCCTCTTCTAACTCTTGAACCTCCAACTTTGGTCTTGGGATCCCTAAAAGTTGCATGAAAAGGAGTGAAGACATGCTAAATTAACCATTTTACCTATATTTGAGTCTTCAGTCATACCTCTTGCTTGCTCCAAAAAGTTGTAGCTAATTGTGTCCTTCTTGCTGTACATATACATGTGACCTGAGTAACTAGGGTTTCCGATTTGAAAAGGGAACTAGATGGAGAAAGAGGAAAGAGAAAAGGACCAAAGTGTGATGCTCTGATATCACTTGTAATGAATGAAGCTGAGAGGAGAGAGAAAGACAAGAAAGAGGGGAGAAACAAGGAGGAAGCCATGGAAGCTGGAGTTGAAGGTAAAGGGTATGTTCTTGATAATAATTGGATACCCTAAATTAGGTCTCTTATACCTTATATACCTTGGTCAGTGTGATTGGGTGTTTAACCCTTAGTTTCTATGTATCTTGCTTGTTACAATCAATATTTATCTTGCCAAGTAGCAACAAAGGTTTCTTACCCTTGATCTAGTGATAGATGATGGGTCCAAAATTTTTGCTACTCTTGGTAGTTCCAAATCAAGGCTATCCTCTTCCTGAACTAATTGCACTTTGTGCTTTGTTGCCACTATATCATATCATGTAGCAATTAAATCTTGAAGGATCTGACACTTCATACAATTGGAGGTAGAAGTGCTTGTACTAACATCCACTTTCTTCCTTGAACCATTACTTGACTATGGAGATGTCTTCTCTTCCACTTACTTGCTACATGAGTTGACTATCAAAATAAACAGATTCCTCTCAATTGCATATTCATGCAAAGCTCCCAAAACCATTCTTTTTGGTTGGCTAGTTTTTACATTTAGTGCTTTTGGGGCAATAGATAGTTGAGTTAGACAAGAGGGGAAAAAGAATCTAGGTAAATAAAAGACAATGAGAATTGTTTCATTTGATAAGACTTAAGACACACACCAACATGCAGATTTTCCTCAATGTTAGGGTATGATTTCTCAAACTACAAATAGAGATCTAGTTGTCTAGGATACTTGAATGCGCCACTTTTTTCATTCAAAATCTATTAATTGACTTTTGCAGAGGTCTACTTGAAATATTTTGTAACAAAAAGGTATCCTATCCCACATCTTTAAGAACTAGAGTAACGAAGTTCTAGCTTATTAAGGTGTTTATCCAACTTGGAGTTATCTTCTATGTTGCACCACTCCATACATGTAAGAAGAAATAATACAATCTTCATCTAGCTACAACGTTTGGTCTAAGCTTGGTTGTATTGATTCTTTCAAAGATATTGAAATATCCTACAACTCAAAGAGATGGCATTATAAACTCTATAGATACCACAACTTCCAAGTTGTACACTAAGCAGAGTGGAGTCATACCTCTAGTGACTTTGAATGTGGTTCGTAAAGCCCATAAAGTAGAATCAAGCTACTAGTCCCAATCAGTTTGATTCTTTACAAAAAGGTTCTTTAAAATCCTCATCAAACTTTATTTGAGCTTTTAGCCTACCATGGGCTTGCGGATGGTATGATGCCAGGAGGCATATTCCATGGTGGATTCCGTAAAATTTTATTACCGGGGCTCATACACAAGGTGAATTCTTTGTGCGAAAAGTCGATGGGGACGCCTATCCTTTTCGGGCGTCTTGTTAATTTAATGTGTAAGTGGGTGATTTTGCAAAATACATATTTAAATTAATAGGCGTTTATGAGTTTCGAGTGCGCACTCGTAATAAATTAAGGTTAGGATTGAGTTCTAACCAATTTATTTATTTTGTAGCTGAAGACTGCTAGGTATTCACTTTTGTCGGTTTAATTTTATTATTTTTCTAACAATTGTGAATGCTTCAGTTTATGTGTAGAGTAAGCAGTGGTGGAGTTGGGAAGCATTGGAGAATAGCGTGTATTCAAATTATTATCAATTTTTGATGGGCGCGCATCTTAGGCATGGCACAAATATTTTGACACGCTTATTTATTAAAGCGCTTGACTATTTTTGTATGCGCATGGGCGCACGATTTAAATATTTGTATTGGACATTGTATTTGGGTACCGCCCGAATCCTTGGGCGCCCAATAGCTTTAATTCTTTAGTGACACAAAAGCAAACACAAAAGCTAAAGCGTGCTAATTGTAAATTGGGCTATTTTTTGAGCTTGGAGATCAATAATATATCAAATACATGCTTTGTGGAGCGCTCACACAAGGCATGGGGGGAAATTGTACCCAATTAGTCTCTTGCTTCATGTCGTGCAAGCTTTCTTTCTTGTTTTTTGTGCAAAAGTAGAGTTCTTTTGTTCTTGGGGACCTTCCGACGCTCACTACGCGCGCATACGACGTTCGATCTGTGCACCATGGTATGGGGTAGACTTCTAATGAAGAATCATATGCTTCCAGGTCAAGTCTACAATCACTATTTAGGAAATGCTTACCTACTAAATAACTCAATAGGGTATCCAAAGTGAGTCATAATATTAAAATATAGGAAACTAGCCATAGTTCTTATAGTGTTATATTTTAGGGTCTTAGCCTCCACCCATTTTGTATAGTAATTTGTGCACACTAGGATATTGTTTTTTGTGTACCTCGTTTGTGGTTTAATTGGGCCTACAACATCTACTCCTTACTTCTAGAAAGGATCCAAGGGAAGGACTAGATGATTGTGCATGAGATCGTAGGGCTAAGATTGCCCTTCCTTAGCACAAATCAGATATGTCTTAGCAAACTAGTAAGCATATTTCAAAATAGTAGGCCACCACAACTTAGATTGCAAAATCTTATGCCTTGTCACTTCTCCAAAAAAGTGATATCCTAAAATGCTTACATGAGCAAGCCTCAAATAGAGCATATCGTTCATCTTCAAGGACACATCTTTTCAAAATATCCTTAGGTTTCCTTTTATACAATGGTCCAAAAATGACCTAGAAAGACTTCACAAATCTAGCTTTTGTCTTGTTGATCAAAACTTAGCGAGTCTAGCATGTTGCCTGAAAGTAAAAACTTTAGGAGTTGATCATAATAAGTATTGGTAGTATACACCTCTACCTCAAACAAGTCGGCATATCTGGTCGCTAATCATTAATCCTAGTTTGATGCTTTTGTCGTTCTAATCTGCTAAAAAAATTTGCAATAGCATGTCCTTTGCCAGACATATGAACATTGAATAGTTAGATTTCTGTGAAAGCAGCATCCAGTGAACTGATTGACATGTTAAATGTGGTTTATTTAATGAGTACATCAAAGTGTGATGATCCACATGAAAAATAACTTTGTTTGCCAACAAATAGTGCATGCATTTTTGCAATCCAAATACCATATCAAGCCTCTCTCTGACTAATAGAATAATTCTTCCTTGCAACACTAAGCCTTCTACTAGCGTAATGCATTGGTCTAAACCATCCTAGAACTTCATCTTGCATTTTAAAAGCACAATGATAGCAATATCAAATGTGTCTACCAAAACATGAAATGAGAGATTCCACCTGGGGGGATACAAAATAGGTGCTACTATAAGCATTTTCTTTAAGGCTTCAAAAGATTTCTGATAAGGATCTCTCCACACAAAGTGCACCCCTTTCTTAGTCAATGTCGTAAGCAGAGCACAAATAATAGTGAAACATTGAAGATACCTACTATATCACATTAATTGGCCAACAAATTGCATCACTTCTAGAAACTGACTTTGGAAGCCAAACTCTACTCACCACTTCAATCTTCCTTGGATCAATTGCCATTCCCTCTCTTTAGAGATGATATGGTCAGCAATACTCTATGCTTTGTCGCAAAAAATGATTTGAAAGGATTCAAAGATAGCCCAAATAAGTGACGCCTTTCACAACACAATCTAAGATGATCTAAATGATTCGCTTCACTTCCAAAAAAATAGAAATCATCTAAGAAGACCCACATAAACAAGTCAAATAAGGATGAAAAGTCTATTTTGTGGATCTTTGAAACTCTCCAAGTCCATTCTTCAAGCCAAAATTAAAAAATGTGCTAACAAAAGCACCCCACTAGATTGTAAATGATATTTTATCCATATCATCGCGATGCATGCATATTTGATTAGAACTTGAAAAACCATCAATAAAGTTGTACATTTGGTGACTCACTACATCATCAACCAATGAATTCATAAAAGAAAGTGAAACTTGCCATCAATGGTAGTGACATTCAACTTCCTATAATCTAGATACACACTCGAATCTTCCCATTCTCCTTTAGGACTATCAAAATAGTGAATAGCCAAGTGAATTGATTAACATGCTAGCCCATAAGAGTTGATCTAGCTCCTCCTTCACTTGCTTAGCATAATTAGGATTCATCATCTATTGATGTTGAAAAATAGGTTTAGCATCCTTTTGCAAATTAATTCTGTATTGGCATATCTAAAGGTCAAACCCTTGTATATTTGTATATTCCAAAGCAAAAAATTTAGAAAAATATTGACATAAACGGAGCAATTATGCCTTAAACTCTAGGTCTACAAAGATACTATCTTTAATAGATTTTGAAACTTCACCAAAGCCCAAATCAACCTCTTCCACTTCGTCTTCCATTATGTAGGCAGAATGGTGCATCATATGCTCAAATCTTTCTTCTGCCTCAATAATTACCTTGTGGGCCATCTCCTCCTGTTCTACAATAGTTTGTAATATTCCCTCATTGTGAGCTAGAGCCCTAGCCAATGGTAAAGGGAATATTCCCTGGCCAACTAGTGGAGGTGCACATGGAATGTCAACACACACATGGGCATATGGAAGGTCAACAGACACATGGGAACATGGAAGGTCAACAGACACATGTGCATATGGAAGGTCAACAGACACATGTGCACATGGAAGGTCAACAGACACAGGTGCATATGGAAGGTCATCCATGATGGGCCCCTTCCCAAGCTATAAAAGGTAAACCCCTTCACAGCCATCAATTATCTATCTTCCACCCAGTCAGAGTTGTTCTAGCTAGCCTTAAGCTCTTCATGTAGCTTCTATCTAGATCGCTATCTAAGCTTTACAGTGGAAGTGCAAGGGTGGACAAAGCCATCTTTGTATCAGTTGTTTGGAGATAAAGAAATTTTGTTATTTTCCTCTTATCTGTTGTGTTCTATCTCTTTGTCAGATTCTATTCACTGCGCCGCGTAATTTTTTACATGGTATTAGAGCCCAGGGGGCTCTAGGGATTGAAGAGTGCATAAGAGGCAAAGGCTTCAACATCAAAGAGGAACAATGTTGTCTTTCGGAAGCAGTTCTGGCATCTCAGGAAGTGGTGCAGGAGGTAGTGCTGTTGTACCAACTATTTAAACACTGCCACCAACCTTCAACGAAGGCAAGTTAGATGGTACAAACTACACCTTGTGGAGGTTCAAAATTACAACTATCCTTGATTCTTATGAGCTTTTGGAGACTATGTTGGGGACTGACCACCACAGCCTACCCCCGACCCATCAAATTCTAGTGTGATGATTCCTCCAAATGCAGATATTCTATGAGCTTGGAAACAAAGGAATACAGATGCATTGTGTGCCTTAGTTACAAGCTGTTCTAACAGTGTTCTGACTTTGATTCAGCATACAACCAAAGCATCAAAGGCTTGGAATGTACTAAGGAGTTAGTATGAAACACGAAACTAAACAAGGATTTAAAACTTGGAGAATCAACTAGCAGCGGAGAAGTTTGTTGAAGGAGAGATGGTTGAAGCATTCATCACTTAGATTAAGAATCTACACGACCAGATGGCTAGTGTTGGGATACAAAAGACAGAAAAAAGTGCAGTGAGGGGAATCATTTTAATAAAGGGTTCATTTTAATAAATTATTAACAATGGTTGAAATTTTATTAGGTTGTTATAAACCTTAATAAGAAAACGATGGTTCATTTTTAAATTGTTAGTTACAATTTATTAATGTGAAATGATGCTTTTAACGAAACCCGGACTACGAGGCGCCATTCAGATGGAATATACACACACCACAAACATAGACAATCAAAGAAAATGCCTGCAAAACAACAAAATAAGTTGCCAATAGACAAATGTGCGAAGAAGTTCCTATAAATCTATACTCTACAAGTTCGGTACTTATTTTTGAATGTTTGAAATAGCAAGCAAACCCTAAACTTCCACAACAACAATAGAATTTCCTTCAAAGTATAATTTTGCATTTTTTTTCTACATCAATTTCAAAATTAGGGACCAATATAGGGTTAGCTTGGAGAAAAAGATATTCCCCATCATCTTCTAGTTTAGGGATTGCATCAATAGTCTATGCCATGACAGGCCAACAACTAGATTTTGCCAACATCTTATTTTGAAATATAAATCTTAATTTTCCTTATACCATGAGGGATAATCACAAATCCTGAGCCCCAATTTTGCCTCATCTTGTCCAACTTAAACCAAGGTCTTCCAAGTGGCAATGATAAGAATACTCAAGAGGGGTTTTAGTCAAAAGGTCGTATCCACTGGGGATTAGAGAGAGAAGGAAGTAGAGAATAGGAGATAGAAGAGAAGAAAAAGGATAGACAAGAGGTACACAAGATAAATAAAAAGCTCAATGAATCAAAGCATTATGTATTGATAGAGCCCAAGAAGATAAACAAATCCTTGTTTGGGACTACTTGGAAGCAATTTCCAAGCATTAGATCTTTTAGAGCTCCCTGATAGACCAAAAACACACACCAAACATTAACTTCTTCTCTGCTACTCTCAAACCACAAATCTCATGGTTCTGTTGGCTCCAAAAGGGGAGTAAAACTATATGACACATGCTCAAAATTCTTCTAGATCACTCCTTCTTCTTCTCCTTGTTCGGAGTGTTGTTTGCTGGTTGTAAACTGTGATTGTATGTTGCACGAATTTGCAAGTCCCTCTTTTTGCATGAGATATTCCAAAATTGACTAAAAAGCAACTTGCATTTTTGCATGACATCTTATTCTAGAAGTTTTCTACATCTTTTTAGGATATTTACAATAAATAATATATCCAAAATTTCAAAATATAGACTAAAATTGTCAAAAAATCTTGTATTTTGGAACTAAACATACCATGGACACTAACACTAATGACTAAGATGACATTGACTCTCTAGATTCATAAGAAAGTTGGAGGATGATGCACTCCAAGTTTTTCATACTGTGTTCAGGTAGCGGTATGATATCCACCCCCTCTGAACCTGCACATTCTCTAGTATGTACCACCAATGCACCACCCGAGTTAAACATCCATAGCATCAACTTGTTACTCGTCATGCACATAAGAAGGCATCCCTCTAGATCATAGACCAAAATAAGTAGCATTTTCACAACTCTAATACCATACCAAGCATCCACTCTAGGGTGATCATCAGGCCTTGGATGTGCATCACATACTAGAGGCTATTGAATCTCCACATACAGGCTATCAATGTACCCATAAACAAACACATAGCAACATCCCTACTCTTATAGAGTCAGTGCATGGAAATCTACTTATACTAACAATTGTGTACCACATCAAACATAAATTGAGCCTCACTTGCATCTAAGACATGTTGACCTTTGCCAAAAATAGTGAAGCAGTCCATATCTTGAAGTATCTTTGAATTGCTTGTCAAGGCCTCTGACAAAGCATCTAAAACATTCTCCATTTGTGGAGCATCACATCTAATATCCTCTAAAGGCATATCCTTGAGCTCATGAATTGTCTCATAAACGATAACTGTATCCTACAAATCATGTGCATCCAACACTTTACCAATCTCCCTTTGAGTCCTTGCATCAAGTAAAACATGAGCTTCGTAAACCTCTTCAAATGCATTAAGAAAATCTAAAGATGCAATGGCTGACTCTACCACTATAGGATCTTCCATGGCATCCATGGCTAACTCAATATCACACTCTAGCTTATATTCCAACTCCTCGCCCTTCTTGTTGCCCTCTTGTTTGATATCATGTTTTTGCTCCTGCCTAATCTCTTCCATAGCATGCTTGGGTGGTGGCTGATTTGTAGCTTTAGGAGGATCCACACTTCTTCTTGTCACTCTCTTAGATATCCTTGCATTATCTTCATCTCTCTTCTATTTCTCTTCCATAAGTATATCCGTGTTTTGCCCTTTTGCTAAATATGCATCCATTGAATATACATCTATTGATGATTCCGAGCTAGTTATGTCACTAACGTCTTTCACTATCAATAATTTTTCTATTTTTAGTTACGTACAAAGCATGTATCCATATTGTAGCCTTCGGACCAACCATCACTTCATCAAACGTTCTATCCAATTGTAGACCAAAAGTAGAAGCATGTACAGTCGTATAAGCATTTTAGAAAGCCAAGTCTTCCAACAACTTTTGTATACCTCCCTTTCTGAAATTCAAAGCAAGAGGCAATCCTATTTCTTGTGCATGGATATTATTATCTTTTCAAAAAATGAGTTGTTGTGGCAAGGCCTCTTGATAAGCAGCACAATCCTTCCTTTCATGCTGCAAACTATCACACCACATATATATTTTCCCTGGTTTTGGGGTTGTTGCCCATCCCCTTTCCTCTTGTTCTTTCTTATCCAAAATTGCAATCTTCAATTGAAGATGCCACATACCTTTAACCATATCATCTAATACATCTTACCTAATAGTGGGAACAATAGGTACAACCATAGGGTTAGCCAATGAAGTGGATGGCTTACTGGTGGATACATCAACTGTTTTGCCCGTTACAGTGGGCAAGCTATATTCATGCAATCTTTATCTTCTTCTGTGAAAAAATATGCTATTGAAAAATCTAATGCATCCATGATAGAATATGAAGATTTTCGATTGCTACCAAGTTCATAACCCATACTAACCATCGGTAGCCGAAATAGGACATGTCAATAAGTAGTCCCCATAGTAATCCTAGACTACCATCAAGAGGCAATTGTAAAAACTGCTTAGGACCACAGTTAAGAAAGACATCTTCAACAAAGGCATAATTAGCCGACGAATTTGCAAAGCAATTCCACTATGTCGGGGAATTAGTTGACAAGTCACTCTCTCAAAGATATCAAGGGCATCCAAGCTTGCATGATGGTACATCCTTAGAATGGGATCTCACACACTATGTCGGGGAATTAGTTGACAAGTCACTCTCTCAAAGATATCAAGGGCATCCAAGCTTGCATGATGGTACATCCTTAGAATGGGATCTCACACACTATATGTAGCATGCCCGCCTAACGAATGTCCATGCACATTTTTAGCGGTCCAACGAGAAATGAATCTAAGCGTTGCTACTTGGCACTACCATGGAATGTTTCGGGGCTTGTCGCCTAGGGCTTCCTTAGTCTGCCTCACAACGGAACATTCGTAGCCTAATCCCCTAGGATCGACATGAAATCTGGGTTCCTAGTTGCCAAGGTCTCCTAACAACATTCTAGTGTTGGATCCTTGACATCCTACTTTACGTAGAGATACCTAAGCCAAAGCAAACCATGCCGCACTTGGTTCAAAGAGAATGGGAAATGAGAGGGATGCGCCGCTCAACCTCTCTGTCCGTGGGGCAAAGTTCCATTCTGGTCTTTTAAAATTGCATGAATTGGGTTCTAACCTAATATTATCTAAAGCTCGTACAATTGTAGAACCTTGTGAGAAGCCTCCCTGTTCTCTGGGACCACTCTTCCATAGGACAAACTCGTCAGGGTTTCGCCCACCCTCTTCCCTCAATAGGCATTCTTTACTTATCTAATTAGGTCTTACCACATTCAAGTGTGACATTTAAAATCAACTTCCTTAATTAATCCCTTTAGAGAACAGGATTCATTTATGTAACTTACGGCGTTGACATGAAAACAATTCAAATAGGTTCTTTGGAAACAACTTTATATTAGCATTTTAGCTGAGATACAAATATTGTCCAAAAAGGACGTTTACCGCAATCCATGAGGATGCGTCTTATTTCTTCCAAGTTTTCGCCCTTGCACTAGTAACAGGGCCTCAAGAATCCATCTCAAGTTAAGTAGATCATTTGAGTAGGACCTAGAAGCAGGGAATTTACAGCTAGAGCCCCCTTTGGTATCCAAGAGTCCTCCTACATTCAAACTAACCCACAGAGAGACCTCTCGTGGCAGGTTTAGTCCACGTTCCCGTCATGGTTATTTAGAATCCCCTTGGCTAGGGTTGACGGCCAGTTGGGGATGGCTTGGCCCGCCCTCCATGAATTCAACCTGATTCATTATTTAAATTTCTTTTATGAGCTTGGGTCATACATTCCTTTCATAGATAGTGATTCTAGATTTACAAGCACAAACAACAATGAAAGCGAGTGCCTAGGACATCTGCTAAGGTGGAGTTCCCATCTTTGAATGCTTAGCGCTACCCTTCTTGGGTCTTTCTTGCCTTGGCATCATTTTCCATTATCTTCTGAGAGATAGAGAATACCATCTTTCCAACCTCACTCCTATGTAGTAGGGGTGAGCAATTATGTTATAGTTTTAGATGGTAGCTTCCCTAAGTTACTAACCTTTGGTTCTTATCTTAAGGTCTTGGTCTTGGATGATTCAAACTAGGTTTTCAATTTGGCCAGTTGGTAACCATTTTCCCACCTTAGATTTTTATTGGGATTTTAAGTTTACCCTAGGGTTTCCTTCGCTCAAGATAGCAGGAACTTTTTGCTCATTTCTCCCACAAGTCAAGTGTAAACTAAGCCCATTTACTATCCTTAAATAGTTGGGAGCATTGAACATAACGTGGCAAATAGTCATTCTTCTTGTGGATACGACATTTGAGTTTTCTTGTGTTAGCTTCAAGTTGTATCATATATTGAAAATGATATTCCCAAGAGTGTTTTGCACCCATCGTGGCTGGTTATTGGGATAGAGACCAAAGAGCATATTGAATCTAAGTGAAAATATGGTCATAAGGACAACTTGACCTATTTGCGATTAAAATCCTAGTTGAGTCGAATTAAATCTTAGCCTCACTTATTCTGTAGGATTTCATTTACCAAATTGGCCCTTGCAATTAAGCTTAACATTTCACATATGCATCTAAAATCTACATTTTTAGATGCATCCCTATTATATGGTGCAACTGAAGCTGTCCATGATGCCATGCAAATCTAGGTGCAAATCTTTCTTGAGTTGGTGATACAATACGTATCCCAATTCATGAAAATTCATTCTAGTGCATTTATGCAATTCATAAGACATGACCTAAGTATTTCAGTACAAGTGTACATGAGTTCATTGTAAATGCGAGTTAATTTTCTCTAATGGTCTACAAGATGCAATTGATCTATACGAAATATTTATGTATATCGGCAATCTATGATGCATTTGCAAAAGTTCAAACCTAATACTTGGCTTACTTAGTGCAAAAACCCATAGATGCTTAATCTATTTGCGGCAATTCATGGTTGTTAAACCTTTTCAACTACCTTTCGAGTTATGCAAGTTACGCGATGCAAAGTGTGACTTCTTCCTAATGATGTCCATGCTTAAATGTTCGGTTCAAAGTACTAAACACGGTAGCAGTACCTAGTTTTGGAGTGTGGAATTAGAGTTTACACCAGATAACCCGTTCGTGTTGATGGTGGCATCTTGTAAACTTTCCTAAGTGGTGGTAATTCAGTCAATTCTTCTGGGAACACATCCGCATACTCTTTTAGCCGTGATGGTTCTTCAATGGATTTCTCTACCTATTCCAACTTGTTTAGCTTGATCAAATAGATGGGTAATCCTTTTCTAAACCCTTGAGCTATTCGCATGGCCTTAGCCAGCTAGATCTTTGGTTTACCTACTTC